>NW_008237239.1:13091754-13110519 GCF_000691975.1 Corvus brachyrhynchos | reverse complement strand
TCTTGGCTTCTTCAGTGAGGACATACATGGACACACAGACGTTTATCACATCTATTTTACCAAACCCAAGATCAGCTGGAATTCCAAGTCACAAAAAAAATGGCACCTTTCCAATCTATTAATTATTATATACCCTTATCACTTAGAAGATTTTTCATGTGAAGACCAAAAAATTGTAATCCTACACTATATACTAATTATATAGAATTAAAGAAAAAACAAAAAACCAAACCAAACCAAACAAAAACAAACAATCGAACCAAACCAGACCTACTTTACATTCAGGTAAGGTTCAGAAATACAACTGTAAAGGATCTAGCCCCAAATGTAGAGAAAACAGAAATTTCTTTTCATTGTATTTGATTATATGAAGGGAATCTGAGATAACTAACCTCAGGACATGCAGTTAATTAAGAACTGAACTGGAACAAAGCTCGTGGCTTTCAAATCGGAAGCTAAAGTGTTGCCAGCTGGAATGTATGGAACCCCCATGGTAAGGCTGAAAACACATGTTTATAAACTGTGTTCCTCCATGTTTTCTGTGCTCTGGAGAAACCCAGAACTATAAAAGGTACAGAGCAATAAATCACAATTAGCACACAGTTAAAGAGAAGGTTTCTTTTTGGTTTTTTTTTTCCCCCCCAAAAAAGAAAAAAGAAATCCTTCCCATGAAGAGAAAATGGAAAATTGAGGATGGAATAGCACTTATTTGGACAAGAATAGTCAGCAAAGCTTTTTTTGCTCCTCCAAAGTATCTTATGCAAATAAACTTTGTCTTCTTCTGCAGTCCACCATTTTCTTTTCATTTTCTTAACCAAATTTGACATGAGGATTTAGTTTTTTCCAGTTTCCTTAAAAAAAATCAGTCAGAAAGTTAAGAGTCAACTTTAGAAAAACTTAAGAGAATTTGATGGTTGCTCTTCATTTGCATATAGAGATTTAAGCAAAGACATTAGGTGTGGTTTAGATCAATTTCAAACAGACATATAACTGATTGAAGAAAAGCTCTACCTCATAAACTTAATATAATGATAATATTCAGAGAAATCTTTCAATAAAGCCCATTCTGTGTCTGAAGAACTAGAGCACCATTGCACATGTGCTAGCAGAGTGCATGCTGATAAGGTGAGATGTAACCAATACACCATGTTACATTCATGAAGGAATGCCCTCCTTAATCCCTGAAAAATGTCCTTTGCTGTGTCAGGAAAGCAAAAGAGATCAAGGAAACCTAGAAGTGCTAAATGTACTGCTCTCTGAAATGAGATGCTAATTCCACATTTTCACACTTTCACTTTAGTCTACCTAAACTAGGAATCTGCTAATGATAAAAAGGAAGCTGCATGATGGAGCCATGAAAAACAACCAAAACAACCATTGTTTCTGCAATTCAATTTCAGCATCATTTGTGAGATACTATTGGCAATAGACCTCCTAAGAGATTAGATTAAATAATTTTTTTTTATGAGAAGATAAGTTTTTGAGAATGACACTAGAATTTATAGCAGTAACAAATAACTCCAAATGTATATTTTACTTTCTATTGTGCAGTCTAGAAAGAATATAAATTTTAATGAACAAAATTCAATTTATTTCTAATTTGACACCTACATTCTTCATTAATATGTCTGTTCCAAATACTCTCTAAAAAGAGAGGTCTAACAAGTAAAATCCACTGATATTCATCCCATTATTTAAATTAAACACCTTCAATTCCATTAGGTCAAGTCACTTGCATTTCTGCATTTACTCTTAGCTAATCCAAAATGCCAGTAAGGATTTACCAATCCTAAAACTAAATTCCTCTGTCTATCTCTAAACCACCGCAGTTATCTGTTACAGAATAAATTAGGAATAATAGGATTCTTGTTTCTCTAGACTATGACTATTTCAGTAATTTAGAGATAAAAGCAATTAGTATTAGATCCTTTTTGCATCTCATTTTAATTGGTATTATATTGAATATTCTTATTCTTCATTGGATAGCTCCTCTACAGGATTCTAATATTAGCATGTCTTTTGTACCTTTTAACTATGTGAAATGTTTCCAGTAAGGGTAATAATAAGACCTCTTAGACATTTTTTCCATTTACTAGTTAGCTAACATGGTAAGACTAATATTTAATGTTACTAATAATTCTCAAGTCAGGAGTTCAGAATTAAATAAGGAATACAAAAGATTGCTAAATTTAAAACACTGTTTAATTTTGATAGAGGTATGCAAATCAAGAGCTGGTACAATGCCTGGGAGAAAACTGTTTAAACATGCTTGAATTTCTCTTTAGTTCTGTTTAACCCTCAGGTTTTTCTTTCCTGATAAACATTTGCCCTAATGCCTGCTGTGCAAATAACAACAAGAAAATCACCAAAGCTCCCCACACCATATCAGTGACTTTCCCTCAGTCATTATCTTACAGCTACCATAAGTAGCATGAAAGGTATGATTTCTACCACTCCCAACAGGGATCCAGGGCAAAGCGTCCAGCATGGTGTCTCACAGGGAGAAAACATGATCTAGGAGCTACATCAGTACCTATCTAAATTCTCCAGCCTCCAATGCTAGAAGAAAAACATTCCTAGTGCAGTTAATGCATGTAATTCCTTTTTCTGTTCTCGAGTAAAACTGGAGCAATATAGTCTCTTTTGTTAGCTTGTTAATGAGCCCATTGACTTCTCTACTAATGACGGCGAGGCGAAAACAAAAATCCTAATTTAAGGTGATAAGAGGTTATCTAAGGAGAAATGCAGTTTACAGTATATATTAAATCATTATAACTTTATTTAGAACAATAAGATATGTTACACTTTTTAATACATTAAAAGTGTTCCTTCCTTGCAAAAACTTTAATCTTGGGTATGTCAGGGTAGCTTTTGTTGGCTTTTACAGCCATAAAAACAATACTTGTGAGTCAGGAGACTGCCTCAGGAATACTTGGTGATTCAGTCTATTTTTTATAGTATATTATTGGTATTTTTAGCCTGAAAGAATTTTTAGGTCTAACACTAGTTAAAATATAACTATATTTAAATAGAAACCAGATTTCTTTTAATTTTTTTGGTTTATACATATATGTATAAAGACAACATGGCTAAAAGAATGATTCATTAGTCCCTGCATTACCCTCAGTACTTGCAAATCCCAATTTTCAGGGAAAAATACTGTCATGTTCTACAGTTACATAAATAAATATACAGCACACTCAGAGAATACAGGATAGAGGGTGATTGTAAATACTAGTTTATAGTAATACCATATGCACCTATGGTTGTTGTAGGCATTTGCTTTCAGCTCAGAATATAAAGCTTCTATCAGTTTTCAGATGGCAAAACCTGTAACATTTCCATTAGCAAATGCAACATAGATCTATCCAGTATTTGCTGAAGGTAAAGGAAAAGGTGTAAAAAGTGACATATACTTGAAAACTAAAGACTAGTAAACATAAATCAGAGTTCTGTGGGACTAGATTATATCCATGACATTTTATCCAATTGCTTCTGTCTCCCCTGTTATTCTTTGTTAGAGATCTGAAAGTATAAAACTTCAAAAGTCTTATGGGGACAAAGCTCATGGGATGAGAGAGAGAAAAATAGCCTAAATAAAAGGTCAGAAGCTGTGGAAAAGGACATAAAGTAGTATCCATATGTAAGTACCATGTGTGACAGATTCCTAGGAATTCCTAGGAATATTCCCATTGAAATTATCACTGACACAAATTTTTGAAAACAAGTGCAGATATATGCACATGTGCACAGAAACAGACAAGCCAATAAATCAGTGTGAGCAAACACCAATGCCATAAGACAATGAAAATATTGAACGCATACACACTCTGTACATGCCAAAGACTTTGCAGTTCTTTTTACTTTAATTTTTTAAAGTCCAAATTAATTTAATTTTTTTTTGAAGTAGAAATCCAAGGCTTATTTTAGCTTTTTTTAAAAAACTTTGCTTTATTTAATACTAGCCAATATAGAGTCCTGTGGCACACTTTATAACAACAATATTTCAAATAAAATAACACAACATATATGCATATGAAAAATATAAATATATGTATTGAATTCTATAATTGTGTCTTCATTTGAGTATATCTCCTACAAATAATTTTCTTTGGGAAAGGCAAATAGTGCCTAAATCCATTTTTTCCTCAGAATGAAATCTAGGAATTGCATAGGGTTCTCTTTTCAGGCAGAACAGTTTCCAAATTGATCTATATATCTACTTAAAGAATACCTTTTTTTGTGTACAGTGATTGTTTTATATTTTTCCATTAAAAAGTCAGTCTATACACACAGAATAATGAATACACATTAGAGAATTTAATTAAACTATTAAACCTGCAACCTACTAAACTTGAACTAAAAGTTGTCAAGTGCCAGGGAAGCCATTCCACAAATATAAGCACTCTTTTACCATTTTACATTAAGAAAATATGCCTGAAAGGAGTTACAGAGCACAGTTTCATAGCCACATGAAACAATATTTTTCTAAGTCTAAAACATAATCAGAAACTAGCCCATAAAAGTCACACATACTTGTTAAGAGAAACAAATATCTATGACCCTAAAAGAGGACAAATAAATTCATTTCATTAGTTGCACTGTGTACGGCCTTAATCAAACAATGATTTACGCACGTGTTTATGCACACAAACTACCTCATGGATAAATCTCACACATGTAGTTCAAGACAAATTAGCTGTTGTAGGATCAGGTCCTCAATAAGTGCATGCTCAGATGATTGGGAAGCTGTTCCTGAGATTGATACCCAGCCAACCTCAGTGTTGGCTATTTAATTGAATAATCCAACCGAATGCATTTGAATTGGATTATTTGTGGAGTTAATGCTACACAACATGAGAAAAATGGCAGGATTGCACCATTAGAGATGACAATTGTTGGTTGATCAACCTGAAGTTATCATGCTGCAACGCTAATGAGAAGCCTGAAAAAAACCTCAGGGGAAAGAGGCAAAGCAATGCTTCCTTAATTAAATAATATGTTAAAATCTTCAGTCATTACTACCATCAATCTATTTTCATGGATTGTTCAGGAGAATTAACCAAGCCAATACTGGAGGTATCATAATGTCTTAAAAACCTATAAACATGTAAGAGAAAATTACTTAAGTGTGTAAAGTTGGCATGCAGAACAAAATTAATCCCATTTACTGAACTTTGTTCCTGCTTATTTTAAGTCATGTAGGGGCCGAGGCGATTACCTAGCTCATTTCACAAACTAATTCTATGAAATGCTAACAACAATCCCTAAGTCACCATTTGCTTTTACAAACACATCTAGCTTGCCGTGCCATTGCCAGCTGATGAGTGATGAGAAGCATCAAATCAAAGTAATTAAGAGAAATATAAGAAAGATGGTGCATCTTAATGACAGGCAATATTTATTATGCCCCGCAGATGCCCACTACAGCTCGATGGTCACTGCAGGAGAGAATTATTAGTGGCAACTTATTCTGATTTTGTGAGCCAAATTGTACTTGGCCTTTTAGAGTCCATCTAAACATTCATATGAACTGCAAGAGGAATTTTGTAGTTGAAAGTGTGCATAAGCAGTGATTGCAGTAGAATGGCTGCCCACATAGATGTAGTGTGGAGGGACTTACGGGTCCCTATTCCATGTCAGCCAAAAAGGAGGAGGGACTTCTGGGCCAGGCAGCCCGTGTGAGGCAGTCTGAATACCAAGATCCTTGTACTGCTCCTATTTATTCATCATATTAATTCTGTGTTTTTCTGCTAAAACAGGTGCAATCAAGGAGAAAGTGCCTCACACGACACACCAGTGATCAGCCACATGCCACACGCAGTGCAGCGCACACATAACCCACAGGCTGTTTTCAAAATACTGTCTGAAAACAAACACACAGAAAGAAATCAACCCCATTTGCAGGAAGTCCTCACGGAAAACATGAACACTGTCTTCCAGCATACATGGGGTGACAGGGAAGGATGTTTGATTAGCTCTTCAGTGTACTGCTGATGACTCACAGGGAATTATACAATACTCTTCTGTTGGGGAGAGTGATAAGATACAGGCCATGCAGAGACAAGTCAATCTAGCTCACGTCCCTTTAACAGAAGGTGTGTTTAATTTAATAGAATTATATCCTCTTAGGGTTCCCCATGAATGGATAAAAAGGTGATGGCCAACACTGGCAATGTGTCTTCAGTTTAATCCAATACTTCCCTATTCCTGATGTTTGGAAATGGTGTTCTCAAACCTGAATTAATCTAGTTTCAATTCATGAAATGTTTCATACAAAATTCATGATGGTTTCTATACAGCAGTAAGAAGATGGAGACTCCAGTCAATTCAGGAACCCTGTTTCTATTTAAGCCATCTGAGACTAACAAGCCTTCACAAAGTAAAAGAATGATGGAAGGCAACCTAGAACTTTGGTATGGAAGTCTTGAGATAAGGATCTGATAAAAAAATCTATTTTGTGAATGAGAATTTAAAAAAAAAAAAGAAAGAAAAGAAAAGGAACCTAAAAACTTAAGTTGTTCCCAAAAGAAAAAGCATTTTAAGTTAATAGCCACAGTGAAAAAGAAAATCCCATATGGAATGAATAATTTTCCTAACACGTCTTTTTTAATTTGGAATAAGATTTGTGATAAAAATGTTAATGCTGGGGTTTTAAGTGACAGAATATTATTCTAACTTATTCCTTTAAAGTCTCAAAAAAAAAACCCTCACAAAAGCTCCTTTGTTAGGCCTAGTTTAGGCCACCTTAAAGCTCCTTTCAATCAAAGTACAGCTTCTCATTAAGGGAAAAATGATTATTAACATCCTCATTTTGCTTCCTCATGTGAATTATTTGCATTCAAAAATGTGCACGGCATTAGTTTCAGGGTAAATGCAAATATGACAGCAGGATTTCTCACCAAGCTCCTTTTTATTATTAGCTCTTTTTATGCCCTCCATTTATTATTCCCTCATCATTTTTCACAATGTATTAAAATGTTACATTTCCTAAAATAATAATATTTTCCTTCATTTGGTAATTGTCTCAGTCCAGTCTACAAAAGTCTCCATCACAGTGCCTACAGTCTATAATTTGGAATAGTTTATAATAATTGTTCATCACTGCTTAGGGGAGCCTTGGGCATTAGCTATCACAGTTACAGAATCCCTACTCTCCCACTGAGTACGTGATTATTTTAGGTGAAGTTCATGTAGCGGGGGGATAGGGCAGGGGCGTGGCAAAGCTTATATTGTGACTGTCCCTGATAGACTCTCAGCTGGTGGTTTGAAGATAAATTGAGATGTTTTTCAGTTTTTTAAGCTTCATCTGTCCCATGTCTGCCAGAAACAAGGTCAGCTCTAAAATATATTTGGAGCTTATTTTAAATACAACACCAAAAGAAAACAAATAAACTATTACTCTGACTCATCTTCCTGACATTTTAAGAGAAATGATCCTGGATGCTGAAGATTAGTCAAAACATAGTGTGTTCAGTTAGAACAAAATCAAGTTACCAGTGGCATACTCTTTGCCAGGGTTGTATTTGATAAACTGATTACAATTACTTCTTTTTTCCCTGGTCATATTAAAGAAATGAAAATAGATCTGACTAATAAAAGCAAACTAATAAAATCATTTGATCATCCTGATTCACCGCACTTCATCGTGCCAAGCTTCCCTGTTGACTCTCAAATTGTTATTGTCACATTCTCAAGCATTTATTACACTCAGGATGACTTACATGTCCCTTTTTTCTGTCACTGTGTTGATGTCCATCATCGCACCATCACCACCATTTAATTGCAGCAAAGCAAAGACCGCTCTGATACCACACAGTGAATATGAAATAATGTTGTTTCGGAGTAACATATTCTGCAATAAAATCATCTACCGTGATCTGTATTGACGTGAACACAGATAATATCAAATTCAGAGTTGTATCTAAGTACATTTTAAAAGAGTTCATGGTTGATATAATTTTTAATTTTCTTCCAGAGGAGGCCCTGAGATTTGCCATGATATCATTTACCACTATATCATTGAAGCATTGCTACCGAGTTTGACCTATGATGTTGAAAATGACTGAGAGGAGTAGAACCCATAAAGCTGTTACTGGCAGGATATATGCTAAAAGCAGATCATATCCTATTTATATCTTTCCTATGCCTTATTCCATCTCACTTACACAAAGGTATTGTGCCCATTTTGTACTCATGAGTGTCAGTGTGAGTAATCTATGTAATTGTGAGTTCAAGTAGCGTAACTTACTGCCTTGGAATTTGTTCCTTGTCTTAAAGTGGTTTCTGAGTTATAGTGGATTAGTTTTCTGCAGTGTTTTGTGGGAGAGAGTTACCTTAGGGATCATAATGAAATGCACCAGAAAGAGCTAGAAGTGAAGGAAAAAGCAGAAACACATCATCCACATCATCTGGCTGTGATCCAATTAGCCAAATTAAAAGCAGCATAAATCAACTCCAAAAATTGTTCTACCCATGTGGAATCAAGACAGACATGAATCGTGAAGAAGGAATATGAAGGATAGGTGTGGCAGGGAATTCAAGAGACTGCAGGATAAAATCCTTACTCACCAATCTCTTAACAAGGCTGCTAAGTGTTACTACAGGCATTTCTAGCATTTGTAACAGCCAATAGTGAATGTCATATCGAAGTAATCTTTTGAACCAAAGAAATTCTAACAAGTGTGCTTATATGCTCTTTTCTATCTTTTCTTCTCTATTTCCCCATTCTGATATGAGGATATGCAGCACTTATTATATGTTTTTAAAGACATATTTGGCTCAGCTACATTTCTCTCATTCTTTAACCATAGATAATTAAATCAGTAACTTATTCCCTGTTCTTTTCAGAGGTCCTTCAGAGCACTAAGCCTTTCATTTGGGCAAGTAGTACAGCTTATTAAAATAAATTAATTTTAATGCCATCTAATTCTGCAATGATCAGTTAATTATGGACTCCTGTTTGGTTTCTAGTCCAAGATGAAGAAATAAAATCATCACTTGACAATCAGAGGAGTGCATTTCTATGATTTAAACCGTAGTATAGTACTCAGACACGCCCTGAGTATCTCATTATTTCAGGAATAGTAAGGACAGGAGTACAGGTTGCAGTGCAAGGCTGTATTGGCTGTTTATTAATTTTTGCCAGTCAGCTCTGCTTCCACTTCCTTCACCACACAGAGATGTTCTGAACAATGGACAATAACACCTACAGTACAGATAGGTCACAAACACAAAACCTGAACTCCTGTCAAAACTAGTAAGATGGTGCCATTTTCAAGTCCTTGTTGAAGGACCAGTTAGCACTTGCCGTAGAAACATTATTTTGAGGGAATACCATAGACTTTATGGTATTAATACCATAAAGAAATATAAAGAAATAAAGAAAATACCATAGGTGAAAACCACAGAAATCAAGCAGTTCTTCCAAAATACTTTCAGAGTTTTCTTACTTGGAGAGTGGTGGCTTTCCATCTTGGAACCTGACCTTGCTGTTATATGCAATTATTCTCCCTACTGGAGACAGCAAAGGATTGTTTCAGAGTTATATTTCAGAAGGGGCTACATGTCAGAATGGTTACTCCAAGGAATTATAGTCTGTTCTGTGTTTCTGTTCCACGAAGCTGAAAGCCTAACATTTTTGTTACTGAATCAAGAAAATTTTTACACTAACTGTGCCAATAGCTGTATTACAAGTCTCTCTTCCTTTTCCTCTCAGCATTTGCATTTAGCTGTTCCAAAGTCTGTCAGAATGGGGCAATAATCTCTGTTTGGACCTGTGGTACATCTGGATCACAAGGTGAGCCAAAACCACCCTGTCCTAGGTGAAAGAAGGCAGGATTCACTGAGGGAAGGGTCTGCCGCAAGGCCAAGATAAAGACTGCACTTGACAGAACACCTACTTATATCACATACAGGCTGTTATTCTTTAGACCTGTGAGACCAAATCCTGATCTACACATCTATTGGCTTCCAGCTACATAAATATATTTTTCCCTAGACCAAATTTATAGAAGTATGAAACTTGCACAGCTCCAGGCAGAAGTAGCAGCATGAACACTGACTCGGCTTTGCTGAGGTCATAGTCTTTACAGAGCCAGCAGAAAGGACTGGCCATTAATTTTGTCCAGTATGATTTCACTTTTCTCATTACATGCAAAAGCGTTGTGCCAGACTAGTAGGCTGTGGCTGTAGGCTGGGGAGAATGCATTTCAGTGAGACAGAGCTCATAAAAAAGTGCAACAAACTTCAGTGAGAAGGTTATCCTTGTTGCTAACGATACACCACAATGGAATCTCAGCCCAGACAATAAGGACACTGACAGCACTATGTTAGCTGCAACAGGGCCTCTTATAAGCTCCACTGTGAGGCAAAGCCACCAATGCCCAACACACTTGTGTTGTAATTTAACCACGGCTGGTAACAAACTACCGGAGAGCTGCTGACTCGCTCCACGTACCCTGCCCTGGTGGGATGGGGAGGAGATTCCTGGGGAGAGATAAAAACAGTTTAATAATTTAAATATAGTAATATCAATAATAACAGTAAACAAACAATGATAACATCAACAACAATAATAATAATGAAAAGCAGAGAGAGGGGAATGAAATCCAAGAGAAGCAATGCTGCACAATACAATTGCTCACCACCCAGTAACCCACCTCTTTCCCAGCTGGGGGCTTCTGGCCAAAGCCTTCCAGTTTATACTCTGAGCATGACATTTTATAGTATGGAATATCCCTTTAGCCAGTGTGGGTCAGCTGTCCAGGCTTGCTCCCCCACAGTTCTCTTGTGTACCTGGTCACCGGCAGAGCACAGGAAAATGCAAAATCCTTGGTTTAGAATAAACATGCCTTAGTGACAACTAAAATATGAGTGCATCACGAGCCTTGTTCTCATACTAAATCAAAAACACAGCACTGCACCACGTACTAAGAAGTAAATTAACTTTATTGCAGCCAAAATCAGGACTATTTAGAGTCCCTAACACTGCAACCAGACATTTCAGAAAAAAAAAAAAAAAACCACAAAAATAACCTAACAATTATTTCAATTTATTCACCTATTTTTATTTACTTATTTCACTATTTGTTTTTCTCATAAAAATTTTTTAAAAAAAAATCAAGTCGTTCCAATGTCTTTCTAGTACATGGAGAATGATCTCCATTCATACAGCAATAAGCTGCTTCAAAATATTTTCTAGGGAAGAATATCTCCTTCACCCACTATGAGATTATCTGTATTCAGTTTCACTTGATTTTGTCTCACTTTTATAATGTATGCCAACTTCACCTGCCAGAGAAGTTGAAATGTCTATCAGAATATGGCAATATATATAGGAACAAGAGGTCTGGATCTTTTATTAGTAGTCTTTACTGAAGATACACTCTCACACATCTGCAGGCTGAGAAGAAAATGATAACTCTTATAAGATACACATTTTTAAATTCAATAAGGTATGATTGGCATAGCATGATTTAAAAGAGATATTGAAGCAGGTATCTCCTGATAGGTATCTATATGTGCCTCAGTTAAGCACAGCTCATCCAGGACAGAGAGATGAAGGTCAGGATGTTGATCCATTTGAGCCCATTCTTTTAGGAAAAGGTTTATTGATGAGACAAAGTTCTTTATTTTTGGAAGGGTGAGGGGAGCATTTCACATCAGAATGGAAAAAAGGGAGAGGAAATCAGTGAAATACAGAGCTTAAATGACATCTCTGGAAAAGGAAGTACTTTTTCCATGAGTACTTAACAATAAAAGCATATGATAAAAGTAAAACCAAACACATTCAAAATACTGAACCAGAAAACACTACTTAAATACTAACCATTTACAAATTGGCATTTTTCTTCTTAATTTTAAAGGCTGTGAGACATTCTAGGAAATAAGAATCTATATGGATCAGTGCAGGTGTTTTTTGAGAGAGCTATAAGGCAAGTTACATACTGTGTGGAACTTTGCTTGGCTGAACCAAATTTAGCAGGCTATTATTGCCCGTAAGCCAAAATATGAGGAAAAAATAACAAGATACAGTCCATTTTTGTTTGCATAGATGAAATTAACAATTTTCACAGTTTCTGCATCTTCCTGGGCAAATTGAACCCTGAAGCTTTGTCTTGACAGTCTCTTACAAAAAAGGATTTATTTCAGCTTTCATATCAATGCCTTTATCAGATGAAACTTTTACTTAGTCATATTTATATTAATTTAAGTAGCCAGCTCAGTGACTCAGCTTTCTAGGGGGCTATCACCTGTTTTCTTTCCTTTAAAAAAATGGGAGCAATTATTTGTGCTTATGAGAACAATGGAGACAGCAACACACTAAAGACAAAAATATATGAAATTATCCACAGGAAAATTACAGAGAAGCTACAACAGAAGTGCTCCCACTACCTACCCATTTACTGACCTGCATATTAAATTACTTACTTGACTGAATGACACAGCACAAAAACAATCTGAAAGATCCACCTGGCTATCAACTCATAGAAAATGTCAGCTAAGCTCATTTGTTGATGAATTCTGTTCATATTGATCATTTGCTAAAACCCTCAGTGCAGTAGAGGCTTAGCAAGGACAGAGATTAATTCAATGACAGCATCTATTTTTGTAAAGACACAGATTTGCTTGAGTCTTTGCAGCATGCTCCCTTAATTTGAGATTTAGAAGTGTCCATTGCACTGGAAAAATATAGTTTAAAATGCACAAAAATTCTACAATCCTAACTGGAAAAGATGGTGTCAGGGACAGGAGATTTTTTCCTCATTTTTACATAAACCTATTGAAGCCAGAATTTAATAATGTAAATTGGCTACTGAACAAATGTTGTTTGAAATTAAAACAAATCCAGATTTCTAGTACAGTGGGAGGGTAGAAAATATAGACACACTATATCTTAATTTTCAAGACCACAAAGTGAAAGAACTATGCATTAAGGGGCGAAAAATGTGACTGACTTGAATGAGACTTCCTATTCTTTTCAAAGTTGTTATCCTCCTGCTGCTGCCAAGGCACCTTTCTTTATTAGTTATGCTATTTGTATGTGGATGAATTCATCCAGCAAACATCTTTTACACTTAGTAAAAATGAGATGTAAGAACCATTACAATGTAGGTGGCAGGGTACTTTTTAGAAAAGACAACAAATTCAGCAGAACAGTTGTTCTAGCACGTATTAAAAATTTTCAAAATGGTAATTCTTCTTGTGTCCCTAATTACTGAACCACACTTCCTGTATCCTGACAGATAGACCTGCTTAAAATTCTTGAAGGGGCTGGAAAGAAATGACGTATCCAGCCCACAGCACCTTCCACCACATCTCTGACAACAGTCAGCTCAAGGCACTCTGACCTCGCAGTTGATTATCTGTGCATTGACAATGCTGTCTACAAAAACCACCAGAAAATTAGCACTTCTGAATGCCTGTTTTGCATTCTTCAAGTACATTATTAGAATTCTTTTGTCAAGAGAAGCATGCTACATCATTGTATTCATAATAAATGCTCTTTGATTTGTATGACTTTGTGTTTGTAATAGACCCAAACAAAGATCTCATTTGTTCTGCTGGCAAAAGCTAATCTGTACAAGGATTTTTTTTTTTATTATTTTCTGCCGAAACTGCCTTTCTGAGCCTAGAGATTGGGGTAGCTAAAAGCTTCACATTCATTATCTTTAAGGTACCATGTTAATGAAAGGATTTTAATCATTGACATTGCTTTGTGAATTATTATTACACAAACCCCTGCTGTTGAGTAAGACAAAATTAACCCAGTGTAAGGGGCATTAAAAAAATCACAGCTAATTAGTAAGCTAACAGGAACAAAGAGAATGTATAACGAAGATGTTGAGAGGAAAACATGTAAAATCTGTAGCTTCCATTCCAACACTGAGCTTTCTATATGGAAATCTTTTTTCTGTCTGATTTGTTCCATTAGTCTTTAGCATTTTTATGTTTTGTAATTAGTTTTCTAAGCCACAATGTCTCAATTCTCTCAAACTGTGGAAATCCAAAGGCTCATAATAGAAAATAGAAGATATTTAAAAATGCTTTTAAATTATTTCCCTGGCGGTCTATATCAGAAACATAAAGTAATTCTCTGGATTATTCTGGGAAATTATTTCCTTATTCTCTGCTGTTCTCCATGAATTGCAGAATACTTTAACTAATCCAGCCAGGTTCCATTGGAATAAGCCCTTCATTTTAATGGATTGATACTATTGTCCAGGTTGTAATTCCATATGGAGCAGATAAATGAAGCTATAGGTTTAAATCACTGCATGGCTTCCCTTTCACACTCCTAGTCATGCTGGTTTCCAATGGGCATCACATCATTGTGCTGATGTAAGAGCCAAGGATGAGACAATCAAATCACAGAGAAGTATTCATGCTGGGTGCCATTTGCTTATAATTGCTCTTTGTAAGTTATAGTTTCAGATAAAGCTCCCAAAATGGAATGAAGATAAAATAATAATTAAGTCTGTTTCTCTTTTTGAGCCTGACAAAGGCTTTAAAAATTTTTTAACGTGTTTGCCCTTCTGTTCACTATTCCACACATCCCCCCTTCTCTCTTTTGTTCATCAGCCTTTTCAGCCTGATAATTAAGACTCAAAATATTTGCTGCAGTTGTTTTTTTTCTGAGACATCAATTGGTTTGTGTTGTAAATGTGGAACAACAATCATCTGGTTCTCTTGTGTGCCAGTAATTTAGTATTTCAATAATCTCTAACTGTTGAAAGGTTTAAAACAAATCAACATTTCTAGCAATTTCCTTTTCTTTGTGGGGAAAAAAAATATGTGAAAGTAACATTTACAGCATATACTCTTCTATTTTCCTTTTTTTACTCCATTTTTATTTTGTGATTTTTATGAGGGAATTAAAACACAGGGCAATTGCTTAGCATAAAACAGAAGACTCACTTCCATAAAAACATAACATTCTTGCACAGGGGCAGTTTTTACAACCTGTATCATTGCTTCAGTTCGCTAGTGCTGAATTTTCCCACTAACTCTTTCTCAAAATTCAAGTAAAATAAAAGAAAGGCAGTATCTAATATATTATGCAAGGGGCAGTACATTTTTGTACCTAGAATTTTCCATGGAAGGTTATTATAATGTTTTGAAAATATTGGCTAACCATTCCACAAACTGTAAGTCAAAATTGTGTTAGGTCTGTGACATATACAATGGACCCAGGAAGGGCAATGATAAAACTGGGAACTAGATGTTAAGCACCCCAGAACACATTTTAGAATTATGAAATTTATTTTATTTCCATAATCCTTGGGCAATGTTCCTCTCTCCAGATTATCAAATATTTAGGGAAATGCCTGAGTCATTGTTTTGGGGAAGTCTGTGGATACAAATCAGGCCAACTGTCCAAAATGGATTTAGATATCCAGTTTATATAGAACTGAAATTGTTTTCCATGACTGGCCTAGGTAAATCAGTAATAAATCTCAGAACAGAAGCAACCCCACAGTCCTCCCTGCCAGTGTATTTTTTTTTTCATTCAACCTTTTGTTCAACTCCAGGAACAAAATGAAGTTTTTCCAACATTACAAGTTTTCCTGTAACACAACTTTCAGAGCACAGCAAAGCAACACAGAGACTGTTCCTAAAATTTTATCAAAATCTGCGAATGATAGCTGAAAAACTAGGAAGGAGTTTCAAGTTGTGGACAAGAGAGAGGCTGTAGGCTTCTCTGGCTCCTCTAGAAATTGGAAGCAATTCATTAGTCCAGTTGAGAAATGACTGGACAGAAGTCACAGGAGACAGAATTTGGTCTCCCTGTGTGCAGCAGCTGGCTCCCTGGTCCTAGAAATGAGGAACCTTCTGGGGAGTGCAAGATTAAAAAGCTACTCAGTAACATAAGCTCTGCCTCCAGTCAGTATTACTATAATGCCATCCACTCTCCAGAGAGGTTACAGCCTCTCGCTTTACAAAATAGTACTATACAGATGTGGACAAAACTCCTTGGACAATCACAAATAATTCACAAGCTCCTTTCCAAATTTTAGACAATTCTGGCAAAGACATCCCATGCCTTTTTTCCTAGCCACCAAAGTGGTTCCTTTTCCCTCCTTGTACTAAATCAGTTGGCTTAATGGTGACCTGCCGCAAATTTTGCAGCGTGGAAAACTAGCAATACCTTTGGCTGTAATAACCCCTGCTTATAGAGCATCCATATGCTGCATTTGAACAAGCACAAACTGATAATAAAGAAATTCATTAGAAGAAAGGTGCTGAATTAATTTTTCAGATGTCCACAGCAAATCTCTGTTGTCTATTGAATGTCATGTTTTTACTTATGGTAGGTGGCGTGTATTTATGAAAATTAGATACAAGTCTATCTATCTATATGTGTATGGCTTCAGAAATAAGTGTGGATGTGCATTTGTCTGTAAGAATTGCAAAGGAAAACTGATTAGAAAAATAAGACTATCAACCCTGGTCCATTTGTGCTTTTCACTTTCATATGCTACATGAGTATTTACTCAGATTTCATACTGATGTCTGTGGAAACTGTATGCAAGCAATGAATGCATGATATAAAATAGAAATTTGTCGCTTATAGCAGAGAGATTTCTTTTCTTCTCAATAAATATGATTCGAGCTAGGCATTAAAGCCGGTAAATATAGAGAGCAAGACAATACCCTATTTAAACAACTATTTCATATAGTTCTAAATGTTTCTAGCTCTGTTTCTTCACAGAACTTATGTATATGCTTCTATATTAGAATGCATTTAAGTTTGTTGTTGAGTAGAGTTGAAATTCCACTTCTTTTATTTTTTTTAAACTATGCTCTTACTATTTTCATGTTAAAAACAAAAAAAAAACCAATTTCACACCACTTCTCTATGTCTTATACAAATGATTTACAAAAGTTTTTGAATTTTCATCTTTGCTCTGCTTCTCTACAAAGCAGTTATCAGACCCCATTGTGAACACTTTGGAAAAACACAGCCTGGCTAGCAAATTAGTAGTATTTGCTGCTAATATTACTAATTCAACATTTGAAAAGGCTGCTCACTGGGGAAAAATGACATGTTCTCTAAGTCAGAGGAGAAACTAGGGTGATAGTTAATGGGTGTTGGCTGTGCCGCACTTATTGTGCATGACGCTGTTCACATTGCAGCTGCCTGACTGCTAGTAGCTGTGGAAGAAATTGTCAACAAGATTTATTGTTAGTTTCACATCTATACAGTTGGAGACGAAAGGCTGAAAGAGTTTTGTGAAGTTCAGTGCTAACTTCTCCTGAACAATAGCAACACACCATGATTAATATTAATGCTCTTACTGGAATAATTTTGCAGCTTTGGAGGTCTTAAAAGTCATTTTCTTGAAAGAGCTAAATCCCTACAATCCTCAGTAATTTTTTTTTCTGAGAGAAGTACTTGACTCTGACTTCAGTTCTAGCCCACAAAATAGCATTTTTTTGGTTTACAACTGGTGTTGGAAACCTCAGACTTTCTTAACAAAAGAAGTAGGGCACACAAAGTAATTAAAAAGTAACCACAGAGGAGGAGCAGATGCTTCTTATTCAAAATTACTGGTTGTAAGGAATGAGGGGAGGGGGTCTGGAGAGGGGGCAGTGGGTTGTCTTTGCACACTTAAGAGCTTAGCTCACCAGTTTGAAAGACCACAACAAACTTGTTATATAAATGTATGAATTCCAGAGGCATGAATTTCAATGAATGCTTCTCTCAGTTTCTGTTCCTGTGGTTTGTGCTTTTAGAGGATGTTTTTAACCTAGCTTCACTAAAGAAAAATGGTATGATTTACATATACTTTATATTGATATCCATTCAAACTTGAGAAGGATAGATTTATTTGCCAAATGCTACAGAATTTAAGCAGAAATCAAGACTCAATATCTCAGGGATTTTTGTGTCTAGCCAGATAGAGCAAAGGGTTTGTGTACTTTGAATGATAAAAGTATTTTGAAGGCTCCTAGGATTGTCTTGCCTGAATCTCTAGTGTGTTTATTTCTTTGTTTCGGATAGAAATCAACTGAGGTGTATTTAATTACATTTTTTTGCTGTAGAAGACACCTCTAGCTCTGGAATCTTCTTAACTAATAGCTTGAGACTATGACGTGAGACAGACTGACAAGAAATAACCACCTGGATTGTTTCAAACAAAAATTTTTGCAAAGACACTAACATGGAGGGGAGAGTGCAGCTACAATTAGAGGACTTACCTCGTGCTACTGGATGTTGCTGCACTCTGTATCAGGATCTTGGAAAGCAAACAGGAAATGGATTCAGGCACATGCAAACACATGCCAGCCAAACAGCTGATAAAAGTCTCTGCGTTCATTTTTTTGTCCACCGAAGTGGGTACAGCTTATTGTAAACCCATGAAATAAAAAAATTATCTCTTGTCATCCAATTTCAGGTGGCATTTCCCAACATTGTTGCAGTTATTCAGAGAATTATCTTGGTAGTGAAGGACATCTGGATAACAGACAGCACAAGAGCATCAGAATATGTAGAAAATAGGATGGTAAAAATTTATGGCAATTCTGGAATGACTCTACAGTGTCCTAACAAGTATTAGAAAAACTGACATTTCAGATAAGCAACCAGTTTATCTAAACATTATTTACAGGGCAATCACATTTTTTTTCAGGAAGAGAGCTGAAATTGTAATGCCAATTTAAAAAAACAATAAAATTCACTACCAAGAAGAAAATCAAAACAGTTTGAAAAAGTCTTCTGATGATTAGGCAAACATTATTACAAGGTACAATATGGGAAAG
>NW_008237239.1:13085155-13091661 GCF_000691975.1 Corvus brachyrhynchos | reverse complement strand
GGAAAGAGTCTGTACAGATTCTTGTGAAAGGAATTAATTGTCACTTTGGTGTTGAGTGTTACTGAAAATTAGATTTGATATTGTATTGGGTTTGCATGGTCTCATTTTGATAGAGGGGGGGAAAAGCATTTTATATCTTTTTCTCCCTCTCTGTTTTAGGATTTTTCCTGTTTTCCAAAATATCTACCATTTTATATTATTCTTCATAAACTTCTATACTCAAATTTAGAAAAAATAGATGATAATAGTGTATTTGAAAATAATATTATAAATATCATCTATGTCCGGTAAATACAACTGTTCTTTTCAAATAGGCTGAGAGTTCTAAGACTTGACCACATGTGCATGCTCACACGCAGGAGCTGCCTCTCCAACTCTGCCTACACTGGCTGTCCACAGGGTCACTAACAACCAATACACCCACAGGAAAATTTAGTCCCTTATAGCCAACTAGTTCCCAGAATCAGCAGAAATGTAAATAATGGGAGGTGCCGAGAAATCACTGATGAATGTTGTGCCTGAGCCAGAATAAGAGCACTCACAGAGCTGTGAGAAAATCAAAAGGTATTACAAGGATAAACCAGAGTATTAGCAAGGGTAATTTCTGAGGAAATGAGGCCAGAGGATGAGGTACATGCTGCACTGCATCGTGTCCAAGAGACAGCCCCTCTGAACCCTTTGTTCTAGCTGTTCTATGTTATGCACATGAAATAAATTAGAACTGGCTACAGAAAGACAGGCTAAGTGGAGTAGTTCAAACTTAGTGATTTTGGATGGCAGAAATTTCTGTTAATTCCTTTTTTCTGCAGAGAATCAAATCCAAACTTCACCAGATTTGTCTGAACAGTCCTGCAGACTGAAGGATACTCATCAGCTTTGCTTATGACTGAAGTGATACTTTTTTGGTCCTCTCCCTGGGTAAATACACAGGGTACCACTTCAGTCATAAGCAAGGCTTTCTCTGCCAATCCTGCCTTCTTTCAAGGCTTATATCACTTGTTGCCCCAATATTTAAGTGTTCTGCCTCAAATGGGAAAAAGGTTAATTTTGAAAGAAATTCAAGGAGCCAAGTCCTATCTCCTTAAACATTACTGTGAGCTAACGGGTAGAAACATAATAGTCTGAAAAATAAGTTAATTTGTTGGACCATGGACTATTAAAGATAATTTGTATGAGTAAAGATACAATTGGCCAATTTACAAAGAGGTTAGGTAAGGCAACAAATGATTTAGGAGAGAAAAATTACTCGGTGGTTATACAACAAAAATATTTACCACGGCTGTTTTCAGAGATAGCATTACAGCTCTGTCTCATCATGCCTACTTGATAAGAGCAGTAATGGAAGAGCTATTTTAATTACAAAGAATCAGTGTAGCACATACCATTATTTGGCAGTTGGATGGAATTAATGCTGAGTAACGCAGAAAGTTTCCAGAGATAACATCTTCATTAGTGAGACTATGATGTCCTACACTGACTTGCTTGTAGCTCCACCAGGCTGAAAAACAAATACTATCGATTAACCCTTCAAACATAACGAACAATTTTGCTGCATGTTTCCTGAAGAGAAAGAAAAATGATAAAATAATCTGGTAACTGATGCAGGCAGTCATGTGGTACCCTGTTTCCATTTCTCCCACACTCATCTGTTTGACATAAGCCCCTTACCCACTGCTCACCTTCCCTTTCTATGTGTCAGTAAAAGCCTAGTACAGATAAATTCAGAGCATATCCCTGGGTTTCATCATCTCCTCAGTTACCAGCCATAGGACAGATTACAATTTCACAGATGCTAGGAGAGGAGATATTATAGCAAAGCAGTAGTGCCACTACCGACAAGGTTAAGATGGCACTTCCATTATAAACACCTATTTGCAGTGGCTTATAACTTCAGGCTAAAAATTTCTCTGAGGCTGAAACTGGGCATATTTGGGCTCAGCTTGGTAATGGTTTTTCCTGCCTCTTCATACCATTTTGATTAGGTGTTTGTGATATGAGAATGCAAACAAATGTGTCTCTGGTAGTTTCAAATGGCAATGAAATGTGTTTCTTTCATGAAAAAGCCTGGAGGACAGGATGTTCCTCTCATGCTAGCAGCCATTTTATTGTGCATTATTTCCCCCCAAAAGATAATTTTTGAAGTGACAAAATTTACACCATTTTTTCCAAAAAGCATTCAGGGCAGCTAAGGGACCCTGCCAGTTGTCTCTGAAGGATGTGCTGCATCCCTCTGAGTCACAGGAGCTCCCAGTGCTCACCAGTGCCATGCATTCCAGGCCAGTCTTTGCTTACAGCTTCGATAAAAGCCTCCATCGGCAGAACAGCATTTTTGGGAGTTCAACATATCAACCAAAACTTGCATAGTTTGGAATGAGGAAAAAACAAGTGCCATTGTATAGCACACAAATCTCATTATTTTAATGAGGCATTTATTCTAATTGTCTAATTTATTTTGAATTATACCTCATTATTAAAATCCTGCATTTTTGTTCTGATCTTTAATGAAGGATGTAATGAAATCCCTAAATACAGTAATGTCTTTTTTTTTTCTGTGTCCTTTTCCTCCTATAAAGTTTAGAGTTTTTGCCAAAGATTATAATTTTTCATCAATCATCCAAAGCAATAAAATACAAAGTCTTCCTTGCATGTCTGTCTATCTGCCTGGCTCCATTCATAGTAGTATCTACTTTAACAGGTATGTAAAAGAATAAATTACTCTAATAAACCTGTTGAATGAGACAAATTTTGTGTTACTTTTCCTTTGTATTTCTCATGTACAAAGATATATGCTGAATTATTCTATCACAAGCAATGCATAACCATGGAAGCATGGTTTTAATGAGCTGAGAGGATGCTATATCTATCAAAGCATATTTTTAAAGAGTCAGACTCACAGTGGACACAGTACAAAAAGACGAAGAAATGAGAACAGGAAGAGGAGAGAAAAAAGGTATACTAACATTTGGAGAGGGACTATAAAAATGATTGGACTTCAGTTATTCTTGATATTTTTCAAAATTTATTTCTAGTTTCCCTTGTGAATTTAATTTTTTCCTAGCACAGCTTGTGCACACTGTAACTCCTTCCTAGTTCTGGAACATGTGTGGTATGCACATTCTTCAGGGTACTGTGCCGCAGTGAGCCTCCTATGCACGTTCCTGGGCACAGACACATGATGGCTTTATGTGAAGTAAATCTCCTTAAAGGCTGTGGGGCACCATCCTGGTTATTTATTTTACACAGGAGACATTCAGATGTGGCAGATACAGACAGCAGTGCGATGCACGTGGAAGGAGATAACATGCCTCTTACTCTGGTCACTCCATGTGGAAAACTGGAGAGAGACTAAAAGCAAAACCAAGTAAAAATGGATCTGCTGTTCCTTTTTGAAAAAGGGGCCAGAAAGAGGAGAAGATAAAAATCATAGCAATAATGTCAGAGCAAGAAATATAGGAAAGTTTTAGATGGAACATACCCCCCAGGAAGCCACCCACTGAAACAGGAAAGCAATGATTTGAGTGTCTGTGTCCCTGCTAGCCCGCGAGTCCATCAGGAATGACAGCAGCACCTGCAGAGCCCCACGGTGGCTCTGCCCCGCTCTCCTGGACTCCGGCAGGCACCACGGCAGCACGGGCTCAGCAGGAGCTGATTTACTGAGCTCCTCAGCAAAGTAAATTGGCTGTGCTGGGCTCGGGGCCGCCTCGCTTAGATTGTTACCAGGGCTTGAATTTACATCCGCCTCCGGTTTCTCCGCACTTCACTGCAGGCACTTTTGCTGGGTAAACCGACAGAAAGACTGTAGAAAGACAGTTTTTAGATAAATTGTACACCTATGGAACTCCTTCTAAAAATACTATTATGTTAATAATATAGTGCAGTAAGGCTCCTCCCAAAATACTGGGTACATAGACAGTAGGAACATCCACAATTACATTACAGAGAACAAAATAATTGCAAAGGCTATAAGGGAGAGATATTATTATGCTTCAGGGCATAAACCTCAATTTAAAGTTCCCTATAAACTGCTGGTACAGGTAAGGTTTGGATGACAATCCTGTATGGTATATTTTATATTCCTTAATTGGATATCCAGATTAAAAGTACTCTTTCTTTTCTTGTTGTAGAAGACTATTTTCAGTATATATTAGCCATCATTATAAGCACTATTTAAAAACCTGAGTGAAATTTTGAGGTCAGCATATATATACCAGCAAAATAAAAAAACCCCAATCAAACAATGCAAACCTAAATCCCCAAATTTAGAAATGTTTAGCATTTAGTTTCAAATTCCAGCTCACAAATGTGGGCATCTATCTCAAATGTTACTTTACTAGTGAACAGATTTATCTGTTACAGTTGTGTCAGATGACTGTATGGCTACAAAAATATTCCTTGAAGAGATGGATGCTATTTCTTCTTTGTAAGAAGGATTGGTCATGGTTCAGCAAGACCGCTAAAATAATTTCAATTTAGGCATGGGCTGGTGATAATTGCTAGTGATTGAATGCCAATGAGTGAGAGAGAGCAAAAACCCCATGTAATGATAGATGATGGTATAGGAAAGTGCTGGTTACACTGACACCGTATCACTTCATCAGACGTTATAAATTAAAGATAAATTAAATTAGGTTAAATATATGCTTATTTAACAACACTCAAGCAAATATTTCTTTGCTGGATAGCAAATAAGGCTTGTATTTAACCAAAGATTAGTGCATTCCAGTTCTAATACCAATGCAGTTTGTTTTTATAGCACGATCTAAACAGCACTTTATGTTGACATTTCTATTGCGTATTTAATGAAAGCATATCAAATATGCATGGCAAATAAACACTGTGTTCCACGTAAACCTTTCCTACATACTCCCTATCTTTTATTCTTTGTAATATATTTGTTCCAATAAAAATGCATATCACTACAATGTAACTAAATCTTATTTTCTTTTTTTTCCAGACAGGAAACACAAATCTAGATCATTAGAAGTACGGCTGTACCACTGTTTTAAAACACAGCCCTGAGCTGTACCTCTGCCTCCCTCTAAAAAGAGAAAGTACCCTTGTGACAGAACAGATTAAGACTATCTGAAACTCCTTAATCTATTGTCCATGTAGCACAGTGCTGCTGCATTGTACATGATGCAACCAACAGAAGTCAGACCTGGCTGCGGATCCTGACTACATTCTTCAGCCTGCACAGCTGAACTGTTCTGTGTGCCCAGCTAGAGCAGAGGGACACCTCGTTTGATAGTTCTAGGTATGGGGGGTATATTTCCAATAGAGTGTTCAATTTGTCTGTTTAAACATATACTGTGAATACTATCAAGTGCACATATTAAGATATATGTCTATTGGACATGTCTTCTGGATACTTGCAAATAAGTCTAAGGATATGAGAATTATTGCAATTTTCATTTTAAATGACGTAATTTAATCTATCAGTTTCTTATTTGTGTGTCCTACTTAGTTTGAACACAGAGCAGGAAACACCTTTTTATGTGCAAATATATGAACATAAAGGCATTCATTATTAAATCTTTGATTTTTTTTTAATTCACAAAGGCTTTTCAAATAATATTGCAAAGTTTTTTTTAAAGACAACACAAACATTGTATTCATTTGTTATCTTCAAGTACAGAAACAAACCCCAGATTCCTTAGCTCAACAGATTCTGAAACAAATGTTTACTTCTGCACACCTTCAGGTTCTGTTATTTTATAAAGGAGCTTTAATGCTAGTCTGCCTAGTAATTCACTTTGGGATGTCTTTATATACCACTGACAGTAATACGGCTCATTTTGGGTGATTAACTTAACCCCCAGTATTGCGAGTGCCTTGCTACATTAGCATATCTTTCAAGGAATAGTTGCAATGTGAGAAAATTGCCTGTAGGATTATTTGCAACTAGGAACCTGTGAAATGTAAAATAAAATGGAAGACTATAAAGTAAAACATCAAAGATAATATTAATAGCCAGTACTCCAAAAAGTAATTTAGAAGAATTGCATGAGGGAGCGAAAATTACTAATTTAAAACCAGATAGCTTTGGCAAAACAAAGTCAGAAGTTTAGAACAAACAATAGATAATACAAATTCACTGCATGCACAACATGGAAAGAATGCAAGAGGCACTAGCAACTCCAGTAGCTCAAGAAGGCTGGGACAGAAATGCCTGACCAAAGCAAGCAACTAGATCTATACAAACGAAACAACAAAGTTGCATTATATTGAATTTAGGCTACCGAAGAGAAAGAAAAACACGTGCTCTTTAATCCATCCAGTTTTCTGTTACATTTTCATTCTAATTGAATGCAGAATTTGTGGGCAGAAGGATTTTCGTTTTAATTGAAGAATTTGGAGCTGACAGCCACTGTCACGCTGCTCCAAATCATGTTTTCACCCCCTCTGTGGGGCAAACCACGCTGCAAGTTTCAGTTGGGTTTCTGTGGGAGATTACAAGCTTCAAAGCTAACATTTTGAAACCTGTTTCCCTTTTGATACACACTCTT
>NW_008237239.1:13023089-13085077 GCF_000691975.1 Corvus brachyrhynchos | reverse complement strand
CTCTTTCTTTTAATAAATTTCAGAACAAAAAAATAAACTCAGATGAATCATAAAGGCACAGAAAGTAGGAGAAAAGTGTCTAGTTTTGAATCAGGCCCTGATTCCGCATGACAAATGGCAGAGTTTTGGGTTGGATTCCTGTTTAATCTTCCTACCAAACCATTGTCCCAGAGATGCTCTGATGTACTTACACTGCTGCTGCTTGGAGCCCCAACACAGGCCAAGTGCAGGAGCAAACAGCACACACGTCCCTGGGGCTGCTGCTGGCAGGGGTGCCCAGCCTTGACTCCCACTGTGAGGGGGCTTCCCCAGGCACAGGATATCTGAAAGGCCTGTGTGGAATTCACAGCACATTCAAAACTGCTCCAAGGCCTGTGGAACACCTGCAAGTGAGAGCAATGGGACTGCTCTGTCCTGATCTGCTCCTGACTGTGAGGGCTGACTCCAGGTGAAAGCCTCGGTGAGAGGCTGTGATCCACTGGAACCCACACTTGGCTTCTGAATGTCTTTAATGTAGTGCTGCTCTGTGGAACTGCTTCAATGTCAGAAGTCCCCTGTGATAAGGCACTAGTGCATGTTCTATGGAAAACAACATAGGTTTGGTTGAAAGAGAGCTGGCTTAATGAATAAAGAGGTCTTTTTAAACCTCTAATAACTGTGATCCTGCTATCTTCTTAGACACTTACAGTCTATAGTACAAGATGGTAAAAACTGAACTTGTTTGGGAAGTTCCAGTATTTAAAAATGTAGAGAATTCTATCAGCTGCTTCTAAAGAGAGGCGTTTTCAAGATTAAACACTCCAGACTAAATTCCATAAGTCTTGATACAGTTTTTTTTAACCTGTGATTAATATATCACAAGACACTACTAATAATCATGCTCACTTATATCATGATGCAGTGTGAATAAAGAGGTTAAAAAACCCAGAGTTGATACCACGCTTCTAGCTTATATTTAAAAGTCAGGGAAGGAAGCTCTTTCAAACTGACCTATCCATCCAAGCAGCAGATGAAAAAACAATGCCAGCAGCTATTTACAGATGACTTACTCTAAAAACAAACAAGAATACAATACCTTTAAAAGAAAGGTGCTTTTTTTCTTCTTTGAGCTATAACATGTAGAGCAATAAGGTAAAGATGCCTAACAGTGAATGATTCACTTTCCTGTAATAGTGTGGAGCCTCTCCTCATTGTGCCCTGGTAAAAAAGGTAGCAGAAATCACCTTTGAAATGGCTTAACTGAATCATAGGGATTATTCTATGGATAACCTACTGCAAGACTGCCATATCTTCTTCTATTTCCTTACTTCTTCCACAAGGAATCTTCCTAAAGAGCACTGAATTTCATTACATTGATAAACTTATGATCCCATCTATCCTGCATGGTTTCTTAGGACAACCAACTACCAGGGATCATTCAGAGCAGCAGGAAGAATCTAAATCAATGTGGGCTGGAGGGATTAGTCCCACCTTTCACCACTGTTGCAATGAAGGCATTTTGACTCCAGTTACAGAAATCATCAGGAAATTGCAGTGCTTCTGTACTGGGCTTTAAGAACAAAGTTATTCACTGTAAAAAAAAGCTTGGTTGAGCCAAACTTAATAGGTCTTACTTAATGGTTTCCCAAAATTCTCTTCTATCTGCCTGCTTCTATGTATTATGAGCTATCTGGCCAAAAGTGTTTCACCGAGTGAGAGCAAATGAGTGACCTTTGTAGTGAAATCTGTAATAACTACACTGTTCAAACAGAAATTCTAGCAAAAGAACAGAAAAATAAAAATATCTAGAGATAATACTATGGTTAAATGGACTAAATGACCACTGGCTGATTGTTATTAATTTCACTATTTATTTCTGAAATCAATTACTTGAGTATCCTACAGATGCTGGATTCTTTACTTGATGGATGTGTACACGAGGATTTCCATAACAGAAGACAGTGCTGATTTTTATGAGCAGTGTCTCATCTGCTATGAAATAGAAAGGCACTCATAAGCCAATGGGGTTTGTTTGTTTGTTTGTTTGTTTTTTTCAGCTTTACACTTAGTACCAGAACTTTGGAGGGAGAATTATGCTTCTTTCAGCTGTGAAATAGTGTGCCTTGGCAGTCTCCATTCTGTGGATCCATGATCCTGAGGCTGGTTGCCACAGATGCCATGAGCAGGCACATGGAGGGCTTTCAGCAGCTGAATATTTTGAAAATGCATCAGTATACTGATTCTTTCACATTTTCTTTGTGAGTAGCGCTTTTTGTGAGGCTACCTGGGCTAGAATTCTCTCACCTGAGCTGGTGGCTTGACCAGCACTCACACGCCCACTACACAGAGAGGGGAAGACAAGTGTCAGCTTTAAAAATATATTCAATACTTATACCAGTACATTAATTTTTTACCAGCTGGGGTAGCTGGCAAAAAAAGGGCTTAAAACGTGGAAGGGTTTTGTTTTGTTTTCTTTTCTTTTCTGAGTATTTCCATTCTATTCAGGACTCTGTTACTCTAAGAAATATTTATTGCTGAAGTACATGACACTTCTTTAAGAATTCGTAGTCACTTGACTTTTGTGCATGTGTTGATAACAGAACTATTTATTACAGAAGCCTAAAGTGTCTCTTTGAAATTACCAAACATAATATTTCACTTTGTTCAAAAATATCCTGTAAAAAGATTATTTTCACAAATATCAAGACTTTGCTTCAATTTATGTATCTGTTTGCAATTTCTAAAGACACTTTTAGATAGATTCCATTTCTATGAGGATTTGATAAGACAACTCTGTGGAAATAATAAACAGACTCTGTTTATAAAGGACTTGCTAACTAGCACTCAAAAAAGGCTTTTATGTGTGAGGTCTTTTTCTTCAAATTGATCTTCACTGGGATAAAACTATTATCATAGGATCCCATTCAGTCCATAAGAATACAGAGACTTGATTTTGTCTGAATCCAGATAAAAAAAAGAAAAATGCAGTGTTTCTTGGGAGAGTAGGTGATGGCAGTATACTGACATTTCTATTTAAAAAACCCCCAAAACCCAACAAGTTCCTGTTTCCACCATTTTGGGGTTTTGGGGGAGATCTCATAATGTCGCACCTACAACGTCAGACTGCTTTCTTATCTGGTAGTATGTATTCATACCTAACTAGTTTATCAAGGAAGGAGGACCTGACCTACTTTTCTCAGATTTCCCACTGACCTTAATAAGGAATGTAGAATTTAAGTACTGAGACATGGTGAAAAGTTAAGAATTTCAGAACTACAGGAAGTCCAAGCTCCCACAAATAACAGCTTAGTGTGATTGAATGGGTAAATCGATGACCTTCACATACAAATACTGAAATACTTAATGAGTAGAGACTCCAGGAATAACAGGCAAGTTTCCAGTGCCTAGTTCATTATGTTCAGGAGAAATGGACAGGACATTTTATTCTGAAATGCAATGCTCCTGAAGAGAGCCAATATTATGCTACAACTGACCAGTTTTACTCCGATGCCCATTCCCACTCAACCATCAAAACTATCATTTGTAGATTTAAGAAGCTGATTTATCTAATCTGATTCATACAAAATTAAGGAATATGAGACATCAGTCTTGCTTTCCCATTGCATGCAGACCTTTGTATTGTAGAGACTCCTGTAACTACTTAAGGCCAACAATCAATTCATTTTATTGCTCAAAGACCTGGAACTGGATAAAGAGAGGCAGTGGGAAAGAAGAACTATCCTGGATTGCAGGGTCCTTTCCCACAGTAGGCAGCTGTGAGTAACTTTGAAAGTTTCAAGCATGAAGTCGTCAGCATCAAAGGTTACTGATGAAATCTTCCTGCACCACACATCTGTTGCCATCTGATCTGGCTGTCTGGGATAGACACAGAAAACAATGCAGAAACACATGGCCCAAATATTTTCAGAGCAGTTATCTCTGAAATACTACAAAGAAATTGTAGTTCAGTGATATACAGAATAAAAAAATAAAAGCTTTATTTTAAAAGCTCTTTTTTTACCACCATAATTTGTTGTAGAAAATAAGAAATATAAACCACTTTACCACTATTTTAATAGATACATCAGTTTCCCCAGCATCAGAATTACAAAGATATAATTTGCTGTATTTATAACCTCTATCCTGATTTGCAGTGAAAATCTTACACATTTTCTTTAAAGAGATTTCACTTGGAATACTTACCCACCCTGCTAT
Source organism: Corvus brachyrhynchos (assembly GCF_000691975.1). Taxonomy (NCBI): domain Eukaryota; kingdom Metazoa; phylum Chordata; class Aves; order Passeriformes; family Corvidae; genus Corvus; species Corvus brachyrhynchos. The sequence continues at coordinate 13,080,883 of NW_008237239.1, read as the reverse complement.
TTTGCTCTTATTTATTATTTTTACATATTTAAATGGCAAAAGAATAACTCATTATACAGGATCTCATAAAACTCTCACATTTCTTGGGAAAAAATGGTTTATGCTAAGATTGCTACTGACAAGCACATTTTTAATTGCTAGTAATGTATACACAAAGAATACAGTAGATCTTAGCACTGATATTGCTGCTGAGGCTACAATAATCTCTGTATCAGAAGTCAGTGCCATAATTTTGTTCTCTAGAGGCTATGGCTTGGTTAGGGCAGTCCCATTGTTTCATCTGAAGTCTTAGCAGATTAATACTTTCATCAGGGCATCAATTTGTCCCACTTTTCTTTTTGCTGCTCTTTGTGAGTGACACAGCCAAAGGAATGCACCTCTTTAAACTGTCATTCAGTTTAACTCCTCCTCTGCAATTATACTCGCATGCATAATACATCATAACAAATTGGATTTTGCAAAGAAGCAACAACAGAAATTACATTTGCTTGTGGCATAAGATAGAAACTCTTCTAATAGGGAAGGGGGGGCTGTGAGCAAGAGCTAAAGAAATCTAATGACTTAAAACCACTTACAGAAAACAGTTGCCTTCTATTTTCCAAGGCTGCTTCTTCTTCTTTAGCATAAAGACCAATTGCAAAAGGGGAATGAAAGAAAAAAAGGAAATATTAAAACAAATTAAAGAGCTTTTCACTTATCAAAGGCTCTACAAAATTGTACAGTGTGTTTGTGTTTTTAGCAGAAAAGTTTGCTTCTGGCCTTAGAAGTTAAAAATAACTGCCTTACTTCAAGGAACACTTTTTGTTTGAGTAAAAATTATTATACAGACAACATCAGGTGAAAAATCACATAGGACAAATATCTTTACCAGATGTCCTGACTAGAATAAGGAACTTCCATTTTCATTTGATGAGTAAAAGCCCCTCTCTTATATACCAAACTCTGTGATGGTTTTCCAAGTCTCTCTAAGTGTAGCAGACCCAGTGGCTGATTATTTCTCCTCCATGCATCTATTTGGAGTTACTGAAGAGAAGAGGCAACCCAGAATATCCTTCAAGTAGCTGACTGGAGCCAAAAACATATCCCCAGTGTGCATGGGACTTCTAGACAGCAACCAGATCTGTTGTCTGCTCCAGATCCCTCAAAAAAACCCCAAAATATGCATTTGGCAGATCATCAGCAAAAAGTCTTTTGGTTTATAAAAGAATTTAGATGAAAGGGAGGAATGTTTCCAGAAGAACACTGAAATCATTCTAATGTTTTAACTCTGAGATTGTTTGTCTTCAAGATAGACTTCAAAATTTAAACTGTGTTTTATCCAGGCAATTTTTACTAACTTCAGTTAATTTCAATTCTGTGGCAGGAGCTCCACTTCATTTGAAAAATAAAGAGTGACAGAGGAGAGATCAGCTTTGCTGGGACTATATCTTTGTCCTTTGAAAAATAAGGTATGTTTGGCTCAATATTTAGAAAACAAGATTTTGTGGCTAAAATCTGAATATTTAAGGTGGAAGTTCTTCAAAATTCAATAACATAACAGCATACAGGTATACAATAAAAATAAAAGGAAAGGTCAGGAAATAAACAAGTGAAAAGGCAATAGCCAAAGAACAAACCCCAAACACAGTAAATAGTGTCATCTTAATGAAATCCAAAGCTTTTTTTTTTTTTTGCATAGACTTTATATTGATAGATATTCCATGGGATGTTTCACTTAGCTTGAGGTTAGTAGCAGCGATTGCAGGTGGCAACTACATGCTGAGGCTGTAAGTGATCTAGGTATAAGGGGTAACTGCGATAAGTCATATGAGATGGGAGTTTAGATAGTAAACATTTCAAAATACTCATGTTAGAAAAATGGAGCATATCTGTATAGATAAGGGATTTATTCTTATCTCCTCTAAAACTGTGTCCTATTAACTTTTACCTTAATGATTGATGATAACTCCAGGACCATTGCAAGACCTCACAACATGGAAGCATTATATTCTGAATTATGTGGAGAATAGGAATTAACAGCAAGACGACAATTTCTAGACTGATCTTAAAATAACCAGGTACCTTCTTTCCTATATTAAGCCAAGAACTTCCTTCTCAATTAGACTGGCAGAAATTCCTGCACAAGGATACTGGCAGGTGGATATGTAGTTATTTCCAATAGTATTAGTGTTTGTCACAGGGATAGAAACGAATTAGAACTGGGAAATGGGAGAGCCTTATGTGAACAGGCAAGTTTGGCTGCCAGTTATTCAGGCTGCTTTGGCAGGCTGCTATCTGAGATACAACCACAGCCAAAGCTGAGAAAAGTCCTATCTTTTCAGCACATACTGTGTTCGTCTACTCTTCTTATTAGGATGAGACATTTGGTTGCTTACTCAATTATTATCATATTAGTGTCCATTTTCAATTGTCCTTCAGCTACTCCTTTTCCCACACTAACACTGCAGAAGAAAACCACTGGGATTTCACTGTGAGTAAAATGAATATTTGTGGAGAATGATTAAAAAACAGACTCTAAGCACGTTTCTGTACTTAGTATCTTCCTGTCACAACCCTTTGTTACAGTAAAACTACATTTCCTATAATAATCTTTGGCTTGTACATTTATTTTTATACTAATTATATGACTATATTGTTACACAGATAATTTTGGGACTTGTCAATTACATTTTCATTTATGCTCAAGCATGATGAGTCTGCTCTTAGTACCTTATGCACATGCACAGAAGAAGCCTCCTCTCATAAACTACAGTTTGCTTGATATATGCAGGTTTTACAGTTTATCAGATATTATGCTGAAAACTTCCATTCTCTTCATTTTTTTACAATGCAGTGCTGTATAAGAAGGTACTCTGTATTCATTTTTCAGATCATATTTTAAAATTCATTTTTTAAACTTTAAAAATAATAATGAAAAACTCCCACTGGATTATGTCCAAAGATCATAATCAGGTCTGTATCTGGATGAGATTTTTTTAATAATTTTTTCCCTTCTATTGAAGTTAGATAGCACATTTTATGGCACTAGTCCTTCTTAACAAGAAGAAATTCATTCCTAAGACTAGGGGAAGCAGAATACTTGCATGTTAAAAGGTAATGCCATCCATTACATAATAGGAAATTTCCCACAGAAATTGTGCTGACGCTGATCTAGCTTTTTATGGTTTTCATACTAATCAATGTGTGTAACATCATCACAGGTAATGATACCATTTAAAACAAATCTGTTAGATTTTTGACATTGCTTTGCATTATATGTGAACACAAACAGTACAGTATTATGTAGCACAGAAAATAAAAGCATCAGTCCTTTACCTTTGTCTAAATTGCACAGGAAGCTGACTAGCAGCAACAGGTGGTAAAAAATAAATTGCATTTAGAAAATTCCATTATTTAATAATTTAGGGTATAATTAACAATAAAAATTGATAAATTCTTTTTATGAGTTCTAGCCTACTGCGTCCTTCTAAATACATGGACCTGCCATCGAAATCAAAGCAAGTTTAATAGTTCACCTCAATGACTTCTAAGACTTGCACACCAGACTTTATAAAATAATGCACACACTGATCTGTATGATACACAGGTTTGGCTTGAAAATTAAAGGCTGGAAAAGAAAGGGTATACTGGCCTGGCCCCCAAATTCACATGTTATGTTATCCTGCACAGAGTTTTAAGTACCCACAGACTGAAAAAATGCTCCAACTGTTTTCTCATGAAATGCAACATATGATACAGATATTTATTGGTCTCTGTAGCTGGGAAAAAGTTAGTCTCAGAGGACTGGGAGGTCCAGTAATTTTCTTAACTTTTAAGTACTTAATGAACCTTCCTGATGAAGCTAGAAATCTTGTAAGACAAGGCTTTGTAGAAAATATCCAGTCCTGTCTATTTCTATCCAGATGAGATGTACCAAGACAGAAGATTATATAATTAAATCCATGGTTGATTCACATTTTTTTGACTCATTGGACACCCTTGAAATTAGGCAATACAAGATGCTGTTATTCAGACATTATTGATTATAGTAAAGATTTGTTTTGAAACAGAGAACTCAATAATGGCAAGGACTTGAATCACACTTATCACCTTGTTACACTCAAAGATGACATCCATTGAAAGGCCTTCCCAAATCCCGAGGGCTGCTCTGCCCAGAGCTGCTGAATAATAGTTTGTCTTCAGTCCTGGCATTTCATCACACATCACATCCTGCATTGCAACACCTGGATTCAGCAAGGATCTTTCCTATCTTAAAAAAAACAGAAAACATCACAACCATAGGACATTCCTGACTGAAGCAATCAATGCATCATTGTAACAAGAACTATCAATAATCTAGCTGTGGAGAATGAAAGCAGTGCAATGGTAGCAAGGCTGATGAGTCAAAGAACTGAGTTGCACACCAGGGAATGCCAGAGCTGTGTGTGGATGGTTAAAGGACAGAAGCCCCTTTGATTTCTGGTATAATTGCCAGTCAGCAATACAAACTGAGACTGTTCTCTTCCTTCTTCAAATATGCCATTATTTCCCAGGTGTCACTGATAGGATCACCCTGAATATCCCATTCAGCTTCATCTAGTGATAATCAATATATATTTTAAAAGGCTCAAAGATGAGATGGACAAAATTTAACTGTAAATGCATTAAAGGATTGATACTATTCTAGACTTGAAAGAAGCTTTAGTAGACCTGAACCATGGCACCAAAATTGCTTAGAAATTGAGATGGATATTTAATTGTAAATAGGTGGAAGACATTCACACTTATTGCACAAATGCATTCAACACCAGCTTCCCTGACAATATCTTGCTATCTTTTGAAAGAGGTGACAAGAGTACACAGCTTTTAATTCTCCTCAAACAGTCATAATGATTTTCTTTTTTGCTGCATTCATTTGTGGCATCCCACACAACTCCATTCTCTCCAGTCATTTTCTGTATTACTCTCAATCACCAAGGGGAATTTGTCAGATCATCTAGAGTTGTATGTCACTAAAACGATCATATTCAGCTTTTTCTGTTTTAGCACAATTCCAGTATACAAAGTGCTTAGATAAAATCAATTCATTTATAAAGACAGCAGGCTGCATTTGAATCTAAAAAAGACAGAGCACTGAGATGCAGAGGGAGGAATTACAAAGAATATGAAGGAAGGTGAATTCTTTGATTGAAAGTGTGCCCCAAATTAGCCAGTTATTTACGTAGCTTGAGAGATATGGATTCCTTGATGCAACTAAGTTACACAGCACTACCCATAAGCAGCAGTTTCTATTACCACTGATTGCTACAAGGTTCCATCCTATCCTGGCAGATGAAGCCCAGCTTTTGGTTATTTACATGCGTCACCTCTCAGCTGGATTACAGCCATATAGTTCCTGGGCATGAAGCCATCACACCTTAGGAAACTCCAATTAGTACAACATGCTGTAATACATGAGCTGCCCTGAGCAAATCTATCCTCCCTTACAGTGACTTCTTTTTGACTCCTAAAGCAAGAGAAAATCTCAGTTACTACTTTCAAGACAAACAGTAGCCTGGGGCCAAGATTTTTAGAAGACTAAATTAAATTTTGGGTTCAACAACTTAAAATACAACTTTGCTCTTTCGGTACCCTAAAGCTCAGAAAGGGAGTTACGACTCATCTACTTAGAAGACAGAACACCCCCAATGATGGAAGGCAGAAATAAATTCAATGTGCACTTCTGTGATCATACAATATTTATGAAATACTTATCTGGGGCCAAGATTTTTAGAAGACTAAATTAAATTTTGGGTTCAACAACTTAAAATACAACTTTGCTCTTTCGGTACCCTAAAGCTCAGAAAGGGAGTTACGACTCATCTACTTAGAAGACAGAACACCCCCAATGATGGAAGGCAGAAATAAATTCAATGTGCACTTCTGTGATCATACAATATTTATGAAATACTTATTAAAAAAGGGAAGGGAAGGGAAGGGAAGGGGAGAAGAGAAGAGAAGAGAAGAGAAGAGAAGAGAAGAGAAGAGAAGAGAAGAGAAGAGAAGAGAAGAGAAGAGAAGAGAAGAGAAGAGAAGAGAAGAGAAGAGAAGAGAAGAGAAGAGAAGAGAAGAGAAGAGAAGAGAAGAGAAGAGAAGAGAAGAGAAGAGAAGAGAAGAGAAGAGAAGAGAAGAGAAGAGAAGAGAAGAGAAGAGAAGAGAAGAGAAGAGAAGAGAAGAGAAGAGAAGAGAAGAGAAGAGAAGAGAAGAGAAGAGAAGAGAAGAGAAGAGAAGAGAAGAGAAGAGAAGAGAAGAGAAGAGAAGAGAAGAGAAGAGAAGAGAAGAGAAGAGAAGAGAAGAGAAGAGAAGAGAAGAGAAGAGAAGAGAAGAGAAGAGAAGAGAAGAGAAGAGAAGAGAAGAGAAGAGAAGAGAAGAGAAGAGAAGAGAAGAGAAGAGAAGAGAAGAGAAGAGAAGAGAAGAGAAGAGAAGAGAAGAGAAGAGAAGAGAAGAGAAGAGAAGAGAAGAGAAGAGAAGAGAAGAGAAGAGAAGAGAAGAGAAGAGAAGAGAAGAGAAGAGAAGAGAAGAGAAGAGAAGAGAAGAGAAGAGAAGAGAAGAGAAGAGAAGAGAAGAGAAGAGAAGAGAAGAGAAGAGAAGAGAAGAGAAGAGAAGAGAAGAGAAGAGAAGAGAAGAGAAGAGAAGAGAAGAGAAGAGAAGAGAAGAGAAGAGAAGAGAAGAGAAGAGAAGAGAAGAGAAGAGAAGAGAAGAGAAGAGAAGAGAAGAGAAGAGAAGAGAAGAGAAGAGAAGAGAAGAGAAGAGAAGAGAAGAGAAGAGAAGAGAAGAGAAGAGAAGAGAAGAGAAGAGAAGAGAAGAGAAGAGAAGAGAAGAGAAGAGAAGAGAAGAGAAGAGAGAAGGGAAGGGAAGGGAAGGGAAGGGAAGAGAAGGGAAGAGAAGGGAAGAGAAGGGAAGAGAAGAGAAGAGAAGAGAAGAGAAAAGAGAAGAGAAGAGAAGAGAAGAGAAAAGAGAAGAGAAGAGAAGAGAAGAGAAGAAAGAGAAGAAATGAAATGAAAAGAGAGAAAAGAATCAATACAAACAATTATACTGTCAAAATCATAGCTTCCACTACACATGTTTTTGCCCCTAGGGAGAATATTTTGAGAATAAAAGAAAGGAAATAAAATAATAAGGAAATAAAATAATAAATATTAAACAGATGTTTCCTAATAATCTACTGAAAGGCACTCACAAAAGATTAATGAGTGCAGCACAATGCTTATGTAGAGCTGAGAGTATGGACTACCTGACTGTGAAGTCGTGTTTCCAGTCATTTAGCTCTTTCTTTTCCTGCACATATCAAATCTATGGGTTAAAATGAACATTATTTCTTTAATGAGCATATTCCTCACAAAAGAGAAGGTGCCAGTGTAGTGACAAAAGCTTCATTACTATCTACTGAGTGCTCACTATAATCTGAGAAGAACCCAGCTCTTTACAGTGGACAAATTTCTGTCTCAAAATGGACACCACTGCTGCCAATCTCAGATCACAGGCCATGGGACACTGGCACCTTCATTTTCTCTCCTTTGGTGATTTTCCCTCCCCATGGGATGAGCAAATCCATGCTGGAGCAGAAGCTGCCAGGTCTCTGCCTGTGCCACCTGCACTGCACCTGATGCTGCACCCATCCCAGTGCTGCTGTCTCCAGGGCCCCATCCGGCACCTTTCTAAAGTACTAAATTAACTCCAAAAGAAAGAGATTCCTACTGCAACTATGACGCATGAGGAAATTATGCCAGCTCTATCCATGATGAGTGTTCTGCTTGCCATGTTGAAATTGTTTGTCCTGTTGTGCATATCCATAAATTAAGCAGCTGTTATTTTTTTTCCCAATTAAACACAGCCCTTACAATTTATAATAGGTCATTTAGAAGTGTGTCTAATCTGTCTATCCTCACTAAACAAAAGACTAGATTCAGGCTTACAAACAAGGAGTCAGTTGTAACACATTAATTGGAAAAAAAAAAAAAAGGTAGGAAAAAAAGCAGAAAAAAAAAGCTGTGGAGCTGTATTCTTAAAGTGTTAAACCCTGGGAAAATCTCCAGGCCAATAAAAGAAAAAAGAAGTGTGTCCACACTCAAACTTGATGGCAAAATTCCCTCTCTGCTATTTCAGGGGATAAGAGCAGCTTATATGTAATTAAAAATAACCATGCATTTGCACTTGCTAAACTGACCTCCAGACCCCATAGGTTTTTTCAGTGAAGGCCATACAAAATGCTTTGTTAATTTGTCATCTCAGTATTCAGCTGGTATGCAGATTCTTGAGGACAGGTGAAGCTTGTGTCACAGGTCATTAATCAGATATCCTCCCCCTCATGTACATGAAAGCACGGCCATTGATCAGTGATCCTTAAATCTTTTCGAAGTCACTGAAGAGCAAGAGTTCAACTTTTCCTAGCAACTGAGAAGTTGCATTTCCTTACAAAAAAACCACTCTTCTGCCACTGCATTAAATAACTCAAAAGGAAACACTGGAATTCCCTCTTGTGTGCAGACTAACTTATCCTTTGAAAATATTTATTTCTTCCCTCCACTGCACTCCCCTAATTCTGTGGTGATGAAAGAACACATCTAACCTTTATAACCTTGACACTTTCCTCCAGTAATAATCTTATCCATATGAAACGTGATTTTCTGTGACTCTTAAATTTGTGACAAGTGACATCTTAGAGCAAATAGTTCAACAGACAAGGACAAAAGCAGAACATGTCAACAAGAACAACCTTTCCAAACTGGATCCTCCAGTCCATCTGAGCTGGGCTCAATGAAGACTTTAGTAGAAAAAGAAGAGTTGAGGATAAAGTAAAGGATAGACTTGGGTTGCTAACTTGAATCTCATCCTAGGGAGAAAGACACTTAAGAGCGAAAAAGCAAGTGAAAAACCCTCAGCTGTACCTCTTTATCACATTGCCAGTTCTGGAGGGTGAGACAGCAGTTACAGGACAAGGAACATTTCCAATCCTAATTTCTCGTTTTGCAGTCAAGCTGAACTGGCAGAACTTACTCAATATCTGTATTATTTAATATCCTGTTTGGTTTGGAAACCATTCAGTCCATTGTTATGCAATGGTCTCCAGGGCACTGCCTGCTCCCTTCTTTGCAGGTTTGGAGTGGATAAGAGCTCTTGAACCACAGCAATTCAGGCAGGATACAATGAAAAGCACAAGAAAGACTGGACAGGTCTCAGGTTTCATACATGGTCTTGGTGTAGTAATTCTTAAAGAGGAATTCTCACTCAGGATTTCATGCCTCCCTAGGAGTATCAGATTTATTAAAAATGCCAAAGAGCCGCCATAAACTGAAAAGGAACTGGGAAAAAAAAAAAAATCTTTCTCTAAAATTCAAAAAGCCAGTGATTTGGTGATATTTTCACCCAAGTTTGCTATTTTTGCTGGCTTTACAGATGTAATACTTTTAATCTGCCAAAAACTTTGTCTTCTCCTGGGGAGAAATGGGACTTTTTCTAAAGAAAAGAAAGGAAACAAAAAGAAATGAAAAACTAAGACATTTTCTTAGAGATATTTTAGTGAAACAGTTGGTAATCCTAGAGCTGGTGACAGTTGTGTCTGAGAGAATAAATCAATGCTGGTAAAGCAGTAGATTGTTAGATGACTTTTTTTTTGTCAGGTGAAAATCTTAAACTATCTCCTAACTGACTTTGGGGTAGTAGAAAAAAAGAGTGAAGAAAGGATTCTGATCAGAGTAAATAGATGACAAAGGCGAGTGAATAAAGGTCTTCATGAATCTCTTTTTCCCCAAATCTTCATTGTCTTCTTAGACTACATGGATGTCAAATGGGGATAGCTTCCTGCTGGAGCTGCTTCAGGGCCCTGGTAGGTCTGGGCACCACACCAACAGCCACTTACTCTCGCCACTCATCCTCTTCCACTCTGATAATCACAGCAGCAGGTTGATTATTGGGTTGTAAAATACAAGGGATTTAGTGCTGACTGCAGCACTGAGCGCCTCGTCAAATTCCTCACTGTAGATCATTTTCATAAAATTTGTGAAGGGTCTTGTCTGAATTGTATTTTCACATAGTTAATCCTCTGTCTGTACAGCAATCTGGCCCTGTGCTGCCTGCACTGCAAAGCACGCCTGTGGCTGACCTCCCTGCACTCCCTGCACATTCATCAGGATGCAACTGGCCCAGCCACCCACTTAGCAGGTCCTGACAAATACTGCCACAGGCACATGTGGACTGACCACAAAGAAAAGTAAAGACAGTGAGGAGATGAAAAATATCTAGAGGAGGTAATATGAGATTACTGCTGACAGACTTCCCTGAAATACACTCTGCAATGTGTAGGAATAGTCTGTGGAAAGGAGTAAGACATATCTCTGACTTCAGGCCCTGAACTTTGGCAGAGTTCACAGAAAAGTTCACTAGGAGGCAAGCTTAGCAGTTTATGATAAGGATGAGTTAATAAAATGGAGAATGGACTTAACCAGTGCCCGGCAGTAGTAGTGGAGTAAGTTCTGACTACAAGAAAATGGAGTATTAAAACACAAGTTATCTGCTTGACCTTAATACCAGTGAGAGAAATAGATCAATTTTCCCTGTCCATTTTCTGGTCCATTTCAGTTCATTTGTTGTATTTCTGTTTTCCTTTCTTTCTTTTTAATTACGGGTAATGAAACTCTTGCCACCTTTGATCCCACTTGAGACCATATTCAAGGTATTTAAGCCCGGCAATTAAAAATCAGTCATTTTTCTTGTTCTTTCTCCAATGCCTCACTACTTACATTGTTGAAAATGACCACAAATATCTGCCTAGAAATAGAGAAGAAATAGGGACAGAACAAGGGAAATATATCACAAGAATGCATTGTGTTTCATCTTGACAGACAACAATATTCTTCTTAGGTCATGTTTCCATTCTGAAAATTAAATGCAGTGGAAAACAATGGAAGTATTTTGTAAAGGAAACAAAGATTATATTATTCAAGATGGAAGGGAAGTGGTACAAAAATAACTCAGGAGGAGACAAGAAACAAAATATCAAGAACTTCAATATTTGTTTTTGGAAGCTCCATAATTCTGTTTTTAATTAATAACTAGTAACTCCTCTTTAAAAAAAAACACTTTCTTCCATACTCCCCTTCAGTCAAAGGCCATTCCCATCATGTCTGCATTTCCCTAAGTATTTTTAACAGTTTTCCTAGTAAGATGACTGATATGTGAAATGAAAAAAAAAAACAACTAGCTTCTGTGCAGCTGAACTGAGAAACAGGACTTTGTTCACTCTCACTAATGGCTCAACTGACAGTCACAAATAGGTGTCATTTTGTCTGAAGGAAGCCACTTAGTTAGCAAAATTCAGTGACGTTTTCAGGTGAATTCAACTATAGTTAACTGAAGTCTGTTATTTACAAAAGAACATAAAAACCTACTAGGTTTCTTGGCTCAAAAGCTGAGAGAAATGTATCAATACAAACATGGTTCAAAAGGTATGAGAAATGTGTAAATACAGACCTTTAAACATAGACTATTTTTATTTCTGTAACAACATTAAGATGCCCGATGACCCAAATTCAATAGCACTGCAGCATATAGTGTTTTATACAGTAACATGGCCAACTCTGGCTATTATTCTTAACACTTCTTTCTTTACATACAATTTAAATAGGCTCCATAAACTGACAAGTAATACTGGTTGTTGCAAGCTCTTGGCAAGTGATATTTGTGAAGGTATATTAAAATTCTTTCCTGTGTTCACAGGAAAAAGCTGCTGAAGAGAACTTCATGCTTACATTTATTCCTTTTGCCTGATTGTAAGAAATGTCTATTAGTAGACTTTTTGCACTGACTTTGTAACTAATGATCTACTTTACCATTATTTCTAATATTTTGCTACATATTCACAAGCCCATTCTCATTTCTGAACTACAGGCTTATTACTTCTGATAAAAATAAGATTATAATTTCACTTGAAATTAAATGCACGTGAAATAATTGTAGTAACTTATAGGGGTGACACTCTAAACTTAAAGCATAATTACACTCAGGCTCCAGTACTTAAGTTTTTACCTCTCAAGGTTGTTTCTAAGTATCCAAGGAGTACACAGAGGAGAAAAGAAGAAGAAAAAGATTCCTGTTTCTCATTTTCTTAAATTCAGACTGTTTTGGTATGGCAGTGTTGTACTGACAAAATACTGTAAGGAATAAAATCTTTATATGCACTTTCTATTTAAAATTCAGTATTCTCTTTTTTTTCAGATAGCAGCTACTGAAAAAAACCAACAAAAAACCATATTGTAATACTAAATGGTGAACAATCACTATCACCCCAGGCATTCTCTATGTAATGTAGCAGGAGCCTGTGTTTAAACACATCCTGAACGTCTGACACACGCTGTACGATCAGTGTCTGTCATGACTGTGCTGTCCTAGGGCCAAAGACTCTGAACTGCTGCCTTAACCCGCAAGCTACAATTTTTGAAGATCAGGATTGAAGTACAGTAGCAATGGGGAAAAGTAAAAATGCTGTTACCCTAGGAATCCATTACTGAGTTATTCAGTTGCATCCTTTCACAAACACTAAAAATTCCTTAAAAATGCACACAAGCCACAAGAACAAAAAGATGCGTGGGCCTTGGTTGCTGGCTGGGGTTAAACCATGACAACTCCCAAGACCGGGAAGCCTGAAGGCTTGCAGCTTCTGGCACCTGGCTCCTTCTCCACCTGCAGCTTTGCAATTCCAAAGTAGGTTCAGTTCCCTGGTAGCAGACTAAAGGAAGAAACCTTTGGTTTGGGCAGCCTCACCAACAGGATGCAGCAAGTGACAGTAGTGGGAGACCTGCTGCAGGCAAAGGGACACCTATCTGCCATTAAACTCGCAGTGCAGGCAGGTTTGTTGCTTAGTGGAGGGAACTGAGCAGAACAGGAGGGACCCAAGAGGTTGCGCAGTCTCCTTCCTTGGAGGTTTCCAAGGACCAGCTGAACAGCCTTAGCAGTCTTGTCTGACCTCCAGCTGGCCCTGCTTTAAGCTTGCAGGCAGACTAGAGACCTCATGAGGTCCCTTCCAACCTGAATTATTCTAAGATTCCATCAGGCCAGAAGAACATATTGCTCAAATTATAGGCAAACTGTGTGATAGCATCTTCCCTCAGTTACAACAGCGTTAGATCATGTGAAAGAAAATGGAGTAAATTTATGCCAGCCATCAAGAGTAACTAGCTGGGAACAGAAACTTGTACAAAAGAGAAGGAAATGTAGAGCAGTTCCTTCTCAAAGTGTATCAGTAAAATATGTTTGCTTTGTTGCTTCAGGCCAGGAGAGTTCAGGTACTGCAAGAGATTTTATGCTTTAAAATACAACTGGGATTATACATTAGCAACAAATTTCAGTAAAAATCTCCTTGCACTAATAAAGGAAGAATGAAAAGCAAGAGCAACTCTTGCAATTGTGGCAGTGCATTACGACTGTAATACACAAAAGCACAGGCAGAGACAGCAGCAAACGCAGTAGCAGTTCTGCAGTTCTCCACCAAGCAGTAGCAAACACTGATGTTATCCCTCACCTTTTACAACCAGCTTAATATATTCTCATTTCATTTTTCCCCATTCACAAAAGCCTTGGTTACTCAAATACTTCTCTTGTTAACATCACCTCAAGGAGGGAGCATGGAAACTACCCAAAGACTTTCTAGACTCAGCTTTGAAACTTGCTCCGGGCTTGTAGCCAGGAAGTCAACAGTGCCAACATGCTCTGTGGAATAAACCCCCACAGGAAGAGCATGGGGTTGGCACAACCAGACCAGCACGACCAGGTTCACAAATCCCAGGTACAGGGAACAGCAAACTGAGGCAATCGCAGGCACCTGGTGTCAGGGTCAGACCACTGCTCTTGATTCCCACCTGCCCTTTTTGTAACCTGCCACTAAGTGCTAGGAGGGTCTAAAACATTTCCAGAGGGAGAGGTAGTATGTAAATTTCCTTTCTGCTTTGCTCTGCACTGGCATAAAGAAGCTGAGTTATGCTATCTAGAAGCAGTATCAATGATTTAAAGGACCCCCTTTTGAGGATGAAACCACTTGATCCCCCTCTGCCTTCCTGATGTGAAATCTGCATGCCTGGCCCAGTTTCCCCTCTGGTGACTGAACAGTATTTTAGACAAACTGCTTCAATGGCAGACTGTTAAACAGACAGAGTAAACATTTACTCATTTTTGTTAGGAAGCTGCTTTTCCTTCCCATGGAAAGACACCATGAGCTGGCTGTCTGTAACACTTATTGCAGTGCACCCAAAGAAGATAACTGTAGCCCATATCTTTTAAAAATGACTAATGTAGAGCTCTGTCCATACATAAATATTTATGACAAAACAGCTGGTTTTAGTTGAAGATGTTTAACTAAGAAGAGCTCAATTTTATAATCAAGGCTAACAAGTCCCATGAGCACAGACTGGAATGTAAGCACACATTTTGGTGATTCCGACTGAAGAATGCTCCACCACAAATTTCCAAATGAGAAGATGGAGGAAGAAAAAAAGAGTATGTGATATGATGAGAAAAAGCACCACTAATTTATTTATATTGTCCAACTATCAGTATAAGTAATGAAACATCAATAATTTTTATTTAGAGTTTATAAAAATGTTGCCAGTTATGGCCATGAGAGTGGTGATTCCTTCCTTGGTAAAGAGCATTAGAATCACATACTTCATTATAGTATCTGTGCCCACTAAAAATGGACTTAAATTTAACGTGTGAAAATGTAAGGCTTTTTAAAGACAGGACCAGATCTCATGTAATGGGTATTTATCTAGTTAGGTATCTACTTACTGATCTAATGTGTATGTTTACACAAAACACACAAATTTTATACAAAAAGTATATAGTAGCAGATGCTTTAAACAGATTAAATGTTATTTTCATACATCTCTGAAGTCTGTGCCTCATATTAATAAAGTGAATTGTCAGAATTTTCCATTGTTCCACTTCAAAGCATGCAATTATATTACCTTAATTGGAAGCACTGATGTGTTTTTACCAAGGATGTTTATTTGTATTCTGACTACTGAGATATAAATATGGGACCATTTGCTACATTTAGTTTTCTACTTATATGATTTTTTGTTCTCTGCATTTTATCTTTACAAACTGTCATACTGAGTATATTTCCAAAGCAGGAACTATGATTTTAAGATACTATAATCTAAAATCCTTTTCCTTATTGAGATCTCTGCTTGATTCTCTATAGTCACAGAACTTGCTAATTGCAGAATGTTAATGTCAGTGAGAAGCATCACAAGTTTTTGACTTGTGAACTGCAACAGAATCCAACAGGTTAGGAATTCATATACTGAACATTGGCATCCACTAATCCAAAAGCAAAGTTTATGTGTTATTTGTTATCAGAACAGTCAACATGCATATCCAGAAATTTTTGTAGCTTCTGCATTAGTGAAAATATAGTGTATCTGAGAGGTTCTGAACTGTGGGGATGAGAATGTAATCCTTTCAGGAGTTTTCCTTAGACAACATTTACCAAATTACACTAATCCTTTCCTAATCCCACAATAAAAATACATTACTTTGCCTTGCACTTTGTTTACTGTGATACAGTTCTGCTGATCCCAATACAGAGAGAAGTCTGCTCATGGTTTGACAGTACACTCACACGTGTGGTCAGTGGTGGTGAGAACTGTGAGTATTCATTAGAGAAACAGCCCTACATTTCACTTAGTAGAACATGCCAACTAAAAGGTGTTTTTCCTCAGATAATTTGCTATTAACTGAAAAAATTGTCATTTAAAAAATCTCAAAATTATTTATCAGATCATAAAATTCTAGATTTATCATCTAATTAAGGTTTAACTCCACAGAAGGGTACGTCTTTGGGCTTTGCTTTAACTCATCTAATGTGCAATAAATGTATTACTAAGGGTTTAGACTTGCTTGGTTTTCAGTCTCCTGGTGATTTACACTTGAATTTGCATAACAGCACCAATGAGACTGTTTCAAAAATGCAATTCCCAACACAAGTCTAAAAAGTGCACATGAAGTACCTAGCTGTAACCTTATCCAGTCACATCTGTTCACCTCAGAATTGTCTAATGTGACCTTTTGAATTTAGCTGGGGTTTTTGATATTCACATGGTGTTCAGTCCAATGAGAAAAACATTTAGGATTTCTCACAATGTACACCCAGAGATGAAATGTCATTTCTCTGGGGGATGATCAGAACATGTTTAGTGTTACGCTTGCATTAGCTGACACATGAGTGCTGATTAGATGAAAAGGTCTGCAGCCATCCTAAGCTGACAGCGTACAACAGCAGCACAGGTACTAATCATGCTTCCCCTTAAGTCCTGAGCACAGAAATATGTGAAGAAGAATACAAAGAGAGCAAACTATCCAAATTCTGACAGAGAATAAAATCTCAGGGAGGTCTCTGACAGCCCCATAGCGCACAGATCAGTATCCATATTCTGAGTATTCCCTTGGCAATTTGGGGGGTTATTTTTTAGAGGAAACAGGAATGGAGTTATAATACTGTGAGTCAGTATTCTGGACTTTGCAGTGAAACTTCCCTGCATGATCCCAAAATCTACCCTCTAGGCATGTTCAGAAGATTATGGCAAATTCTGGGACTTTTATGACCCTTGTGGCAGTGTCTCATAGTTTTTTACTTCCAGAGGAGACAAAAACAGATGTACAAGCAAGAGCAGAGAAACTTTCACTTTTCACGAAACATGGAAGGCAAGAAAACACTCCTTTCAATTTGGTTAGGAGTGAAGTTCTGTTAAAGCCACAGCATTAGAATGCCATTACTGAAACATAAGTTTTGCTGATAAATCAGAGGCTTTCCCATTAACAGGGATCTCCTTGTTTGAAATGAGCATATGCTTAGCAAGGAATTGGATAGTTTTGTCTTGCAATTGGTACTGACACAACAAGTGGAATTCATGTAACAAAAATGTTCATATGTTCCCTTACTTTCACGCACTCTGAGCTCATCAGCGTTGTCACACAAGTACTGCATGAAGAAGAGGGCAGGTGACACTTTTGTCACAGACCAACCTGGTACGTGCATGTTTGGCTGCCTCAAGATGCCACTAAACTACTGCACCAAATTGGTAGCAGCAGGTGTGGGAGAAGGGCTGTCATGGAAAGAAAGGAAAGAAAGGAAATGGTTTTGTAAATCAGACTTAGCCACAGCTGATATTTATCATAAGAACCTTCTTCACCTTTTGCCAAAGCTTTTATGAATGAACAAATACAACTTATATAGGGACTAAGCAGCTCGAGGGTACATGTGCCAAGGTACAAATATATGTAACGGTGGGTAGAAATGTGGCAGCCAGGTATACAGGAGACATCCCTCTTCTAGGATGATCCAGGCCAGCTACACTGCACTGTTGGTCTCTCTGCATGGGGCAGAAACTAAGACACCTCTCTTCTCTTCAGAATCTGTATCCTTAAAAAATAACTGTACCAGCTTGTCAAAGCATCTTTAACATGTTATAGTTGAAGTGTTTGTGACCTGGATGGGACACTAGAGCTGCCTTTCCTTTGCTAGAATTTTTAGTGCTATAACTTTCCTTTTAGCATGAAAGTTCCTCCATTGGAAGAGCTTGTTCTCATTCTTTGTGCATCACTGATGGCCTCAGCTCACTGGAGAACTGATCCAATCCACTGGAATCAGCTTTCAATGATGCAAAATGCAATCAAATCAAGGAACTGCCCTAGGATATCAGCTACAGAATAGATTATAAAAAAAGGTCTCAAATTTTAATTTCAGTTCAGGCAAGTTTTTTTATGAGCATTTCTGTAGGTGCCCCTGCAGAAAACAGTTGATGTAAAATGATTACTACCAATCTTGACAACTTCCTACAAAAAAAGCCCACAATCAGACAAAGCCCACAATGTCATTTTACCATCTGCAAAAACTGAAAACATCAGTACACTCTACAGATCTAACTCTGCTATTCCTTGAATATTCTAGGAAGCCAAGTTATACACTCATATTTAAAAGTAAAGGTTTACTCTGTACTAGAGGATTTGCCATTAAACCTATATAATATAATGTTTCGGGCAAGTATGAGAAAAGAATTTTCTTTTTTGTTCAGTAAAGATTCTTTAATGTATATTAAGTAAGACATGAAAATGTGTGGCTGTGTGAGGCTGCAACACCACCCATTTTATGAATTCTAACCAGAAATACTAAGCGTTGCTTCACTTAAAATGAAACAAATAAAAAAAAAAGCCAACATTCCCCATGGAACAATGATGTGAGCAAAGGTCTCTGCAAGTTCCCTTAACGATGGAACAAATCTTTATACTGCAAGCCATAAGGATGATTGAATGGTTCCTCAGTAAAACGTGAAAAAATATATGGGGTGAAATATTTTAGAAGATGCCGCACTAAATTAAGAGTTTCATGCCTGTGAAGAAAATCCAAGGAAAATCTATCTACAGGATAGATTTTCACTTTATTACAGTGGAATTAATTATACATTCATTAAAAACAATGACTGTTTTATCAAATGGGATTCCTTCTACTGCATTTTTCTCTTAACGAATCTGAACAGACCTAATGCAAGTATTAATGTCCTATATATAAAAATTAAGATATATATGGTGCACAAGACTCCTTTTGCTTAAATTATTTGATTGCACTCACAGAATCAGGACTAAAGTATATTTTGACCATACAAATTAACCAAATACAAATTCAAATTCTTGAACATTTCCAGAAAACTATATCTCATAGTACCAGTATAATAGCTAACTTAATATTTGAATAAGGTTATTTGTCTGCTGATTTAAGTAGCAATTCCTATTATTTAAGAATTCATCAAAGAAAGAGCTTTTCAGGAATTTCCTTTTTAGATATTTGGCAACTAAGTATTCTGAAGTGGAGATTTTTTTTTAATATTATACAATTAAATTAAATTTTATACATTAAGTACCTCATTTTCATAAGGGAAATATTTAAATTGTGCATTTATTAGCCAATATTGTTCTATTTTTAAAATTAGTGTCAAACTACATATGTCTGGTAACTCCCTTTGAAGTAAATGAGTAACATTTATTCTCAATAAAGCTTTCATTTTAACTAGGCACATTAGATATCATTAGTACAAATTCATTATAAATTATACTTCAGATTTCATAGAGAGTTATTTATCCAGCCCTATTTTATATTTGAAAGTTAACTAAGATAACATTAGTTTTAGTAAATGCCCCGCAGTTACCCAGATTTTAATATGAAATTATTTTCCTTGTTTTCTAGTATACTCACAAGGCACAAATATATAACCTAGGTTTATTTCACAACTATTAAATTAAGTTCTATATTTATTTTCATTCTAATGATATATCTAAATTCCTAAGTGTAATTTAAGATTATGCATTACAAAGCACTATTTTGAAGGTAATTAATTATTTTAAAAGTCACATGAATTCTAAATTATTGCCCAATTAGAAATGAGCCTAATGCTGTTTTATATGATCTTTAAAAAGTGATTTCTGCTTAATGTGCTGCTTTCAGCTTCACATGTTATTGTTGCAATACCTACATTTGGTACTTAGGGTAAACTTGGCCACAATTTGGGTTCAAGTGGCTCAACCACAATTTGGGTCTGAGTAGCTCAGCTCCCATGTAGAAAACAAGGAAGTGTAACTAAGAAGAAATTGCCCGAATTTTTCTGTCAGAAAGATTTATGAGTTTTTTTGCCATAGAAATGCCAGGGAAGAATAATATCACTGAATCATGAACAGAATAGATGTGCAACATGACTCTTAATATTAAATAAAGGAAGCAAATGGCAAATCTAATGAGGGAAGAAGTATGTATATGATCACTTTACCTGCTACCTTTAAATACTAAATATTTGTTTTCTCTGATTACATTTAGATATTTTTCCTTTCCTGCCCACTCCAAATTAGATATGAAAGAGGAAACAGTGTTCAGGTAGGAAAGGAAGCCAGAACTCCAGCTGTGCCTGCAGCTAGAAAAGCAGTAGACAGAAGAATTTTTGTGCTCTTAAGAACAGCGAAATAGCACAAAGGACAAAATGACCTTTTCCCTTTGCCTCCTTTATTCAGTCTTTGTTTCAAATGGGAAAATCTCTTCAAAATGAATGTTCTCAGGCAACCAAACTCACAAGATTTTTTCTGTCTTCTGTAAACAGAAGAAAATATTTGGAAATACTCAATATGAAATGTTGGTCTGATTTTCAAAAGGTGTTAGCAGCCACAATTTCTGAGATCTGCAGGTGTTTAGCAATTAAGATCTCACTCAGTTTTGTTAGTCTAGTCATCAAATTTTTAGAAAAGAATTCATAAATTAGTAAATTTAAAGAGCTACATTCTAGAAATAAGGTGGGAAGACATAATCAAAGCTTTGTTGATTAATGATTTTTCTTCTGTTTCCATGAATATTGCAGAATTTCTTACCCATCCTTAATACAGACTTGGCCAATCTTTTGTTATCTTATAATTCACGACACATTTGAATAAATCTTCCCACCAAAAATCAAGAATAAGTGGTATATGACTGGACAGGAATTAAAAAACAATGATCAGGTTTCCATGTGAAATAGAAGATAGAGGTTCCTAATGTTATGTCATTGAACCTCACCTACTCTTTATAGCCGTAGAAATTTTCCACTGTAAGAATCTCAGGTTATGAATTTTGGCTGCGAAGGGTGCTACACTTAAATTCTTCTGGTTTCTGCCGGGACTTGCCAGCTGAAGTAGAACACAGAAAGCAGCCATGGAATTACCTCCATGATGATACAGTCACTTGGTGGTACTTGCAGATTGATATCCACAATTGGAATTCGAAGTCTGGATGGTGTTACTTTCATAAGCCACATCAGAGCCCCTAAACACTACACAAAAATTAGTTTTTATTTTCTCTTAGGCTAGAGTAATGGAAATAATTTTAAGTTCATCTCCTACACAAGCTCAAAAATTTTATTATTTTCGCAAGAAATCAACAACAACAACAATCAACAATCCAAACAACTCTTGATCATAATGTTTCACTTTTACTTGCATCACTATTATTTGGCATGCATAACCTTTAGGTTAGCACTTTTGTGAAAACCAGGGTTTTCTGTATCAGACTCTTATCTAAAGGCATAGGATTCTCCTCTCAGTGCCCTGAATTATCTCTGGAAAAACCCACAACTGATAGCTGACTCATTCATGTATTGCTGCCAGTTCAGATGCTCACTGCATGTTGTCACATGTGGGAATCAAAATTATCTCCAGTGAGAAAAGTATTTATACTGCTGAGAGCTTAAGTCTATATTCTATTTTCATAAAATCACTTTCATTAGCTACTGTTCCACCACATCTCCCAGGCTGACTGTGGCCCACTTTCAACATGGCTGCTTCACATGACCTGGAATGGTGACAGTGGAAGCTCATCCTCCTAAAAAAGCTCTTTTATTTTTATAAAAATTCCCTCTGCTTATGAATTATTTAGTGTCTCAGACTTTTAAATGTTGATTTTTTTTTTTTCTAAAGGAAGTTTAAGAGGCACCCAAACAAAATCGTTCAAAAAATAACAGCTTGGCTAATCTAAAGTGCCAGGATAATCTTAACCTTACTGTTACAAATTAACTTTATACACATTATAAAACACAACTATGAAAATAATGGAAAAAATACTGTAAGATAAAGTAAAAGCAATACATAATTAATGCCATAATAAAAGAGCAATATGATGGAAAACTGTAATGGAACTAAATACAGCACTGTGAAATGCAGCCCATAAATGTGCATAAAATATGCATAAAGGTGCAACTGCTCTCAGCCTGGTCGCACAAAGGAGGATTTCATGAAGTGACTAATGGTTCACTTGTTCCAACCTGTAGCCTAAAAAAGGGCTGAGAGACAGGAATTTTATTTGTCACTTGAAACATTGGTATTGACTGAAGGGAGAGAAAAGCACCAGGGAAGTGGTAAGGGCAGGGTGGGGGAAGAGGGGCTGCTGAGGAAGCTGAAAGAGCATACGAAGTATTGCAGTCAGCAGTAGAAAATTTTATTCTATCATCATTTATTCATACTATGGTAGTACCTAAGTACCATAATCAGGTTTCAATGCCTTGTTGTGACAGGCTCTGGAAACATTGTGTTAAAGGTGGTACTACCATTTAATGTGCACTTTGGTGCACTTTCAGTGCCATGCTAATTACTCTTCAGTGAGCCAATCATCTACCAGACAACACAAGGGAAGTGTTCTTTGGCATTTTTGCTTTTTGGCATTTTAGGATAATATGTAAGAGTAGTTAGGCATTTCTCTAGTAAATAACTTTTTAATTTCCCAGTGTCATAAAAACATTATGAGAAAAAGTGCAAACTATGTTTTTAATTATGGCAAATGTTTCAAATCAGGGCTGCACTGCATCCCAAATACACATTGAGCACTGTTTTCCACAGACAAAGAAAGGACTCTGGTGCACATGCCAGGCTTGGGAACCATTTCACATACTGAGCACGAGACTAAAGAGAGTTGAGTTTTACTCAACAAGGAGAATAAAAATTCCTGAGACTGATTGCTAAATATTCTGTGTTATGCTGGGCTTTTCAGCATTCAAAAGATAATTCATGACCCCCCTTTTTAAGCTGCATCCATATTCCTTCTCTTTGCTTATTTTCCTATTGGCAAGGACAGATGCCTGGCTTCACACAAATAAAATTGGGATGCACAGCTATCTACCTAAATTACTTTAAGTCCTGATACCAAATAATTTTGAAAATTAATAGCTGTAGTGAAGAGGAATTTCTGTTTTATAGAGCTTCTGTTCTAAGCTAAGACTATGCTATACTGAATCATAGATAACAATTTCTGGTTTAATCTATAGAAAATATTTATATTTGTCATAATCATAGCATGACATATTCCCAACCAACTCAACATACAAGCCAGTGCATAAACAGAAACAGATTTTGTTTTAGGATGAATTACAGGAGAGTGGGCACTTAAAAAAATATGTGGGCAGAAAAGCTTTCTTGAGTACTAGAAAAATCAAGTCATACCATTGAAGAGGATACAACACATTTCCTATTACTTCACAAATACACTGCAGCACCATGAAAAAAAAAAGCAATAACTTAAAAAACAAAGATGACTCTATAAAATATGATAAAAAAGAAAATTTGGCTTTGACTAGGATGAATTACGCTTCTCAGACCACTGTGATTATTTGAAGTAGTAAAGAGAACAGTGGATAAAGAAGCAGCAATGAATATGATATACTTATGACTTTTGAAAGGCTTTTGATAAAGTTCATCACAAGAGACTATTAAGGAAATTTACCACAAGGTAAGAGGTAAATTCTTTTCAGCGATTAAATGCTGGCTAATAGGAAGGAAGCAAGAGGTAGCAATAAATAGCCCATTCTCAGTGTGGGAAAGATTAATAGTGGGATACTCTAGGGACCAGCAACAAGGCTAATATTGTTTAATATATTTAATTATGACGAGAAATGGGTCAAAAAAGCCCCTACAGTTCTGAATATATCGAAACACACAAAAGGTTTGAAATCAGGATCTGGTACTCAGTAGCTGTACCTCAGACTCCTTTCAACTAAGTGGTCAGAAGAAAAATGGGAGAAACACCACAGAAACAGAAGCTCAAGGCACCTGGTCCAGAAAAGCCACCAGTATGTGAAATACACTATCCAAAGAGTCTGTATTTCAGTAGTGGCTTATATTTTTAAATATATGAGGTAAATCAATCATTCAGGATGATATGCACTAAAAATAAGCTCTTCAAATTACCCTGCATTCTTGCCCTAACCATTCTGTTGCAGCACAGGACTTTGTCAGGAAAAGAAATTTCTCCTCTGTTCTTCTTCTTTAAAAATATAAGTGCATGACTTCTTTCTTCAAAGCCATGTATAAAATCCTGGTCCCCTCAGCACCGGGGACAGGTATCTTAAACTGTTTCTCCTTCATTTTTTTGAGCAACAATCTTTTCAGGCTCTTTTGCTCATCATTTATTTATTTAGGGCAAAATTAAAAGCATACAACAGGGACAGTGCATGGATTTCTGTTTGGTTTGGGGTTTGGTGGGGGGGAACACACTCTTGCTTTTCTCTGTCTTTCTATCAGTTTCTTTTATGTTCTTTTTATTTCTTTGCAGGCACAGACCTCAATAAAACACCACCAGTTAAATCAGTGACAGCAGATACCATGTGCCTTTTTGGTTTTGGAAGAATGTAATTGAGAAAACTTTAAGGTCTAATACAGCATAGCATAAGAAAATAGAAGGATAACATAAAAGAAGTTAACAGGAAGTGAGTAAATCTTCCGGTGGTATCTGTTAAACTAAGTCTAAGTCATGAAAGGCAAGGGACAGAATTCAGTGGTCTTGATAGGCTCCCCTGCCATATGGTCTTGTTGCACTTACACACCTGACAGCAAATTTATTAATACTGTCTTCTCTGCCTCTGTGAATTTCTGTAGTTTTTTCTGGAACTTCTACAACAGTTTGAATTGCAGAGTACACATAAGCAGTCCATGTTTTGCACACTTTCTGGACCAGCACCAAGAGGCATATTCTAGAATAGATTATCAAAAATGGATCTTCTCTCTATTGATAATCTGAGATGAGATGCAAGATATAGCACAGGTGAATACTGGAAATCAGTGAGTTGTATAACAGGTCTCACTTAGCATGGATTCCAGCATGCAGCATCTCTATGCTGCATGCTGGAATATATTGTAACCTAATACATAATATTTCAGAGATGAATGAAAAGAATGAGGTAGATCTAATTCTTTGCAGCTCAAGAAAGCTCACTGGCATTAGGAATTTAATTTGGCTGGATGACTGGGAGGAATAAGGGAAAGCTGCAGGGCAGGACTGGGAAGTGTAAGAACAAAAGAAATACAGTCCCCTAACCCTGTGCAGTGCACAGAGCAGAAGTTGGAGGGGCTGTGTGTACCAGTATCTAAAAGCAGCAGATAGTGGGAGCAGATTATAGTAAGTGAAACTGCTATTCATTTCTTTGCTTTTTTATTTCAACCAGAGCTGAAAGAAAGATGATTAAGAAAAAACAGGACTTGTATCCATAGCCACGGAGATCTATCCAGAAATGCTAATAAAAATATTTGCTAAAGTATTTGCCTAAGTATTTTAGTTTTTAATAAGAGTATTCTACATAATAAAGGACCCCTTACCAGTTAAGCAATGCAAGTAAAATTTGCAGAGAATTCTGATATTCTAGAGAGATCAGTGAGTGGATATGCTGTAAGGCACATTTGCATGTGCCTATGCTCAAGTGCACTGGTAAATAAAGGACAGTTTTCTTCTAGTGCATACTAAAATAGAGCATGGAAGAGCAATAAGAGGAACAAAGTCTGCTAAGCTGCCTCTTTAGATTTTGGGTTGCTGTCCTACAGAAGAAGTTAAAAAGAGTGTGCTTATCAACACACAAAACTGACAAATGAAGAACTGAAACATTTTTGAAAGGGATCCTGTTGAACATTGGTTTTGGGCATTCATGGAAAGTTAAGCATAAGGAGACACCTGCAACCATGCAATTATTACAATAGTCTTTAGGACCAAACTGATTGCTTGATGATTACAAACTCCCTGTGTGCAATGCAGCTTTCTTGCTCAGAAAATCAATCACATACATATTTCAGAGAAAAACTCAACTGCTTGGAGGTGGAAAATGAGTTTTTTATTGTTTTTTATAAATTCCTGTTATCTCTACAGGAACAAAAGAGATGAGCATTTGGGATGGTGTTTGTTCTTTGTATTTGTCTCCTTCGTTCATGGGCCATTGGGAAGAAGATTATTTTGAAACTCCTTGCCCTGCTTCATCAAGCCTCTTCTAGCTGCCAAAATCCAGAAAGGTTCTGATGATAGAGAACATTCATGCTTGTGAATACTGAAACTGTGATGGCACAACATCCCTCTGGAGCTAACAGAGTTAATTGTTCCCTGTGTCTCAGCTTATTTGGCATACTACACTGCCATGCTCACCTGGTGTGTTCACATCTAACATTGTTCTGTGCCATGGAGATAGATAATTGTCAGTGCCCTTAGCTGAGATAAAGAATTGGAGAGGGAGAAAAGGATGCACTGTATATACAGTCCACCTATTAACAAAATATTTTTCATTTGCTTGGCAAAATCCCAAGAAAAATACAGCTCTCAATTCTTGTTTTGGTACATGCTAAAATTTAAATCAGAGGAAATTAAATTGGTAATTCAAATCAGTTTGCTAATTTTTGCATTTGAGTAGGAAGAATATGTTACACCATAAACAAAAGAGCTACTTTACTTCAAAGGTATATTACAATTACCCATAATGGCCCCCCATTTTATGAAATGAAAGACAAAGCACTAAGCTTTTTGTGTCATCATAGTTAAGTCTGCTGGGAAATAACATACAAGCTTTCAACACCTTAGGAGAAATTAATTACATAAAATCTAACAGACCAAATGGTCAAGCATAAGGAGTAGCATCACTCGTATTGACGAGCTGCTGTATAGTAAAATTCTCCCATTACCTCTTTGTTCAGCTAACTATAGTATGTAATTATAACAAGCTCTTTTTAATGTCATCATTGCATGTTAAGCTGCTTAAGGTCTTTTACTAATTGGAAGTCACTCCCATGGATCTCATGTAGCGATGACATCACTTTTAAGTGAAAAAGATTGATGTAAAGCCATGGACTCACACTGTTTTTTTTTTAAATTTCTAATATTTCTGTCGATTTTAAATTGCTACTTAGATCAATTGATGCTTTCATCTATTACTAAGGATTTAATGGATTCTCTTCTGTCTGTTGATTATACTTGAGGTAAAATGCAGGAGGTTCTCAGGAGAAGATTTGTTACTCAAAAGCTCTCCATCATTAGTGATTTGCTAGTGAAAATTTCCCATTTTTAGCATTTAGTTCAGTGATCTCTGTTCAGGTTTGAAATTCAGACATTGCTTAGAAAAATATTCTTTTCATTTTACACCTCAGTTATCTTTTTAAACAACAATTGCTGTTCCTACTTTGGAAATTTTGCATTTGCTGAGAATCCTGCGGGAGCAATAATCTATAAAGGTTATCCTTTTGATGGGTCCTTATCCACAGTACTAAAAGTTTATAAATACAGTTTCTAAATTTTTGAAAAATTTAGAACTTTTACAACTTCTTCATCTTTAGATAGAATTTTAGCAAGCAAATGCTATGCTTTTACATGCATAGAAATATATGCTCCCATTTCTGATTACATGAAACAAATTTTGAAAAGAAGGTTTTACAGAGTTGTGGTAGCTTTGCATTTGGTCCTTATTGCATCAAAAGGCAATTTTGATGCATTTTGGATGCAGCTCTCATGGTTGCATTGCTTTATTAATCTACATTCAGGCTTACCATCAAAACAACCAACTTGGACTGAAACAGATTCCCATTTAGTCAATAAGCATCAGATTGCACGTCCTTGAGGAGGTGTTTCAGTGCCCAACCACCCTCTGGGTGAAGAAACTTTTCCTGATGTGCGGTCTAAACCTCCCCTGACTCTTCAGACCATTCCCTCGGGTCCTGTCACTGTCACCACAGGGCAGAGATCAGTACCTGCCTCCCGTTTTCCCCTCCTTCAGGAAGCTGGAACTCCCCTCAGTCTCATCCAGGCTGAACAGACCCAGTGCCCTCAGCCTCTTCTCAAGGCCCTTCACCACCTTTGGTCCTTCACCATCTCCTTCCCTAATGACATTTAATATTAACTACCTTCTAGCACAATAATTGGGGGAAGGGATGCTGTAGAATCACACTCAAAACTTGATTTTAGTTTCTTTTCATTGATTTCACTTTCTTTTCATTCTCATTTACAAAAACAGATTACCAAAAAAAAAACCCCAAAAACCAACCAACCAACCAAAGACCCAAACAAAAAACCCCTCAAGCATTGCCAACTATAAGAAATCTGTCTGTGTCCACATCCAGTCTTGCTGGGAGACCACAGCTAGCAGCCAATACGCCACAGTATGACAAAATAAAAAGACAGAAGTATTTTTTGGGGGGCTGCACTTATCCACCACTCTTAAAAGTTTCCAGGTGATAAAGAATATATCTTACAAGAAATGGGAACTGCTAGGAGCCCTGCAGATGTACTTCTCTACAGCTCTTGATAGCATGCACAGCTCTATAGGCTCTTAATCCAGGCAGAACCTCCTACAGTTTTTCCTGGAACAATGAGTTAAAAAATGTTATAAGAAAAATAAAAGCCTCAGAAAATTATTATTTTTTAAGGGAAAAATGTAAATATAGCATTAGTGTCCCTCATATGATTTATTGCTACTTTGTATCTTTAGGATAACACAAGTCCATTTTGTTGTTCTACTTGATGACATTTTTTTTCATGTATGGTTGAGCATAGAATAAACAGGCTCATAACTGTCAGCACATAAGTTACTGCCAATGCTGCCTTGGGGTCACATTAACTTATATACCTAATTTTTCTTTTTCAGGGTGGGTTTTTTGTTTTTAATTAATAGATTTCCTTACATGTATACATTTAGCATTTTCTTGTTTAGCTGACATAGTACACTTTTGGGGTTTCCCCTGTGGGTGTAGGAGAAAAAGATTGATGAATTATAATTTGATGAAGGTAGTTATGGTAGCAAAAAGTGAGAAATACAATATTTGCAAAATGCCAGAGGTGAAGGAATAAGATACACGTGATTAAAGTTGCTATAAAATCAAAGCTGTCAAAGCAACAATAGCAGTAAAAGAGAAATATTCAAGCAATATTGGCTTCCCCAAAACATCCAGTGGTGCCATGAAGTATATTATTTATGCAAGTCTGTTAGGAATACAGGGGGATTGGATTGGTTGTTTTTCTCACCAACTACAACAAATATGTTGAACTATAAACATTGTTTGCTCCGGGAATTTTGTCCAGGGCAACCGGGGATCGCAATTTCCTAGTAGAATTCACAGCGCAAACATTTACATCAGCCCATACAAGGACCAACTAAATGGAAGAAAAATAAAGAACCTGGGGATCAGACCTGAGCAGTAAAGTGCAGTAGAAGAACCAGAGAGAAACAGGCTTAGCAAAGGACTGAAGTAAGCAGGATGTAAAGGCTGTCTTTAATATAAAGTACTTTTCATTGGGGTTAAATACAAACTTTCGGCATATTGGTGTCTGAGTCACCTGTCCCTCAGGTAAGTATGGGCAAAACAACTAGAAACCAACTCGTCTCTTAAGTATAATCTAGAAATATTTTTTCTATATATATATAATTTTCTTTCTAGTAACTTTGTTTCAAAATTTGTTAACAATTATTTAATACCTTGATAGAAGTTTATTTTCAGCTTTAAGGTCAGGAATTATAATAGGGGATTTTGTCCAAAACACACTATTTCTTTGAACACAAAAAAACCCCTCAAAACCTAAATAAAGCTTTATGTGTGCAGACAAAATTTTATCAGCAACTCCAAGACTGGGGAATCTCAGGAGATACACACATTGCTATGTGTCAGCCTTCTTCTTCGGCAGAAGGTGGGTGGGCGATGGAGAGACAGTTCCTGTAGAGGATAAACTCATGTTTTTCCTATCCTCTCTCTGCTATGAATAAATATTGAGAAAGAGCTGAACTATATTTTGTATATTGTCATCAGAAGAGGTCTAAAGGGAATGGCAAAGGAGGATAATGACTGCAAGAGGAAGCAAAGAAAAATATTAGAAATGCGATTATTAAATCCAAGAGGTAGAAAGAAAAGCGCAGTGAAAACTGCTTTACTTAAAGATGCTACTTAAAGATGTTAGTGTGAAGCAGGGGCTACAGAAGAGTAAAAGAGACATGTTTTCAAAAAGAGAGCACAGAAGTTGCTGAATGCTTCTTTCCTGTTTTAGTTCAGACAGCAGCTTTATCTGCTAGTCCAGGGAAGCAACACATTTCTCACATGGAAAACCTCAAAAGGTGCAGGATGAAGCTGTAGAGCAGTAATGATGAACAGATTTGGTGCCTAGTGTCACACTTAGTGTTGAAAGATTCATGTCTTATTGCTCCTTTGTGCCAGTCCACATCTCTGACAGTGCTAAAGCTGACTCCGTTGCCAAGGGTTTTCAAGGCTATGAGAAAACTGACAACAAAATTTCAGCAGAACCAGATGAGGTTTTACGTGACTCTAGCTTTTGTCATAAACCTGGAATTCAGACCAGGTTTGTCCAAAAATGTTTTCAGTGACTCATACCAAATGTTCACCTTGCACTCTTTTTTCAGTGAAACATGTAACATATGGATTTGTTTACCCAGGGACTGAGGAATGGGTTTAGTTGGACTCAGAGATTCAAAAACAAAAACATAAAATGCTAAACCAGAGTAAGTACAAAACCTGCAGCTGCATTCAGAACCACACTAAGAAAGGACTCATACCAAGGAGGACGAAACAGAGATTTCCCTCATCTGTGTCATTTTCTAAGAGATGCTGACAAGTACTGGAGACACTTATATTTACATGTCAGTTTTACTGGTTTACTTCAACTTGTTCTCTTCATCTGACAGTGAAATAGAGGATGTCAGGTTTAGCCCTGGAATCGGCACAATTATTCCAGTCACATTGCCAGGTTCGTGGCTTACCCGTTTTCCCCCCAGTGCAGAAATTGTAGTGAGTCTTTTGTTTCCATAGTGACAGAATGTTATGGAGGCTGGAGGTTTCCCTACTTCAAGGAGAGTTGGGATGCAATGGAGAAAGCCCTTAGCTAATGACAGTGAAGGGCCTTCAGGGAATTATCAGGTGCTAGCACTTCTCCAGGAGTGAGTGCCTTGCTTTTAAGGTTGTCCTGCACTAAAGCTGAGATTTCAAAGCTGCCTAGAAATATCTAATTCTAATGGGAGATCAGGCACCAAAATTCTTAGGGTTCATTTTTCTGTTTATCTGAACAGAAAAATAAAAGATGCCAAATAATAAGTTTTTCATGAAAACATATACAGTTCATTAAGCAAGTATATTTGGCTTCATATTAAATGAAGTTTTTATGAACATAGCAAAGTCACATTCCTAAACACAATGTACTAGCAGTTTTGATATATGCTACACTATTTATGTCCCCATCTGTTCAAAAGACACTGTCTGATCCTTTATTCCTTCAGGTTCTTTATTGTGTCCTCATTATGTATCCCTGACAGTACTAGCTGAATTTGGACACTGAAATATTTCTCACATTTAATGCATTCCTCATGTTATCTGCTTTTTGCTTTCATTTTCCCTGAAGTCTTTAGCAGATACAGTGGCCATCTCACTGAAAGCAAGGTCTGAAACAAGCAAAAAAGCTTCAAAAGCTATTTGAAAACAAAGAAGGGCTTATTCTTCATCTTTTTTATTCAAGCTCATCGAAATCTTATTCACTAGAGTGCAGTAATTTCAATCAGGAAATTAAAATTAAACTTCTCCTATGAACTAACTTTAAAAGCAAAATCAAATTTAGTCTTGGTTCCATCCAGTCACCAAATCTGAGCTTCTAGTTTTGTTATGTAGACTGAGACCAGGCAGCTACTTAAAGGATTAGCATCTATCTGAACCAGCAAAGCTGCTAGGGTTGAGAGGGAGCAGACAGAACTATGCAAGACCCAAATCCTTGGAAGGTATGAAGTTTACCTGCTTTTGCATTTATAAATCCAAAGCACTTTCCAATTTACTGCAGACTAAAGGTTTTGAGTAAAACAATGTATATTACAAGGCCTCCGGCCACATTTGTGATGACCAAAAGCAAAGCTATAAGCTCTTCTTCCAGAACAGTCCCTTGATTTTTTTACTTATTTAAATCCAATCAAATGGCAAGAGCTGAAGTAACAAGGATCTCAAGTGAGACACAAGATAATGCCCAGTGATCCAATTCTGCAAACATATTAATTATCTGTGTGTACGGGTGAAAGCTTGAAAAATATTATTCGAGAATCCACCACACACAGAGACACTGAGCTCCTGTGCTTGCTATCCACAAATTCTCTTCTGTATTTTACATATGGTATTATCTATAAAAGCCAAAGAGATTTCTTATAAGAAAAAATATAGTATATACCCTTAGGTATTTGCAAACACTTCTATCTCAAAAAAAATACCATAAAAGAAAGAGACATTAGTTGTGAAGGACTTATACCACAAAATAGTAGTTCCTGGTACCATAAAATTGCAGCATCCATTCTCTACCAAAACAAAAGGGATACTTCAAAACTAATACTGTGAGTTTTGCTCTGTATTAGAGAAAGTGTGGAAAATTGGAAAGCTACCCCACAATTCTAACAGAACACAGTGTTTTAAATATGACAAAAAGTCACCTCAAAGACCCAAATCATGTTTTGAATACTTATTCTGCAAAAGCAGGGGATGAATTTTAAAGTGGGATTTAATGTTTCTGTTATAAAATACAATTTTCTCAATTACTGAATGTTTACATGTGCAAAGAAATGTACCTTGTAGTCTTTTCTGTACTCTAGGTCCCATTAAATACTAATATCTGTTTTATCTTTCCAACGGAATGTTTTTGCTGTTCAAAGGGAGTAATCTCAGGATGAAAACTCCCCAAATGGAAGTGAATTCAAACTGCACATGACACTGGTTTCTACAAAACTGACCAATTTTTCAATATCTTTAGGTCACTGTAGATCTGATATGATATTGTAAGAAATTCCATCTGAAATAGCAGGCTTTGGAATATATTTATAGCATTATTTCTGTCGTTCTTAGTACTTCTGCAGTACTGAGGCTGTTCTTAGACAAAAAAGAGATCACAGCAGGAAAGAAATCTCCTTCCTTCTATCAAATCATCTTCACCTGAATCTTTTTACTAAAGAAAGACAGTCCAAGCATTTTACTCTAGTTTTATCTATCCCTAGTCTGATCTAGGAGTGTTCCTGCCTGGAAGCTGGGATGCAGTAACAATTATAACCAAGATCTAAAACTGAAAACTTGGCTTTTATATTTTAAGAGCAAAGTTTGGGGGTTTCCCTCAGGCATTCTCCTTTTCCGTTCATACATGCATTTAAGTTAAGAATGTCTGTGCAAGGAATACAAGGGCTCCTTTTGCAGGAGATACATAATCCTTGCATGTAAGTTTTTTAAAGATCACACAGTAAAGAGAACACACACAGTTATTCCCAATAAATAAACATTCATAACTACTCTTAAAATTAGTAAAGAAATAAATATTACTCTATTTTCCACTGATTATTTTTGTATTGCTGCATTTCCTGGATCTAATCAGGACTGGAAGTAGATTTGGGGAATACAGGAAAAAAGCCAAAGAAGGGAGTTGAAGTACAGTCAGAAATATAACATGTCAGGGTCTAAAACCCAAGCTAATTATGAGAAAATGGTGAAAGCAATAATGCAGATCCAGTAAGGTTCTGAGATGAGTGACCTGCTGGCAACTGCAACACCTTAAGGGTTGGTTGCAGCTACTGACATTTATAATGAAGGCAGAAAATCTACCAGATGAAAAAGTATTTCATTCAGCTTTGGTTTTAGTGAAATTCTCCCAGCACATGAAAAATGCTTTCCCCATCATGCAAAGAGCCGCATGTGAGAGGATCTTTATGCAATGATCTTTGCTCCACTTGCACAAGGAAGGGGAGTCCCTGCCACCCACCTTTCCAGATCCAAGGGGTCAGGAGCACTCTGGAATACTTTCTTCCCTAGAGAAGCAGAACACTTTGTGCCTTTCTCCTAAACAGCGTGTTTGACCACAAGTTAATTCTGTTGGATTGAAGACAGCGCTATATAAATTAAATACCAAAACTCTCAAGCAGTAATTCACATTAACTCTTTAAGGACTTAGGCACAAGGTGCAGGGGGTATCTTTGTGGAGAACAACAAAAAGACATTATACTAAAGGGACCATGCTATGAAAAAAATTCTTGGTATTTCTACAGAGAAGTGGTAAAAAGGCAGCTCATCAAAGGTCATAAAATTATTATCACTATTACAGTTTGTCCTCAACCTAAGACTAAGTTTTTATAACATGAGGAGACAGAGATTATTTGTGGTTTGGCAGCTGAACTGAAAGAGAAAAATGTTACTCAAAAAATAGTTCAGAGCAAACAAGACTTACAGTGATTAGGACTCGTTGCCAAAATGAAAATAACAAAAAAAAATTTTTTTGTGTGTAAAATTGCAAAGGAAATGAAAGGACAGATTACCATAACAGAAGAAAACCTCTTTTTAATAAATAAATCAGTGATAACAACTTCCACCTGGCACATGGAAAATATGGTTTCAACATCTACCTCCAGCTAAAGATATCTGAACCCACGTTTCTAAAGCACATGTCTTAACCAGCAGGCTAGAGTGAAATCCTTGTCCTTAGATTCTCAGTGTAAACAGCAAACAGAAGTTTTATATATCACTTGTAAGATATGAGACAAAGATGCCCTTCCAAATGCACTTTTATTTCCATTACTCAGATACTCATTTAAGAGCTAGGTATATTGGCTTCTATAGTCACATACTGTAATGAAGCAGAAAAAGATTAGGTTTAAACTTGAGTCTTGTAGCTTTGTAACTGAAAAAAACAGGCATCTAAAGTTGCATCCCTTCTCTTTGAATAGAATATTTAGCTATTAAGACAACAAAAGAATAAGAACCATCTCCTGAAGTGCCATAATAATGGAACTCAGCTGTGCAACCAAAGGTACTTCATCCTGCCCTGATCATTTGAATGTTGAACTAATTCAGGTAAGAATAAAATAGTTTCAATATTAGAGTGAACATCATCTTAAACATCACAGGATCCCCTTGGTATGTGAGTTTTATCCCCTCAGACAGGTGTATGTGTATATGTGTATGTAATACATGTGCATATATACACATAAATAAGAACTGACCTTTGATTTTCCATACCTTAAAAAAACATGTACTTCTGAATGTTTCAGTGAAAAGGCAACAGCAATCTGATAACTAATTTAAAAATAATCCTCACAGATAATTTTTTATTTTGATAATTCCAGGCAGATGTTGTTAAAACAGTGAATGCTTGAAATTCTCCACTTTTCCAAAGGAAAGCTAGGGAGGAGTCAGATGAAGCTGATCCAACCCTTCACCCATTGTTATGATTTGCTTTCTAGCCCTTTGAACCCTGGAGCAGCAAAACCAGGCTGTAATGCAGACCAGAAGCTGGTTCTAGGCCTTTGTGTTTTCAGAAGCAGAAAATACAGTTTTCAATAAGCACAATGAACTTCATAGGCCTGACAGATTTTCAAAGTTTGGTCCAAGCAGTTTAATGTAAAGGTATACTTTTCTGTACAGTGTCTAGATTCATATAACAGGTCTTTAAAGAAATTTAAGTGTTGACAGATAAGATGGAATGCTTTCATGTATTTAATGTCTCTCTTGCCCTGCTAAATGAGAATTATAGTGACACAGTTTAATGTGCTTGTAAAGAAAACTACCTTATCAAAAATTTAAAATCAGCTTTATTTTTAAAAATGTAGGAAGAAACATTAAATAAACATAAACCAGTGTTATCTAAAGTATTCAAAGTTATAGCAGTCTCAGTGTTTTTCTTCCTGTCCGCTCTCAACTGAAGTTGTTTGAAATGCAATTAGTGAGAAAACTTTGAAAGGAAACCTTGACAATTCTGTTCAATAAAAATATTTACTTTTACTTCACTGGTCTGAGAATGTCATGATTTTTCTTTTGGGGCTCAGAACTTCACTTTAATACCTTGATAGATCATAACTGTTAGGTTATTATAAAATGCTGACAGATGAGGCTGTGATTTGTGAAAGCTCCATATGAATTTTACTTTTAATTTCTGTTAACATTTGACAGAGCTTCATGACATTCGAACCACAAAGTTCATTGAAATTCAGCAGTAGTTGAGCACCTCACATACATTTCTCATTTACAGATAACACTTGTACATCTCCTGACACAAAGATTCAAAATTAATCCCGTCAAAAGCTGAAAGAAATGCACAGTGTTTTATTTCACAATAAAACTGAATGCATCAAAGTGCCTCTGTGTTGGTAAATTACTCCAGTTGGGCATAGGGAGGATTTTTAATTGGTTTGCATCTTTTCTGTTCTGACAATGTTATATCAAACGCATCAAAAAGTAAATAAATGACTGAGGTTGCCCCCAAGGTGGCATGTCAGCAGCACTGTTCCTGAAAATTATTACCAAAATCATGAATGGCTCATATAGACTAACAGCTTCTGGAATTTTTTGATTCTTTATGTAATAAAGTAAGAAGAAGCTTTGTGAGTTATGAATCAATATTTAATGAAGTCTAGCTTTCATAACTGACATATTTACTTATTAACATAATCAGCAATTTGAGGAAAAATGTACTAAGATTATAAAATAAGCAATAAATAACTACACAATAAATATAATAATAGTAATATAATCATTCTGGTTTTCTCAAATTTCGTGTATTAGTTCTACTTTACTGACTAGGGTGAAATATTACTCAAACTGCTTCTATATCAGTTGTTGGAGTGATGGAGTGATAGCCTGTGAAGAAATTATGTGCAGTTTTTAAGAACTGCATGATATCAGGGCATTTCTTCAGAGGTCCCTTAGAGGGAAAGCAACACATCAGGGAGAACAACACTACCCAACAACAGATCAGCTGCGGAAGCTGGAAGTCAAACAGCTGAAGCCTGGAAATTTACAGACCCTCTCTTGACAATTGGCAATACAGAGTGGATAATCCAGATGACTTTCTGAATATTCTTTCAGCTCTAAAAAGACCATTTCCATACTCTTGCTCAAGAGTGACTTCAGAAGTTATGAATTCTCTGTTTTACTTCAGTAAATAGCCCAAGGTGTAACTTATCAGTTATTTCTTAGTGAAATCCTTGAGATATCTCTTGAGCAATACGAGTATAAGAAAATGTCTAATAAGATTCAAATTTTCTTCATTTCATGGACCCTATTGACTTTAAACTAGCATTGATTTCAACAGAATATGCAGAATAATGACAAGTTTATAATTTCATGTAATAGTTACATAATCTTTAGTGCTTTATGTCTAGTTAATTATCACCTGAACAGAACTGAAAGTGAGAACACTATTTTCACCTTTCTAGGTGGGATGAAGCTAATCCAACTCCATAACCTGCTTCATATTTAAAAATATCAGACAGCTGGTACTCAGATCACAGCAGAAGGTATTTAGTGGAAACAACTGTCAGATTTGATTTATTTAGCATTATTCAGATTTAAAACCAAGGCTTTTAACTGATGTGTGAATTCTACAGACATTTAAATGCCTTTTTACTATTTTGATTGTTTATTATAAAATTTTGTCTTTAACAAATCTACAGAAGTGCATTATCTTTTATCATCGTGACCAGGGTCCTTCAGGTTTCATTGAGATGGATGTGACTTGGTTGTGTGTTTATTTAAACTGGAGAGATATGAGACATTCCTTCTACAGCTCACACTTTTCTAAGGACTTCCAACACACTTCTAATGTTTTCATTCCATCTGCACAAATATTCAATAAGACAGCAGGTAGCTATGTTTATTCTGGTGATGAATATAAAGGGCCATGCAAGCACTGAATGTGGATTTTCAAGTGCCAGAAGTGGACCTCTTTCATTTTCCTAGAGCAACAATTTTATTGGCTACTTTCATATAGGCAAGTATCTTGCTCTGGAACAGAAACTAACTGCAGGTAATTAAATGTAGCTAAGGTATTACAAATGAAATGCAATAGTTTTAGAGATGGACCAGGATTTCAATTTTTGGATGCTGACCTGACTTGATCTTCGAACCTCCTCAACTTGTGTTACCAGTATGAAATAGAATGTTGTGTAAAAATAAGCATTTGTTAAAAAACATCAGCAAAATGGAATTGGTATCTTCATTCAAATACCAGCCTTTGATAATTAACACTTTGGCATAGGGAAATTGTTGTGACTATGCATCAATGGAACAGCCCTTTGTAATAATATATGAATGAATTATGTAAAATATTGGCTTTATCCTGAACTATTTCAGAGCTAAGTATCATACTCCTTCATGTTTTCCACTGGAATAACAGCATACCAAGGAGAAAAAAACACTAGATGCTTATGAACATGATCAGCTGGAGGGTGCTTCAAATAAGCACCACAGGCACAAGAAAAAGAGAAACACTACTGATTTTTGACAGAGCTGCAGGTACAGCTCTAAGTGATTTATCTCTAGATAATCTATTTCAGATATAAAACTAGTAAGACCTTTCTTTGAAACATAGTGTAGTCAGATAGAGATGAAACCATAAAGGTCATGATACTTTCTGAAATTCAGACACATACTGAGGTGCCAAACACATTCAGCTGGAAAAATTTATCCTTAATGTAATTCCCATTCCTGTTCCTTAGACCTTCTTGAGGAAGAGTGAAGTGATTCTTGTATTTTCTTATGCAATCAGATAGGAAAACAAGAAAAATCTGTAGAGGCCTGTAAGTCTAAGAAATGCTCTTGAAGTGGGAATTATGTAACAATTACAGAATAATGACACTGAGAATAAATATATGGCTGAATTAAGACCATCAGACTACCTCTGCTCTGGAATTCAATATGTCATATGCAAATCATTAGAGATTCAGTCAAATAAGGATGTATAACTTTTTATAACATGTCCAATAAATTTTAAACCAGGCACATTCTTCACAGATTAAGTACTTTTTCTACATGAATGATTTTTAAATCTAAATAAAGGAATTAAATTAGGATTCTACCATGCTCTATTGACGGGATTTTAGATATAAAGTCACTGCAGCAGCATGAATTCCAGGAACTAGAAGCATTTAAAACATATTCACGAGTATATTCAGTATATTCTGTCATTAAATCCTTCCAAAAATAATGTCTTTTCAAGCATTGTGGAAAACAAGAAAAGTGATGCATGTGAAGTAGCAGTACTCATCCAGTTATGGCCACTCACCAATAAAACCATTACACACACAGAAATATAAAACAAAACTGTATAAACAGAAACAATTTCTGACAGTGATCTATAGCCCCACTTCAAAAAGGAAATCTTAGTTGAGTGACACATTGAGAATTGTAATAAAAAATTAGCTCAATACCACAGTCACAGGCTACATCAATCTTTGTTTCCAATGACAGTTTCTGATTTTGAGTTAAACTCAAAAAAAACACCCAAGATAAGTTCTTTTGCTCACCAATGTCACAGAATCAATATTCATGCAAGGCATAATTTTTTGAAAAGAAGAGAAAATATCTAGGTTTTTTCCCCAACAATGATCAAAGGGTTAGTCTCACACAGTCTTTGAAAAGACCTGTATATGATTCTTTCTATATATCAAAAATGTTGATCTGAGTTCAGACAAACAAGATTAAAACATTGTGTAGTTTTCCATACCATCTCAAGCTTTTGTAGTCTTATAGTCCCTCTCAGCACCTATGAATATAGCACTAAACTAAAGGACTTCACGATGGTCTCATGTTCTCTTCTATTCCCACTGAGATCTGAAAAAACAGGTAGATATCTAATTTAAACAATAAGATGGTATTATTTAGCTGTTAAATTTCTATTTTCTTACAAGTTGATTATCACCACAATATCCAGACTCTGAAAAGAATTTTAAAAATAAAAACTGTCTTTCCCTTCTCCAGATAACAGAAAAAATGAGATAGAAACGTGTGTGTGTGTCTATGCATGAGAAATGTAGTGAGGGAAAGCCAGTTCAATGAGCTGGGTTTTGAATGCTGTGATAGAGAGAGTAATTTTTATTTATTCCTGTGGTAAGTTTCATAAGCTTAGTTCTCCTCTCTGTTAGTGAGATTTCCTCTTCTGGTCACAGTTTTGTGATTCCAGTGGAATGTAGCTGTCAGAGCTTATAGCAAGGAGTATATTTAAAACATATAGGGCTCCAAATATCAGGGAATAAAACCATCTACAACATATATTCACTAGGAGACTGAGTGGAATGCAGGGCAGAGAAATGATGTTTTCAGTTGCTTGCAATTTCTACCACTTTGAACTTTCATCAGTATTTGCAGTTTCTTTACAAAGAGTGGATTATAATAAACACATCTGGGGATCAGAAACCATCGTTGCAACATCTGTGCTCAGGAGACTGAATTATACATTTCTGGAATACTATGTCCCAAATAATAATAGAAATTTTGAAGACACAATCAATCACAAATCTGCAGTAATATTAAGGGATCTGTGATAGCCATATAATATACCTATAAAATGTATATATTTTTAAGGATTCAATAAAAAAAGATCCAGGCTGCTGAGGTCACAGAGACATAAGGGAGAAAGATTTTCTAAGACTCTGGTTCATCACCATTCCTCTAATCTCTTCATCTCCACCTGGCAGGCAACAGCATTTTCTTCTTCTTTACAATTATTTGTGGGGAAGACCTCATGGTCTTTCCTTTTGTGCATTGGCTCTAATCTACAGGACCAGAGAAAGAGTCATTTTCATTTAGCATACTCCAGATTCAGGGCTGCAAAGGAGTGAGAGGGACTGAGAGACCATACAAGCCACCAGATGCCTTCAATGGGAACAGAAATTGGTTTATGCTCAAGAGCCTATTCCTCATTTGGGAGTCACTGTTGTCAGCTTCTGCATTCGTAACAAGTGAACTCCAATGCACTACACTGCATAGATCTACTATTCATTTATTTTCAACAGAAGGACATCCAAGACATGCAGATAGCAAGGGGTAAAAGTAATATTAAAGCCTCAAGCCCTTCAAGTTCCAAAAAAAAAAAAAAAAAAAAAAAAATCCTCTCCTGAAAACCAGTAGCTTCTGCCTCTCAGTTTCTGCCAAGGTCCGAGTTAACAGAAAACAAAACTCCTATCAAACACATGATTTGCTTTGGTGAAAACTAGCTACATTTGGCTTTTAATTCTTACAGAATTCTGAAAACTGTTGTAGCTGAAAGACAGTGCTTTTGAGCACTGCTATTTAAGGGAAAAGTCTAAATAAAAGTCTAAATGTTCCAAGACCTTGACATAAAGTTTGAAAGACCCTCCAAAATCCAACAGTGAATTCTAGGTTTACCAAATAGGAGGCACTATGTAGAAGGCCACATTACTGTATGGAAAACTGGGCTTCTACAGCTACATACCACGCTTTACAGCACAGGAAATCAATTCATCTGTCCAGGAGGAGAGAAGATCCTACCCAGTGGTGTGTCAAAAGACTCAACACCTCCAAAAGAGGCTTATATTCAAAGATGCAGAATGCAAGCAAGAGTTAAGACATTCACAGGACATGTTTTCTTAAAACACAGTTGTAGTTACTGGTCTTTAAGAACAACTCCAAAAACCTAAGCATGCCACATTGGCTCAATGCTCACTATGCCACTTAAGAATACTCTCTTTGGTCAAAATGGCTACCAGATTCCTACAGCCTAGAAGGAAATGTCCATATTCAATAAATCTACAAAGTCATAGTTGGAGAAGCTGGAGCAAATAATCTCTTTCTTAGTTTAGTAAGTACCTGGTTCTTCATGGGAATGCCCAATTCTTTTAATTATTTTGGAACACAAGTTTTGGGATTTTTTGATTTTTAATTATGAACTTGGAAATAACCACAGAATAAAATACAAGTTGATGCTGAGGTCTTTATAACAACAAATCAATCAGTATTCAAACAGAAGAAAATGTAAATTTTCTCCTCCTGTAGTTTTTTATCTATAATATTTCCATTAACTCTTTTCAGCTCCATCCTCTCTATGAACTAAGCTGGCTATGTATTTCAAACAAGACTCTTAGAAATCTTTCATGTCTTTGCTGTTGTTTCTTTCTCTTCCTCCCTGCAGTTTTATACTTTGGTGTTTAGGTTCAGGGGGTTTATATATTTTCATGCTACTTTTCGTTTTCTTTTTCTTCTTGTTTTTCCCCAACTTTTGCTTAGATTTCCATGTCTTTCTTAAACATGTCTCTCCATTTCACTTCCAAAGAATTAAAATCAATTGATGGAAGTAGAATTTAAGGAAGAGTTGCAGAGACAGTATCAGGATGAATCAGCTTTTAGAGGAACACTAAAGATAGCTCTAAAATTAAGTCATTGGATGGAAGCTTTTTAAACATACATCTGTGGATAAAGCATTTTTACACTTACTATGATCATTCAGCTCCTGTCTAATTGTGAAGATACTTAGACTTCAATTTTCCCAATATGTTTAGAATTGAAAACTCAGGAATCAACAGAATATTTTAATCTAGACTAGAGTTAACAGCTTGACAGGCTTGAAACTATGCTGCTTAATATCAAATACTAAAGCAGAAATCTAACTAAGCAGAGACCAGAACCCAAGACTCCTCTCCTTCTGGCAAGTGTCCTGATCACTGAACTGCAAGTTTATGTTTCTCTGCTTGCCAGCTTTCTGCATAATGGTACAGCCACACCAGGAGGGGGACACTGATGCCTAACTATTTGATAGGCATGTTCCCAAGAAGCAGAAATACCAACTCAAATCTGCTTCACTAGAAAGAAAAAATGGGATTGAAGTACTGGAAAGTCTGCGAGGATGTTTA
The DNA here is from genome assembly GCF_000691975.1 of Corvus brachyrhynchos. Classification (NCBI taxonomy): domain Eukaryota; kingdom Metazoa; phylum Chordata; class Aves; order Passeriformes; family Corvidae; genus Corvus; species Corvus brachyrhynchos. The sequence goes on along the minus strand of NW_008237239.1, from coordinate 13,038,428 downwards.
GAGCTGACTACAAACCTGCTGTAGAGTTCTTCCACTTTTATATGTGTTTTAAAAGACAGTGATACCTGAAAGTCAGAGAGCACAACTCATGGCTCCCAGGGGGTTTAGCCTTTTACAGTGCATGCCTCAGTACTCATTGTAAATTGGATAACATTATTCTAGACTAATTTAGACTAAAGTCTAAATATGAGTACGATTATACACAAGTTACCTAAAAGATACTGGTGCAGCTTATAGGTGCTTCAAATAAACTCATGTTGAGATTATGATTTGAATTTCAATTAATAGAATCAAATCAATCAACTTCAGATCTTAGTATTACTTGAAGAACAACAAGCATCAAAGTTCAACCATCATTGTGCAAGCTGCCCCTACAGTTGCCTAACTACCAATTAGTCAAACAAATACTCAGTTCCAGCCTCTTTGTAACTAGCTAGGATTTAAAATTCCAGTCAGTATTTCCCACATTTTCCAAAATTTCCTACATTCCAAATGCTTTGTGAATTTCCATCGAGTTAATAACCTTATTCTTCTTGGTGAATGTCATCTGTTTGATAAATATCACCAAATGTCATGTGTTTGGTAAATAACATTAATTGTGTGCCTCAGCGAAATAGAGAGGTCAGACTGTTTACATGGGTCTTAAATTGTTTATCACTTGTAGTACAGACAAGCCTGACTGTGCTACAATTAAGGGGAAATCATACAGGATACATGAGTAATATTTTTTGATCATGAATTAAAGCAAAAAAATTCTCTACCATTCTGTCATAAGTATTAAATGTCTATTAACACACTATAGGTAAGTTCTGCTCAGCAGTCCCTGAATGGAAAACCCAGGACATTAAATGACTTTTTAAAATCACTACTTTTGTAACCACTTTTCTTTAGTAAAAGTCAGATAACAGCTGTAGTGAAGAATAATTCTTTTGTTTAATCTGCTTTTTATTGGTTAAGCCAAGTACTCTGTAGGTACTTAGCCAAGAAAATATAGAAGGATATTCAGGTGTCTTTGGATGTAATTTTGAAGTTTACACACTTTTTTAGCCTGGCAAGCAAAAATATTTCACCCAGGATATTATGCATGCACAGGCCTGCCAAAAATATGTTTAAACGTTACAGATCTACAGTGCCATCTGGCCCAGCAGCTTCTCAGATACAGTCTAGAGACATAAGAGAGAGACAGTGCTGGCTATCTCATAAGAGATATCTATTATATCTATTTCCAAGGAATCAAAGATCTTATCTAAAATACAGCCGACCACTCTCAAAAGCAGCCACCATATTTCCCAAGAGAGTTAAGGAAGCAAAGCATGAAGAAGAACCTTCATAAGCTCTCAATAGTACAATGTATCCACGTGTGCATTATGGATATATACATCAATACACTGACCCACACATACCTTTGGATTGGTCACTGGTGACATGGCTTGTTACCATTTACAGGACTAATATTAGAACTAACTGTATAATGCAAAAGATGAGACATAACTACCAGCTATTCCTTAAAGGAAAAGACAAAATAAGGGAAACCCCAAATAAACCCGAAATCTGTCTGCTTAATCTATTTCTTTTTGATCTTCTTGATACTCGAGATACTTCTAATTACTCCACCTGTTTTACAGGTACCAGGTAGCATTTTATCAACTTTACAGCTTTACATCTGAGGTCATTCAGTAATATGGTCTCCCTCTAATTGTCTTTTAACCTTTGCAAAAATAATTTTCTAAGAAAGAACAGATAAGTGTTTCAAACTAAGAAAGTTTGAAAGGGAAAACTGGGAACTTCCTAATAAAAGCAAATGTTGCATAACAGCAGAAATTAAAAATACAATTGCTATAAACTCATGAAGATTTAATAAAATCATTTAATATTAGAACAGAGGGGGAAAACAAGACCACAAAAGAACCATAGTCAGCAATATACTCAGCACATGTAGCTTATTTTCCTGATTCCAGAGACTGTCAGCAGACCATGTTTTCACAAATGCATTCATATTTTGTCAATGAATTTTCTGATTTCATTGTTTTAAAAATAACTAGTTTTATTAAAAGCCTGAGTTTTATTAAAAAATCTTAATACTCAGCATGAAAAATTCTGAGTAACTGAGGGTTAAGTAGTGTCATGCCAACCCATAAGCAAATTTTTATAATTTTGAACCTTTTTTAAAGAACCATGATTTTAAGTCTCAGGGAAAGCCAAATCTAAAGGCCATTCAGTGGTAGAGTATCAGGAATTTTTGGAATCATTATAAACTTAGCCACCAAGGGAACAACCAAATTTTGCCTGTGTCATTGTTTAAAAATGAGATAACCAGTAAATTTTAGAGTAGTGTAAGGATAGAATCAGTTTTCAAAGTAATTACAGAATAAAGTGATTAATATAATAGCACAGGCTATTATTTTGGACAATAAAAACAAGTCCCTTCCCAGCTAACAGTCTCCCAAAAGTTTGAATTTTGGGGGAGAAGCATTAAGGACCTTGTATTTCTTCTGCATTAGGAATAATGCTATTTATTAAAATAAATAAATGAATAAATAAATAACCATCCATACATTCTAAATTTCTGTCACCAATACAAGCTAATTGAGTAGGTGGGCTTGTTATAAACTTGGAAGGCAGTTATCCTCCTGCCTGGCTTGCTTAGCTGGGTCTGTGCCAGAGCACTAAAGAATCTGTCATTGACCAGTGGAAGCGAAGTCTCTCCTATGTCACAAACCTATAAATAGGCATGTACATATATGTATGGGCATGCCTCCATGTATTTCATTTTCTAGTGCAAATAAACAAGCACATCTAAAATCCTCTCCTGAACATTTCCAACAATTAATTTTTGGCAATTTTCAAACAGCACAAGGGCAGTAGAATGCACATTCTGTGCCCTGCTTACAAGGATATAAACTGTATGCACCCCTGGCTGCTCCTCGCTCCCTGTCCAACTTACTCCAACACAGTGGATGGGTTTTGTATTTTCTGAGCTCCCACCTTGACTGGTAGAAAGAAAAAATACACATGCTCACCACATATATATGAAGTTGTATCTTTATCTATGAATGCCAATACAGAATATAAAGCACTAATCTAACACAATTAATAATAAAAAAAAAAAAAAAAAAAAAAAAAAAAAAAAAAATGGTTCAAATAAAACACACAAAAAACCTCCAAACCCATAATAAAAAGAGTTAATACTCCACTAAAGCATTAACCGAGCAAACATAAACCAAACAAAAGAATTCAGAATCACTTCTCAGCTATCCTTTCCACAGATAAACGGAACAAATCAATATCGACCTGCAAGCCCTCTCTCCTGGCTCACAGGTGGCAAATTCAGCTGCAACAGCCACTTGGGCCTCTACACCTGATGACTCTTCCTCCTTCTTATAACTATCTTATTAGAAGAATCTTACCTGCAGCTTTTTTTAAGGGATCAAAAACAAATTTAATGTGATTATACTGGGGCAAACACAGCCCCTGAAATGCTTGCACATCAGCCAGGAAGCTCTTCTGTTGCTTATGGCAGCCTATCTCTTACTCTGCCAGCAAGAAACACCCTTTTTCAGGTCCCATAAAGAAACAGTAATCCAAGATAAAAACCTCTTCATTCCTGTCAGGATTAAAGCAAAATGAAGCTGAAGTATTGTGCTGACAAGGACGAGAAGGCAATATTTAAATCAGAGCAAAACCTAGTATACACTGCATGTAATTTGATTAAACAGGAATCTAAGTGATCAGTGTTAACACGGGTCTGCTTTGTTTTCTGATAAGCAGAGAAAAGTGAAACAAACTCTTCCCAATTAAAAATGAGGCCAGATCACCTGCTGCTGCCTTCAGTGGGATGAAGGTGGCCTTCCCAGGGAGGATGGCAGCAGCTGGCAGCTGTCCAGCTGTGCCAGAGACACACATCCCTCTGTGCACAGGTATCTGTGGGCACCTCCACAGCCCTGCACGAGCAGGTCCCCACCACACCCTGGGACAAGATAGCTGGTGGCCACTCTGTCTAAATTACAAATCCACTTGCATGAAACGGAGCCTGCCCAGTGCCAGGAAACAGACAAAGCCTATCCAAAGAGTCAGCCCTCAGAAGGGATAAAGCAGCTCCTAGAGGAGAGACAGTGATTAAATAAAGTCCAGCAAATGATGCCAATAAACAAGTTTTCAATTATCAAAGGACACACAGGCAGCCAAAAAGAGGCTGCTAAAAGCTGTAATCACACTATTCTACAGTACCCACTTCAAAAACTAGAGAAATATATAATATATTTTGGCTGTAGAAGAGCACGTAGAGCAGACTATTTAAGAAAATTGCAACCTGCTACAAAAACAAGCTTGAGTGCCTTCTATTTAAGAGAGTGGGGCTGCATTTCAGATCCCATTTCTTACTTCAGGTGAATTATATCTCTGAATCACACAGCGGTTATCTGTCTGCGTGTTTTTCTTTGACACCATTATATCTTCCTCTCCTTGACCCCATCTGAGACTGACAATCTCTGGGGACTGCTAACGGGGTAAATTTTTCCATAAATATGTTTGTATTTATAAATTGATTTACTTAAGCCACACTAATGTAATTTGTGTATTTGCTTTCTGGAAAAAAAAAAAAAAACCAAACTTGTTCATTTGGTTTTGCTGGCACAAATGTTTACTAAAGTAAATTCCAAATATGTAGCCAAAGGTATTAGGATCAGAAAGGCTTTTAAAGTGTACTGTAGCGCATCAGTGCACTTATATTTGCACAAGACAAATGATTCTCATTCAGCCAGCCAAGGAAGAGAGAGAAAATTTGGAGGTTTCCTGGCCAGTCATTATTAACCGATACAGCATGAAGAATAAGTGCAGAAAGCAGAAAATCTGTTGGTAATGAACAAAACCAGTTTCATGTGTTACCAGGTAGTATTCCAACATTTTTTTCAGACTGGATAGATTCAAAGATGTGATGTGGTCATACTGACTACGCACAGAGTCTCCTAGGATAGGAGATCAGAATCTGTAAAGGATTTACTTGTTTTGAAGGACAAGTCTACATTTGCACATCCACTATGCTACAGCAGACTTCTTGAATCACCCCAAACCAACAAAGTTTCTTGTCTGATCTGTTGTCTCATAGTATCTGCTCCTTGGGAAAACCAAATCTGAATGTGGGTTTGAACACAGAGCATAGCGGATTCTGAACAACTAATTTTTCTAATTAAAGTACTGTTCAGTTCTCAAATTATTTTGCTTTTAATTCTACGTTCGTGCAACAGCAGACTAAGAGTAAATTATTTTATTTGGTTTGCTCTTTTAGTAATTTGCTACACTGAAAAAGAAGTGCATGTCAACCCAACAAATTAAAATCAATTGTTGTTTAATCATTTTCCCTTTAGCCAAGACCATTAGCATGGCACAATTAAGTAAAAGCTAAAAGCTAGAAGAGGAGTCTGCAAGGCAGAGCTGCCATTCCTGCAAATTATTTTATATATCTTCTCTGAATTTTTTCATGTCATTTGTGAGGAAATGTGAAATTTGTGAAATTTCCTCAGCTTTGAGGAAATTCTTTCGTTCTTTCTAGATTATTGAAATTGATTTTCACTTCACTGCTCTCTTTGACCTTTAGGGACATTAGCATGAGACCCCACCATCATTCCAGGTATTATATGATCTTGATATAATACCTTGTGATTCCCATAACTTGTGAATTGTATTTGAGAGAACTACAGTGGATTAATTGACAGGTTAATTTAAGTAGTGTATGTTCTCATTTGAACTATTTGGATGACTAACACATGTATTTAGGCATGGTTAAACTCAAAGCACATACTGATGCTATATCTGGCAACCAGAGTAAACAACAATTTTCCCTGGCATTTTATTTTATCAAGCAGATCTATTCAAGGATTGAGAAAGATCCCAGCGGGCACACATACCAATAGTCTTTTCATGGGGATTTTCGTGCCCATTTGGAAAACAGTGTCTCCTTACATCATCTTGCATAGGAGTCCACCCAAAAGGATATGCACTCATGCTAAGGAACTTGGACATGATGAGCAAAACAGTTTCTGGTGTATAGGCTGAAAACACTGCTGTGACATGTTAGTGTTGAGCAACTTCAAACTTAGCCTCACCAATGCTGCAAGGATTTCCTTGCCTGTCACATTCTGGAATCAGATTCCTTTCCATGTATTTTGATCTATGTTGACAATCAGACTGGATGCAGTACTAACCCAACTAAGCTAAGAACTGCATTTTAAAGAACTATGTTAGCTATGCTAAGAATTATATTTGACAATCTTAAAAGTACTATTTTCACAATATATGGCCTTTCATAATGGATAGAGCCAAGCTCCTGCCTCTCACAGTTCCATGTGTATGCTGGGACAAACATGAGTCACAAGAATGTCCCTCTGGGGCAATTCCAATGGAAAAATGCTCTCAGACATTCAAACAGACTCTGGCCCATATTCTTAGGTCACAGAAATCTAACAACAGGGATTTAATCTCCATATATTTTCCCTGAATCCCAGCTCATCCAGGTTTATTGGAAGGGAATAAAACACAGGCAAACAACACAGTATGGCTGAGCTCTCTGCTCAAAAAACCCAGGGTAAGAACATTAGAAAAGGCCTACTGGAAGCCTGTGATATTCATTCCACTCAATCACAGCAGTATTTGCCTTCCTTCAATTATCATTTTCCTGGAGGCTGAAGGTAAAAGGCTATTCTGTACTTTGTTTTATTCCTAAGTGTTCTGGTTTCCCCGTCAGGTAAGTTTGACATCTTACATAGGTGTAGCAGGGCACAGTTATCTTTTTCCTTGCTAACCAGTGGAAATTTATATATCACAGATTTATCCATAAACTCTCATATGATGCTGCAGTCTTTACGATACATGAACAGATTTGTAAAATACATTAGTTACATGTAAAGGAACAAGTGAAAATTCAGGGCCCAAATATATAGCTCTGCAATAGCTTGTACTTAATGTATCAAAGCCTAGGAAATTTGAGTGCCATGTTGTGTATTAAACAAAACAGTTCACAGGAGAAAAACAGTTCAGAGGAGAAATTATGATTTACTTTTGGTTTATTTTTTTTTTTGGTAGAGCAAAATAGACATAAATTATGATCTTAGAATTTTGTGACCTGATTGGCGCATGAGCTACTTTAAATATATAACCATAAATGCTATAATTCCTGAGGGAAATGTGTTAGTACTAGACAACTTTGAAAATCATCTGTTGCCTTTGGGAGTCCTAAAATAGGATCTCAAGTCACCTGGAAATCCATTTCAGTTGTGTGCGCTGGTTACCTGAAAAACTAGAATGTTATTGAAATTTTCTTCTCATATGCTTCACTGCATGATTCATGCATAGAATTACTGTTCATCAGCATGGGCTGTGTCTGCAATGGGATTCCTGCTTGTTATCCAGCTGTGAGAAATGCACAAGCTGTAAAATAAGTTAGGAAAGGAGTGAAAGAGACTGAAACCAATGCAAATGAACATACTAAAAAAGGAACAAAAGTGCAATACTATTTGTAAAAGGAAACAGGACAAGCCATGGATAATTCAGGGTTAGGATCTAACAATCATGTTCCCCCCAAATCTCTTGACCTCTTGGTGTAGATAGTACTGTCTCAGTTCTGAAAATTTGATTTTTTGCAGGGTTATTTCCCTGTGAGAAGTCTTGCCTGTGGGTTAATACACAAGTTCTTCCTTTCAACTCAGAAATTTTGCCATTTCTTTCCTTGTACAGAAGAAGCCTCAATATTCTTGCAAAAGATGTTCCTATTCTAATCTCAGTTTATTAGATTGCTATAGTTTATGCTTGTTATCCTTTGAAGAGAATTTATAGTAAGTGTTTATTTAGTTAATGAAATGAAGGTTAGAAAGTTCCCAGAGTTAAGGAAGTTCCCAAAGTTTTCTAAAGTCCAGTGTTTGTTAAGAAATTACTAACCACAAAAGTGTCAAATAATCATAGCTATAAACACCAAACTTATATACTGCCAACTTTACTTACACAGAAGCTAAGATACAGCTTTCTGACTTACTCAATACCTGAAACTTTAGTATTTATTTTGAGAGAATGTGCGTATGAGTGCATTCTGCAGACTACCTGACAGCAGTTGTTCACTTCAAACTATAAACATACTATGAATTGTGAAACTGGAAAAGACTGGCTGCAGGCAAACTACCAACTAGTAACTTCTAAGAGACCAAGATATGATCTCTTCTTACAGGGTAGCAGCTGTTGTGATCATGATTTTTATTTACAGAAAACAAATTCTCTTAAACATTTATGCTATAGGAGAAAACACAAGTATGTAAAACAGTGTAAAGATTTAAAGTAAGGATAGCTGTCAGTCATTTTGTTACCAAGGTTTTGTGTTAAATCAGTAATGCTTCTCTTCTTGCAAACTTTTAGTTTTAAGTCTACAAAAAGAATTCTTGAAACTAATTAGAAAATATTCTACATTCTCAAATACAGTGCAGAATTCTTGTAACTGAAAAACGTTACTAGCACATTTTCTTCCTTGGAAATAAGCAAAACCCTCAACTTTGCCACCTTTTAAATGCTTTAATGCTTCTGTATGGTGTTGGTTGAAAATACTGGCTGCTCTAAAATGCTTTTCAGTGAATTGTGAGATGTCTGTATCCAATAAATAAAATTTAAAAACAAGAGCTTTCATCAGATCATCTTAGTACACAGACAAAGTAATGAATATTAAGACATTGTGCAATTCAGCAATTCTCAATATCTCTGTTACAAAACTGTTCTTTAAATTTTTACTTTGAACAGAGTTGAGTATTTTTTAGCTTTAAGAGCTTAATGATAATATATTTCTTCCCAATTATAAGATGTTGTATAAGATAACATATCAATTGGTAACCTACCATTCATCAACAATTGAATGACATTTCTTTGCCCATATAGAAGCTTTAGAAAATTCATATAGAAACCCAGATGGAAGTTTTAGAATCTGCATTTAAAAACAACACAGTTTTATCTAGAAACAGTGACCCCATCAGGTATACTCTCTTTTGAAAATTTGAAACAAAAAATTCCACAAACCAAAATAATGTATAAGACATTGTAACCAAAGATATTATCATTGATCTCTTAACAATAAAATGTTTTATCTATCTTGTATTGTTTCATCTAGTAATAATTAAATGTTCCTATCTAGCAATTGTAATTATTTTACTTTTCTTTAAATATGGGTCTCCCTTAAGGTGCAGCCACAAACCCATGTGGTTAAACTACTGAGGAGAGTTTCCCAAAATAATCACTGATGAATGATCTGCCAGTCTTTGGGTAGGTTTGAAATATTTTTGTTAATTACTTGGAAAGCAGTACCTTGAGCACTCTTCCTTTATTCTCTCTCCAGATAATTGTACTGAATAATAAGAAGCATCATTACTATAAATAAAAATCCACTTTCCCTTGACACCCTTAAATGTCTACATTTCTTTTGTGATGAAAACTAGGGCGGTGGTAAGCTATGATATTTTTCCTGTTCCAGATCTGAGTCTTATTTTTAGATACGTTATTACTGCTGAGGAAATAGGGAAGCTCTGCAAAGAGTGTTTGTGTACCACAGTTACATATTTTTTCCATCTGGGGGGAAAAAAAAGATTTTCCTCAGCCTCCTTTTAACATATGGAGTTTGTCACATCAATCATTGGTGGAGAACATGTAGTGGCATCCATGTCATATGGGTGACAGGGCTGTTTTACATAGTATCAGTATTTTAGATTCATGCTTTCCCAAGCTACAAAGCACAGACATTCTACTTAGCAATAACATAGTTCTTCCAAAGAAGAGCTGTCTTTTGTCAAGTATTTTCATCAGAGAGATGTAAAAATGTTACAAACAATCCCTAAGTAATAATCTAGGTACTTCACCATGCAGTCTTTCTCCAGCTTGTATAATAAATTTGAGCTGGGTGCTTAATACATATGGGGATCACACTAGGGAAATCTTTATCTTGGTGCCTATATCCATATAGAAACCATGTCTTCATTTTGTGTGTGGCTGTGTAGAGGCCCAGACAGTGAGACAATATTTCAGAGATGATCAACAAATTTGAGGCCTGTAGTGAGTAGCATTCCCCAGGGGTCTGTACTGGGTCTAGACTTATTCAACTTGCTCATCAGCAAGCTGAACACAGTGATGGAATCCACCCTTAGTAAGTTTGAAGCATGTGAAACAGGGGGAGTGGCTGATACCCCTAAAGGCTGTGCTGCCATTCAAGGGGACCTGGACAGGCTAGAGGGTTGGGTGGGAGAAACCTAATGAAGTTCAATAAAGGCAAATCTGGGCCCTGCACCTGGGGAGGAAGAACCCCAAGCACCAGTACAGGCTGAGGGCTGACCTACTAGAGGGCAGGTCTGCTGAGAAGGACCTGAGAGTCTTCATGGATGACTAGTTGCCCATGAGCTACCAGTGTCCTTGCAGCCAGGGGGCAGTGGGATCCTGGGGTGCATCAGGAAGAGTGTGGACAGCAGGTGAAGGGAGGTGGTCTTTTGCCTCTACTTGGACCTGGTGAGGCACATCTGGAGTACAGTGTTCAATTCTGGTCTCCACAGTCCAAGAAAGACAAGGAGAGGGTCCAGTGTAGCCACAAAGATGATGAGGGGTCAGGAGCATCTCTCTTATGAGGAGAGACTGAGGGAGCTAGGCCTGTTTAGTGTAGAGAAAAGAAGACTGAGTGGGGATCTCATCAATGATGCCTTGTCCTAGTCTTAAAATCAAGAGTCAAACATGGTTAGAAGGGAAAAAGGGATTTTCCCTTGGTATTTATTTTAAGGATCCTTAGGTGCACATGTCCAGGTCTAATGCACCTCAATGCCCACTGCAATGCCCACCCAAAAGATCTGGTATAACATTACAGGTTTTACTAATTAGCATATCTATCAAAAATTCCCCAGTGAGAGGATCGAATGAGCCCCCCCTCCCCAAGGAACCTTCCCCTGGATGGTTCTATCTTAGTTTACAGAATATGTTCTGGAGAGGACCTTGGGTTCTGGGGCACACTGATCCCTAACCACGAAGCTTCTAAAATGTTAGTCTCCTAGCTTAAGAAACAAGTCCAAGAATGTAAGTGAAAAGCATTAAGAATACAGAAGTTGTAAAAAGGCAAAAAAGGGGTTTAAAAGAAAAGGCAAAAAATCATCATGGCATCAGTAATACATACAAATATCTCAAAGCTGGGTGCCAAGACGATGGTGCCAGACTCTTTTCAGTTGTGTCCAGTAACAGGATGAGGAGCCACGGCCATAAATTAAAACTCAAGACATTCCACCTCAACATGAGGAAGAACTTCTTTACATTGAGAGTGGCAGAGCACTGGAACAGGCTGCCCAGGGAGGTTGTGGAGTCTCCCTGTCTGAAGATATTCAACATTTACCTAAATGGGTTCCTGGATAACCTGCTTTAGGTGACCCTGCCTTGGCAAGGGCGACTGGACTAGACGATCTCCAGACACCCCTTCCTACAGTATTCAGTGAAAGTTTATATAAAATCTCACCCCATTTATTTGTGCTTCAATTTTAAAATGTGACATCTGCATTATATCTCAAGCCCCAAATGTATCGAAGTGGGCTGTTGGAGTCTGCCACTTTCCTGTTACTGCTCACCTTCTACCACCATTCTTATGGCTCCTTTCCTACACAAAAAGGACACCAGCTCTGTAGTATCCCTTTTCTCTTGTCTTCAGGCACCACAATATTGTCAGCAATTAAAATTTACCCTGGTAAGGCACTTACTGCCTGTTACTGTTCAGTACATTGGCTTCTTGACCTCTTTGTGAATAGCTAGATAACTAATTTAGGGTATAAATGGCTGTGATAATTATAATTCAATTTAATTTCCTTTCAGTAATTCACACACAGATGTTTTGATAGCACTGAAACTATTAGCTGAGGAGACCACACACTGTAGAGTGCCTAAAAATTTAGCGCTGTGTCCTAGAGGACTTAGGCAGGATATGAATGCAAACCTGCAGTTTCTGAAGATTATAATTTCTCCGAGTGGAATCCCAACAAATCGTCAAACCTCATCCCAATAGGACGCTCAGCCTGGAAAACCTGAACTTTGGTGTTTAATTTTTCAAAATTAAACAGCACAAATATTTATAAGGCATGGCAGTGCCTAGTAGAACAGAGAAGCATAACTGGCAAGCAAACCTGTCTGGTTGCACCTCCTGTGAAAAACCTGCTATGACAATTTCCTGTCTATGTCAACTCTCTGTCCTGTTCTAGTCAATGTTTTCTAGGTCAGAGAGCCTTCAAAATACACCCCCACAAGCAAAATTATTACTGTTCATCTTTCCCTGCATGCTTTTTAACAATGAATTCAGTGAATAAAACCTTACATTAGGACAGTATGATTTTATGTCCTCTTGCTTGTGAGAATTCAAATAATTTCTCCTAAGAAATTTCCTTAGTGGGTATCCTCCAGTGTTGAAACTGCAACTATGAAACATGGGCTTAAATATTCATTCAGGAAGATAAAAATTTCCTAGTTTATTCTTATAATACTGACAGTGAGATGCTCCTGATTCTTTTGGTGAGATGGTCTCCTTGAAACAGGCCTGCATCTGCAAAGCTCTGCTGCCTGAGTGGAATGAATTTCACTAAAAAAGTTCATTTTTGAACTGACCTCAAAATCTACCATCTTTGCAAATTAACACCCAGCAACAGCAATCCTTACAATAACAAATTCCCAGCCAGTCAGTATAAGCAGCAAATTGTTTGTCTCACAAAATTCAAAATGGTAAGGGAAAGCAGAAATATACTTTATCACTCCCAGAGACACAAGCAAAAATTAAGAAGTCATTGTCATATATGTCCCTGGTGAATCTGATGGCAACACTTGACAAAGCACTTATGTCATTAATGTCCAGGATAAGGAATGTATTCCTGTCACAGGACTTACTGGCATTAATGCCCCTGTAGGACTCTGCCTAGAAAAGCAAGTTGTCACTGCTGCCTCTGAGTGGACCTCTCAAAGGAAATGTATCACTTTGCTTTTAGAATGAGACAAATAAAATAAAGCACCGAGCATGACAGAGAAAAAACCAAGGAACCTCTAAAGCATACACAGTTCCATGTCCCTTCCATGGGACTTGTACAAAAAAGGATGAAATGACACAGATGTCTGGTAAAAGGCAAGGCAAAGCAACTGTGAAGAACGTGCCTATGACAAACACGATAGGGGAGCACCTTTTGCTCAGTAGCCTGCAGATTTTGCAAGCACGCAAGTACATAAACATAGAAACTTCAAGTCTGTCTACATAATGCATTTTAGACGGTTTTCCCTGCTTGAAGAAATTGTAAGTAAACTGTCTGTAAAGGTGATTTGTATCCCTGGGTATAACTGTTTCATTGGGCTTCTGGCAGCAAGCAATTGTTTGTCAGATGTGATGCTCATAAGACCTTTCACTATAGCGATACTAGCAATTGCCTCTATAATACTTAACACATAAAACAAATTATAACAATATCCTTAAGATTAGCATATAAGTAATAGTGCTATATAAAAACTCATAAAAGCAAAATGTATGGCTACAATAACCATATTAAAACAACCATAGTTCTGCTTTAAATAACCATATGAGCCATGTTTGGAAGATATTACAGTATTTACTGGTTAAGCATACAGAAAACTCTATTGCTGTCATCTTGGAAAAAAAGAAATTGATTCCAGTTTCTGTCTTTCCTGGAGGTTTTGGAAGGTTAGCTCATGACAAAAGTCCAACAGAACCACCTAAAGAGCTTCAATAACACATTGATCGTTTTAAAAGAATTAAAACACATCCTTTTTATGCTCCCTTTTTGTTGTTTGAGTACTTTTTAGGGGGGTTTTTTATTTGTTTTCCAAAAGGGTACAATCATGTGTTAAAAACAACAGGAGAACATGATATAATTAATTGAACAGTAAATAGACTCAGAGAACTGGACCTCTGGACCACACTGGTGACTTAAAAATTCAAATTGACACTGATGCTAAGAAGTCAAATTTACATAAAATAAACTGGCATCAAAAAATTAATCAGGACAATATATTATTTTTAAACAGTGACAGCAGTTAGGGCTGGGAAAAGCAAAATGCAGAATGGGCCCATCTGAATGAGCTCTAGACAAGACTGTACCTAAACACTGAGATTTTTCTCAGTGTAGCAATTTGAAGAGAAAACCCTTGTTTTTTCACAGAACTGGTGCTTCCAGTCAGTTTTGCAGTTTCATTTTTCACTTGGCAGCTGAAGTGCTGAAATCCAGTGAAAATGAAAACAAACAGAAAGATTATGTTTCTCAGACCAATAAAAGTTAAAGGAAAGAATATCCCTGTGGGTGGGGACCAATTAAAAAGCCTTTTGCACCTCTGCTGGGGTGCTCAGGCATAGGGCATGTGTGTGTGCAGAAGTTGTACAGAAGAGCCATGGGAGCAGCACAGCTTTGTTCTCCCAGCCCCTGTCCCTCCCACGGCATGGCAGCTGCCCTGAGGTCAGTGCATTCCATAGGGGAATGTCTCAGGATACCCTCGAGTCTGGGGCTCAGTACAGTGACCCACTAACAGACAATCAGGCAGAGCAGAGCCAATAAAAGAAACTCCAGTCATTTTTCATTTGCCTATGGACAGGCAACTTATGATCATACTCTGATCATTACTTTCTATTGAATGAATCACCTTCTGACCCGTTTTGCTCAGTCATTTTCATTGTACACTAAATTCCGTTTGCCATGTCAGACCCTCAATTTTATCAGATCCACTAACACAATTTTCCAGAGTAGGAGCATTAGCTCAGCTTCCTCATTTTGTCTCTGGTGCCTTGTAGTTCAATTTATAGGCGGAAATAAAGACTTGTTGGAACTTGTCTCCTGTCCCTGAGGGCAATCTTAATCCAAACCCAAGGGCAGAATCTGGGCCCAACCTCCAGGTTTTTTCCCCAAGAGGTGATATATCAGCAGATGATCCATATAAGCCTTATTACTATCTTTGAATAAAAAGCAATTAGCACTATCAAAAGAAGATTTCCAGCATTAAGAGATTCACAGATACCTGAAGAAGGAGCACACTGTTTTTCTTCCTGATAAAAATGGGAGGAGAAAACACGGCCAAAAAGCTTCAAAGCAACAAATGAACAGAAAATTATAAACCAGTACAACACCAATTGAAATATGTTTGCATTAAATAATTTCTGAATCCTCCTGTAGATTCATATTTAGCAGCTATATCGGTCTTACAAAATCAATAAAAAAATTAGAAAATCTTCCTTGTTCGCAATAAAAGAATATTATGTGAAAGATAAAATGTGTCAATTTTGTAGAGAATAGGGGATTCATACATTTTATTCCTCCCTCC
>NW_008237239.1:13005679-13022885 GCF_000691975.1 Corvus brachyrhynchos | reverse complement strand
CCCCCGCCCCCCCCATGAAAGTTTTAGATTTCCTTAACACCATCAGTAACCTGTCCCAGCAGGGCATTACTTTAGTCAGAACACCTTCCTTGGCATTGCTTAAAGCAACTTCATTGAGAATTAACCATTTCTAAGCTCTCAGAAATACAGGACAATTTCAAGAAACTAGGAGCTTAGATCATGACTGTGTCATCAGAATAAAAATAAACATTGCACTCAGTGCACTGGCTTGTCAGTTCATTTGCACAGAACATAAATAACAATGGTCCAAGCACAGATCTCTGAGGTACTTCTGTAATGACATCCATTAAATCTGACATGATGCTGTTTAATAACACAAGCTGCATGTGCCCTCCTAAGTAGCTAGCACCCAGTTAATTACAGATGATTCCATTCCTAATCCACTCAATTTATCCTGTAAAGGAATATAATTTATGAAATAGACAATAAAAAACAAATTTAAATGCACTCCATACACATCCCCTGGAAACAACTTGCATTTAATCTGCAGTGTTTAAAAGCATCTGATTTTCTCTTTCTAAATTAGCCATAAACATTCAAATGTTATTCTGCTCAAGAGTCCCTTATTACCGCTGTGGCAAACTAATACAGCGTCCAGTCTTCGTGCTGCTGAACACCAGCAAGGGGTGCTCCATGGGAGCACACCCAAATTAGATTACTGGTGTTCAAACTGTGCCTCTTCAAGGCCTGCAACACAGATCCTGGGTAATCTGCAAGTCTGAGCAGGGCAAGCCTGGCTTTGGCCGAGTCTCACTGGCTCTGGATGCAGTCTGTGCTGCCACACTTCTCTCCAGAGAACAGTGAGAAATGCTGAACGAACATACTGGTGCTAAGAGGGCATCAATGCTTCTTTTGGAGATGAAGAAAAGGAGCTGACGTGATTCCCAGTGACAACCAGAAAGTGTAAGCGAGGGAAAAAGGTGAGAAAGAGAGGGAGATCAGAGACACTGCTTTGGCTTGCTCTCTCACTTAAGAATGAAGGGAGAGTAGGATGTCTCCATGGCAACCAGCAAAAAGCATGGAAAAGCAGAGAGCAACAATGATTATAATAAGATTAGAAGAGGTCACACAGATCGTCAAATAGTCCCCCAAAATCTCAAGCAATCATATGAAAAATAGCTGCTTGGTCTGGAAGTGCTCCATGGAACAAGAGTTCCACATCCACACACATCATAAACTTCTTCATGACTTATGACTTATTTCTGTAGGTAAAAATAAAATAAAATGAAAGATATTATACTCTGAAGTAAAGGAGATTCAGAGAACAGGTATCCTATATCCTTGTCACAGGAAGGAATTTACTGGATCTAGAGGGTGATTTTAGGACAAGCATCTCACCTCCTGCTGTTGAGTAAGGCTGGCACAACAAACTCCACACAGCTGACCTGAACAGTCTGATCTCCAGGAGAACTACTTCATGATACCAAAATTAGGAACCATGTACACCCTCAGGATGGAAGCAAAATGCATCAGTGAGATTTCTAACACTAAGGGGAACACCATGTCCCCCCTTCTGCATGAATCCTGTCTCTGACACTACATCGGTGTGGGCTGATACAGAACATACACGTTTCTTAAAGGGGTATCTGTGAAAACGAAAACAGGCAATGGGACCCCCACACACCAGGCTTTAGTGCAACACTCAATTCACTTGCAGAAAGTGGCCAGACATCACAATGGTGAGTAAAATATAATGCTTCAAAGAGAAGGAATAATTTATTTCTCTCACTAGTGGGTGGATGAAACTTTTTCGCAAGACAGAGAAGGAATACATTCACATGCTCCACCATTAGGCCAGAGCACAGGAGATAAATCTAGATGCCACTGGCTAGACAGAATAAAATAAAGACACTCAGTTTGAAACTGAATGATGCTCCACACCTTTAGAAATATGCTGAGTCTTGTCATTTACCTCTGATATTGGAAGGAAACAAGTGAGGGAGACAAGAGTGTTTGTACTCTAATACACTTATACTTGTTAGACACCAGTGACTTTTAATTTCCAAATACAGTCCCATGGCTATACATTGTTTTCAATACCACACTGATTTAAAATCAGACAGCGCACAGTGCAAGTCTCTACCAAACTGACACTGACCTGAGCTGCAGTTCAGGGTGAAAATCTGTAACTGATGCCTGTATGCTCCATGTGACTGGGAATAGGAAATAAAGACACTTTTCTTATCTATATTCCTATCCATCACACCTTCATAGGAAGGACATTTCATGTTTCAGAACTGTATGTTTCATGAGATCCTGAAGAATTCCAGTGCCCAAATAAATAAAAAGTCAGGTATATTATATATGCATTTGTAGAATAGATTTTGAATTGGCTTTCTTACATTGCATGATGATTTGTGCTGCATTTTGTTGCTGTTGCAACACTTTTTTCTATAGTAGGTTACATCTAATTGGGCGATTTGCATACCCTTTCTGCCTGTCACATTGTTACCTGTGACACTTCCTTCAGGAGTGACTTGAAAGTGCAAGCTATACTCACTCTGTAATTTCTGACTACAGGACATTGTGGAAAGGCAGCTCAGCTGAAAGGCTGAAACCAGTATGCATAAGATACAGTTTTCCCACTCCTGTGTGAAGTGCAGCTAAACTTTATGGCTGCTTTACTCCAGAATGAGATGATCCACATGGGGGACTCAATTTCAGCTGATTTGCCTTAACCTTCCTAAGTCCTTCTATAGACATGGACTTAATTTGTGTTTCCCCAACTCTGCCCTTCCTTCCGCTGCAGGTAACTGTCTCAGGCTTTTCTATGTTAGCTATTTGAATCTCCATTTCTAAAGCTGTTTTCTTTCTACTGATGCTTTCTGCAGCTGTGGCAGATTGCATTGTTTTTCCTTTCCTATCGAAGGGCAGGGGGTGATATCCAGCACGTTAGCTTCTTTTCAGCATGCCTGGCAGCAAGGCATATGTGCCTCTGCCTCCCACACTATTTTCTCCATCCCCTGTATTACTGTTTGTAACAGATGTTTTCTCTGGCCTTTGCTTCTTCCTGTCTCAGCACCCCTTGATTCCACTGGGACATTTGTACCCTGTCATTTTGAAGTCTCTGACAGCTTCTTCTGCCACTACTAATGCCATTATATGTGCTAACAAATATGTCCTACACACATACAGGCATCTGTGATTCATGTCCCAGCCACCATCATTGCACCAAAGGCTTATGACTATCCCTGGGGTAGGGCCAGGGAAGCCCAAGGAGAGCATCTTTGTCCCATTCATGCTTGGATGAGCACTGGCATTGCCCCTGAATGTTCATCTCACTAGACTTCTTAATCAATCCTACAACCTTTATTAAGAAGGACCTTTTTTCATCTTTTTTCTCAGATTTTTTCAGTAAGAAGGAAATATTTCCAATTCCTCAGTGGCTAAGAAGTGATAAGTCCACTAATGAGGGGCAAAAGCAGGATGCATAGCATGCCTGGATAACGAGAGAAGGGCTATTGCCTTATCTTTCCCTTACTTTAATAATCTCTCTTTAACAGAAAAGCACATAGTTCAATACACAGCCTTGAGCTTTAAACTTCTGCTTGTCCTACGGGGGATTTCCTGCCCTGTCGGGTGAATTCCACTTAATAATACTGAATTCCTCTAACAGAAAAATCCCTTCCTGTGGGAATTTAAAGACTTCAAGACTGTTTATTATATTTTAACTGGTGATTTTCCCTGTAGCTTCAACTGTATTTGGTTTAATTGCATAGAAAATGTTTATTCCCTTCTTATATTTTTCTTTCACAGTCTCAGCTCACTTCTACTTTTCCCACAAAGAGAAGCAAAGTTACTTTTAGGTCGTATTATCTAACCAATATGCACTTAAGGATGCACTTAAACCCCCCCACAGAGAGGTGTTATTTGCAAAATGTATTACCTTTTCTTTTCTTCAAACACTGTGTGTAATCTCTCCCTTGCTCAAGTCTCTCCGGTGTGACATAGGTAAATTCCACAATAACAAAGCAAGTTCAAACACCACCTCACTGTACATTATATGCCCTCTGGGACACTTTACCTCATATGTGGTTATTTTGGACCCTTCACAAAAAAAGCACCACCGCTCTAGAGAAATAAATACGTGCACCAGTTAAATAATATTTTGCTTATACCTAGAATAAGAAATCCAGAGGTATTTTAATATTAAATTATTATTTCCATGCAGCCTAAGCAGCAGAACACAGTTAGTAAACCCATGGCTTGTTAGTTGTGCACAATTTACAAGCAGTTCACACAGTCCTAGCCCATACCTCAGGTAACCAGCAGCAGATCACAGGAGCTGCTGGAAAATGCAACCTCCCAGGATGGGGAAGAAGCAAAACCACAAAGAAGAAGTGCTGAACTCAGTGCACCTAATTCACCCTGGGACCTCAGTGGACACCTAGCACAGCTCCTGACACAGCCATCACCAGCTCCAGCTGCCAGACCCCAAAATGTCCAGTTTTATGTGCCATATGTTTTACAGCTGTTGGTTATGAGACGCTTCCAGCTGATGGCTCATGCAAGGAGGGAGGGCAGGTACCTCAAACCCAAAGGTACTCTTACTACTGCACAAATTATGGCAACAGAACCCGGGCAGGTATAAATCTCCATTGTCCTTGACAGTGCTCAGTTAGAGGAGGAGACCAGAGCAGAAGGGAGCGTGCATGAGGCAGGACAGGGATGGGAACCACATGGCTCAAGGAGACACGCTGGTGTATGCTCTGTATTGGACTAGTCCTTAGGGCTGAGACAGTTTATGTTAGGACAAAGCATGTTCCCATAAGCACATCCTACCGCGAGGCTTTCTGGATCTACTCTTACCTCTTTTTAAATTAATTTTGCAAATATTTTGTCTCCATAAAGAAATGTTAGTTCAAGGAAAATATTTACTTAACACAGTGTATTACAAACATTAATTAGTGTTGTAATGCAAAGTGACAAAGGTCCTCATTCTCTTTTCCATTCCACATATAGAAACCTGAATTAACTGAATTAAGTTACAGAAATTTCTTTGGCAGTGGTAATATTAAAGAGAAGGATTCAACCATATATGATCTACATACCTCTAGAAATATCTATGATAAAAACAAGGGTATCACAATATGAATTTTTTACTTATGCTGCATTTAATGTTAGAGTTTTCTATTTAAAATACATTTAGATTATAAAAAAATCTATCAAGTAATAAACATGTAGGCTATCTGATGAAACATATTTGAATTTCTACCTAAGCATTTTAACTTTTTAGTTGAGGTATCAAAGCCAAAGATCGAAAAATCCATGTATTTCAAAAGAGACTGCTTTTTGATACTGATTCTGTAGCCTGGGACCATCTTTGAGGTATGTAACTAAGTTCTCTGATGATATCTGTTAAAATGCTGGTTTTAGCCAAACATTTGCACAATGCATATCATGAAATGGATTTTCTTTTTTGCTTAAATGCATTTTTTTACCCTGGCAGTTTGTTAAAAACAAAAGAAAATCAAAAGTAACCTTACTAGATTTGATAACCAAATCACAGCAATCTTATAAAACAGGTTAACACATACATTGTTATAGTACATTTTTTCTTTTAATCTCAGTAGTAGTACAGAAATAATATGGGCCACCTTGTTGTTATATAACAACAAAAGGGAGATGTGCTTGGTGATACAGTAGTTTTACCATCTGTAACCTCTTTGATTCTAATGAAAGCAATAATTTTAATTAAATGCTACAAGTAATAGTGTAGTATAACACCTCAAATTGAAGAAATAATTTCCAACATATGGCATAAGCTTTTGTATTTGGTCCAGACCAACAAAAAAAGAAGTGTTTTATTTAATATCTGAGGTTGTAAGACATTTTTATTACCATGTAAAGTTTCAGAAATATTTCTGAACTATAGAAACCAGTTTCAAGTTAGCAACTGAGGTTCTGGATCCACTTCAAGGCTAGCAAAAGTAAAATAATACTTGAAGTTTAGGTCTCTCTGAAAGCTGTGAAAAACCCTTTGATTTTTTCACTTTGAGAATAGTTCACTTACAAATTTTAACTACAATACAGATAACCATCTGATGGCTGCTGAGTGGATCCTATGAAATAAAATCAGCTTCAGTCTGTAACATTTAGGTAGTACTCAGGAACAACATTTGTTAGCAGAAAAACTACACTTTTTATCAGTTATGGAAGTACTCATCTTGATCTGAATGGCTCAGGTTTTGGAAAAATTTCCTTTCCATATTAGTCATGCCTACATGCTTTCCAAATTATTAGCAGTCTAGACTATGCAAACACAGCTTTGCCTTATTTGCATATCCATCCCCAGATATTTTAAGATTGCTCCCTTAGTAACTGTATCCTGATGGAAAATGCAGACTTCCTACTTGCAGACCAAATAAGAAAACAACAGAGCAGTTGACATCTGCCTGCATGATATCATATAGATTACAGAAAAAATAAGTATCTTTGGCAATAAAAATAACATGAGAAACAATAATATTTGATATTCAAAATATTATTGCAATGTTTTTAGCTATCATAAACACAAACACTGTAAATCTGTGTTGAACTGTTGGCATTCATGATTGAGTCTTTTGCAACCATAAAGGCTGGAAAAAGTTTGAGGACAGACAAAGCAAGCAAAGGGAAATAACCTCACAATTTTCCATTTCCAACAGCTGCTAACTTGGTTATTTCACATTCTAGAGTTAAAGCTTGATTTACTGTTCCCAAGTTTCATCAGCTAATTTCTCCATTATCAAATCTGGTGCGATACTGAATGAGTAAGTGAAGGATTCTCTGAGCCTGACACATCTGACAGACGACATAGATAATAAGTCTCTTCTCCCATCACAGTCCAGCCTCAGTTCTTTGGAGACTACATTTGCTCAAAGTGATCCTGAGTTTAAGAGTCACAAACATTAGATTTCTAGAAAAAGTCATGTAAGAGAAGGCGGCAGAGTAAACTCAACAAGAGTTACTTTTCATGCTGAAGATACACTCATGCATCAGCATGAAAGAAGAGACAGACAAGAGGAGTTGGCAGTAACACCAACTTGTTTTCAAAAATATATTTTTATCTTTGCCTCTGCAGGAGAAACCTTTTCATCATTCATGTGTTAAGCTTCATTTAGAGTCTAGATGATTGTGTCCATGTACACTTGCAAATAAAATCTTATTTATGGGCTGATCTAACAAATATTTACTACTGAACATATGGGTGAATGTTCAGCTGGTGTAAATCAGCAGAACCACCAATCTCATTTACATTAGCTGAGGCTACAACATGTTATGTTTATTACATTAGGGACCCATTCATAAGGATAGGATTTACCCTGGTAACCATCTATAGGTTGCTTAATCCAATCTACATATTGATAATGATGGCAGAATCCCTTCCCTACTTATGCTTTATGCAATGCAGAGCCTTAAACCATTGCTTAATGAATATTTTGTTATATATCATATACAAATTAAAGATCAATGTTGTGTTCCTGATATTTTCGTAGAAACCAACTGAAAAGTTACAATATTAGTTTGTAAACCCTTATTATAATTATACAGTCATATGAAGTACTCAGCAATGCACACCCCAGGCCAAAAAGGTGTGAGCTATAGCATAACCCTGAGCACTTCCTGCGAAGGGCAATAATCCTTTGGCTGCTGTTCAGGACACTCAACACCTCAGAGGATTTACTCAGCAAGCCTCAGTGTGGAATCAACGACTTGTCAGAATACTATACCAAAATCACATGGGTTTCTGGAGCAAGAGAGATTGGAAGCACTTTTTCCTTACAGACCCTCTTTATTGAAAGAGGGAAGTGTCAGTGTGAAGAGCTTCTACTGTAACACAGTGATCCACCACTGTATGTAAATTAGCTTTACATCATTATTAAAAAAGCCCAAACAAACCCACAGTGAATCCGTACTTTAATTTGCCTTTTGGCTCTGGATGAAGCACAAAGGTAAATCTAAAAATTACTGAGGCAATTTAGAATAGAAGTTATGTAACATATCAGAAATTTCATATATTTTTGTCATTTCTTGTTATAGAACCACAAATAGCAATATATTTATTGCTAGATTTGCCTACCCACTAGACAAAGAGCTTATTACATACCAGGATAACTGGAGGTAAAACTCAGTTTTCTCCTCTCTACTCCAGCCTGTTTTTTCTCGTTTTCTCTCAATTACCATATTTTCCATATTGCTTCCTGCAGCATTTATGGCTTACATTTTGAACCAAGGATCAAATACTTAAAAAACATATTTCCCTCCAGGTTTTAAACTTCTTTACTCGTTCTTTCTTTTTCCAGACAACTATTCAAAGCTGTTGCTCAAGTAAGTCGTAATAAAAGGTAACAGACAACTGACCTCTACGTTTCTGGAAAAGTAATTAGCGAAATTCTCTAGAGACCCAGAGACATGGGTGATATATTACCACCTGTAAGTGGTTTAGAAAGGCATATTTTACAACACCCACACAGTTATAATCAACTTACATATTTTAATGTAGAAGCATTATAACCAAGTTAGACAGAAATGTGGTTTTTAAGAAACCTATTTCAGTTTCCTTGGACTGATACTGTCTCCTTTAAAACATCTATGATTATATACCTGATGTCACAAAGACAGCTGATGGTGGAGGTGGACATAATCAACTAAAGTTTTCAACACTCCTTAGCTCATCCAACAACCACTAACAATCTCCCTGTTAGGATTTTGCAATAGAAGAAACTATGTAAACTAGGCACACTCATTTTTCATCTTCTCCTTTGGGGATTTTTGCTTGTCATCATCAGTGCATGCATTTACCTCTTTATAAGTGAGACCTAGAAGCTGTCTTCAAAAAAACATTTCAGGTAAAGTGTTGAAAAATGTGACTGCCAGCCAGTGATTTCCACTAAGACATCTTATTTCGTCCTTTAAGACTAGAACTAAATCTTAAGTATCCTTGAAAACACATTCCTTTCAGTATTTATGCATTTCTAATAATGGCAAGGATTTCAGATTTGACTATTTTCCCCTTTAGGAAAAGATGAGGTTTTGACTCAATGTTCTCATTTTTACAAACTTGAGGTGCTAGATATAGGAGCACTACATATAGGAATTCTAGTGAAAACATTCCAAAATACTATAAAAACCTAAATGCCAGAAGGAAAGAAATCTACCACACAATACTTTTGCCCAATCAAATGATTTAGTTGGTCATCTGAAAAAAAAGTAAATAAAGTATGTGTTGGTTTTGATTGGGACAGAATTAATTTTCTTCACAGTAGCTAGTATAGGGCTGTGTTTGGATTTGTGATGAAAACAGTGTTGATAATTCAGGGATGTTTGCATGAATGCACTTTTTTATAGGTACATCTTTTGTATTGCTCCTGTCAGAGTGTCCACAGGGAAAAAGAAGAGTGGTTGCATTCTCACTCCCTCAGTGTATTCCAAGAATGATTGAAAGTTAGGAGCTGCAATTGCCAAACCTTTCTAGTTTCCTGTACCTGTTGCTGCTGGTGCATTAACAGGAACATGATGATACAACCTTCACAGTATTGCTCACTCCCTAGTTTAAGGGCTAGACAGTGTAAAAGGGGAGATGGAGATGCCTGGCATAAGTCAAGTCCAAGATTTCATTCAGCATGTTGTTTTCCTCTCACAGATCCCTGGATTTACACTCAGTGTACTTTTCTAGTGATATACCGCAACAGAACAACTTTTATGGACTTTTGTCTTTATTTTAATCAGAAATGGAGCAAGGAATGCAAGGAAAAAAGCACCAGCAATTCAAAGTTCAGTTCCAGAGAAGTAAAAATCAATTTCTGATTGCATGAACATAGGACAAAGCTTGAAAATAGTTCTTGATTAAGAATCTTCGTGTTATGAATAGATTTACCAGGAGGAGGAATGCAAATCAAAGATTCCATAATGTTTTCTAGTAGAAGCCTTCGTGACTAGAATCCAGATTGAGATGATTTAGAATTCATACAAAGGTACTGGTCTACTATTTGGAATCTGCGAGAGCTACCAGTTTTCTGGCATTAATCATATGAAGACTTCTCTTGATGTATCTCTTTCTACTCCTAACTGATCATTTTTAATTTTTTTTTTCAGTTGAGACCTAAACATGATATCTCTAGAAGCAGTATGGCAAGGGAGATTTCTTCATACTGGTGAGAATGTCTGTTTGACACAAGTTTGAAGTGACATAAGCCAATTTCTGATTCAAAAGGCTTTATAACAAACACAGCACAGCTGACCTATTATATTTGTCAGAATGCCATGTTAAAACAGCTATAGAGGTTTGGGATTGGGGCTGACTAGAGCCTTACCACAGGAAACTAAGGCATCTTTCAGGAAAAGGAACCTTCACTTATTTATGTTTGTCTGCCTTGACATATGTAGACAAAAGCTAGAGCTGGACTGTAAAAAGAGAAGTCAAAACCAGACCAGGTATCAGTGAAGTCAAGCTGTTTTAATCATGAAGTTAAGCTGGTTAAATCAAAGATATTTTGTTTGGTTTTGTATTATTGTTTTGTTTGGTTGAGTGGTTTTTATTTGTTTCTTTTAAGTGTTGTTTGTTTGTCTTGGTTTTTGATGGTATGGGTTTTTTGTGGGTTTGAGGGCTTTTTGGTTTTGGTTTTGGGGTTTTTTAATGTAGTGTGCTTGCAATTAAAATTGACTGCAATCTTTATAATGATATACCCTGTTGTGGACTAAAGACCCTCAATAGGACTGCGTGCATCAGATGTTTCATCTTCTGATTTAGTTACCTTATAGAATCATAGAATCATCAAGGTTGGAAGAGACCATCAAGATCATCAAGTCCAACCATCAACCCAGCACTGCCACTGTAACCCCTAAGCCACCAAACTCTGTCACCCAGTGCTAGATACAGACACCACTTGAATTCCACCACCTATCCCAATTCATGCTAAAATGCAACAGAAAAAAAAAAAGAGGGGGAGGGTATCTATGGATCTTGATATATTTTCAAAGAATAATGAAATTAATTTATCACTGAGAAATATAATTTATAGAAAGATACAATGACCTGATAAGAGCATACAGCAAGTCTGTAGGCAACCCAAAAATAAAATCCAGGTCTTTCAGTTCTTAGAGCATGGATGACTGTACTTTTTAAGCAGCGGTAGCATAGCCCAGAACCCAGCAAAGGATAAAAGATTCAAATTAGCTAAGCTTTCACAGTAGAAATTTGATGATCCTGCAAGCATGTAATTACAAAGGCACCTACTTTGAACCCTGTCTCAGTGCATCAATGTCTCTTCATCTGCTTTGTATGCTTTCTAACCTTTCACATCTGTAACCCCAATACTCAAAAGTTAGTGTTCAATGACACAGTTGAAGGTTTAAAACACAGCTTACCTAAGCACATGAATTTCCCATCCTGGGCTGATGCTCTCACAAGAATTTTGTGCAAGGCCAGGTTGGAAAACTTGTTATGTAAGATGGTCTCCCCTCAAGTGAGCATGCATCATCCATGCTGCTGCATACAAATACATGTATGGAGATATTTTTCACCTCTCAAATATTCCCACAAAAAAAATAACTATTTTCTACCTGTGAAAACTTCTCTGAGTTCTCTTTATAAGCCCAAAGTGAGAAGAAAAATGTTTTGCTTTTTCACAAAACTAAGAAAATAGGATTTCTCTGTATGGCTGAGAAAACATTTCTGTTCAGCTGTCACACTGCTTAACTGAATGACTATAAGCCAAATTATTCAGTTGGATTGTACATAACTCTTGCTCATTTTAAATAGGTGTCATCTAGGAGTAGATTTTGACCTAGTTTTTTCTCAAGAATATGCACAGAGAAAAGAAACAGGAAGAAATTATGAGATCAATTCACAGCTGATTCAAATTTCTGTGGAGCTATTAAATCCAGAACACAGTCTCACAAACAAACAGTTTCTTGACAATCTCTAGTGAAACAAGCTATCAGAAATGCCAAATATTGTTAGCTAATTCTGGAACTGTGACAGAGTTTTGCTTTGGTTCTATATCTCATGAATTTATTATGACTGTGTATATTATTTGCCTAAATAGACTTCCTACATAATTTTGCCAAACACCACTAGAAGGAACTGTATGTTACAGTTACTCAAATCAATAGACATATTCAAAGAACTGAGCATAAAACTGAGTTAATTGAATGTGACTTTTGACTCTGACCAAAGAGTCAAAAGTTTAGAGGTCTTGTTTTACCAGAGACAGCACAACAGACATCACTTCACTCACAGGTTTTCTTGAACTGCATTGAGCCATGTGGTATAAATGAGATCTGCATTCACTGACATAGAATAATCTTCTCCATTCACACACAGTTCTGGGATTAGCACAAAGTCTGAGCAGAGTTTATGGCACTCTTTGATCTTCTAGAGCAAACTACTGCTTGCTCTATCACAGCAGCAGTTTGGTTGAAGCTGTTCTTTTCATTTCACCCATTCTGATCTGGTATGCCCTGGGGAAAAAGTAGAAATGTACCCTGTATCCAGCCATGCAGGAGTCAACTGCTGAGGAGAGACTTCAGGATTCAGAGAGTTTTCCATCTTATTTGACTGTATTACATTGCTCCTGAAACCTCCCACTAGAAGAGTAAAGGAAAACAGAGTAGTTAACCAACCTAACTATGGTTTTAAAACCCCAACTTTATCCTGCACTGCTAGAATTATGCACAGCTAAATAGATGTTGAGGCGATTCTTATCAATATTTCTAGTAATATCTGTGTTCTTAATGAACACACATTTCCTGCTCAGTGTCTTTTCCAGAGTCATTCTTTTTTTTCTTACACATGTAGGGGAATTATTTTCATACCTTCTAACTTTTCATTGGTAATCTGTCTGAAGCTAGTTCTCAGAAAGGCTCATCAAAGACCCTACTATTTCCCTAGCTCTCTACATCCAAACTCTGGAATCTAATGAATTTAATGCTTGTGTTCTGTCAAAGTTAATAGTCATAATTGCCTAATTATCAGCTCTAGTATGATGGTAAAACCTTTTAACATTTCACTTTTCCCCAAGGAGTGTGTATTGCAGTTTCTGGAATGCTGCCTTACCCTTCTTTTGGGAATACTTAGGCAAAGAATTCATTTTGCTCTCAGCTAAATGAACCTTATGCTCTCCCTCTGTAGCCATACTGTCTCTTTGCCTTGCTGTTTTACATGAAGTGTATACATCTATATTGAGATATACAGTAAATTCACCAGCATGTTCTGTTTGCCAAAATCCCATCTCAGTTACAGAGATGCAAATCACATTGTGAGTAATTTTGTTGAGCTACTCAGGATTAGTTTAGCCGTGCAAAGTCATAATAGTTTAAATTCCCTCTGATTTAGTTCCTGTACATGCTGAGGTATTCAAGGACACTTAAATTAAAGGAGTCCTGTGATAGCCATAAACTGCACCAGAAGATACCTTCTGGTCAAAGTGACCAAGAAGGATCACTCTGTAGGTGAACTGAAAACAGTTCTAAGACATCTAGGCTGGATTCTCCATTGCCTTACTCGTACAAAATCACCTACATCAAATCGCAGTGAGACACACCAGGTACAAAAACATGTTGATAAGAATAACATGCCGAGTAGGTATTGAAAGTGTTGTGAAAAATAAAAACTTTTCTTTAGGGAAAATACAAACATATAAAGAGATTCAAGTTAAGGGCATTGACTACTCTAATGCTCTAACAAAAAACCTAAAGTTAGAAGTACATCCAATGAGCATTAAATGTTGTAAACCATGTCTTCCTTCCTTACAACTGAATTTCACATTTTTTTGTTTGAAATGCAGGGACACGTTTACAATAAAATCCACAAGAGGCAGTTTTAAATGGCAGAGGGAACAGGATGGCTGGAGCAGAACAGAGCCCTGAACAAAGGAATGTCCTGTTTTATTGATCATCTCAAGAGTAACCTGTCCAAAGTTGTTTTGCTTCCAATGTTCAGTTCACTCATTTCTAAAGTAGCTCAGATCCTATGAGGTTTGGGCACACAGATATACTGATCATGAGATTTTTCCTTCTGTGCTCTAATTGTTGCTTTTATTAATAAAATAGTATGTGTCTCTTATTGGACAAGTTTCATATTGTGTCTCTGTAATTGCAGAATTCTGCTTCTGTCCCTCCATCTACTTAAAGACTCCACCGCCACTTAACCAGGAAGAACTATAAGTCAATTCCCCAGGACCAGGATATCTGCACTGCACAGTTTAGAGAGTAGTCTGACTACCCACCCCTCTGAAAAACTGCCTGTCCCAGAAAAGGGCTCCATGAGCAAGAAAAGTGTAGCAAGTGATCCCACGTGGATCACTTTTATTAAGCTAATAGAGAAATGACCTTGTGGGAGGACATCCTTTCAAAAGTAGCTAAATCTACTGCTGACACAGAGCTGAGAAGTAGTAAATACAGAGGAACAGAGCAAACAAAGTCATAATGATTTGGATAGAATTAGGCTTATGGGATGCTAAGTAGTTTATGCAGTTCCATGTAAGGAAGTAAAAGGTAATGAGACTAGGGACCAAAAATAATCACGGAGTCCAAAATCTAAATTAAAGCACAATGCAGAATACAGACCAGGAAAAAAAAATGGGAATAAGATAGTTTAAAGTGTTTTCCATGATCATACACAGTATTTTGCAGCAATAAAAAGGCAAACAAAAGTTCAGAGCAAGAAACTCTATAAGGTAGAGGAGAAAGAATAAAAAGGGAATTAAAATTTTTCAAGGGAAGACATTCTGGTACCACATGAAAGGATACTGAGGCCACATGTTGAATATTGTGTGCAATTCTGATCACGACATTACACTGCAGAAATGACATCACTAGGATGAAATAAAGCACTAGATGGATATCAACACATCTTAAAACTTTGGAGGATAGGTTATTCACTGTGAAGAATGAGTAGTCCACTTCAGATTAGTCAGCTGCAGATTTTTAGAAATGATTTACAAATAATCGTAGTGTTATATCTCATCCTAAGAGGAAGGGCATGGATTGATAACAGCCTGATAGCAAATTCATGCAAAATGTTAAATTAGGTATTAGAAAGTGCAAACAGTAATTCAGCTAGACGTTGAAATACTTTGCCAAGGCACACTGTAGCAGTTCTGTTTATTTTAGGTTCTCAAAAGCAGGCTGGATTAATTCAGTCTGATTCTGCAATTTTTAACAGGCAAACATCCTATTAACTTAGCAAGAATTCAGTATGCAAAATACTTAGTACTGAATTCATAATACGTTAGATTTTGAAGGAGCTGAAAAAAATTTAGAGATACAGTTCATACTGACATCAAGGACAACTGTGCTGCTAAAATTCCTGCACAAGTTATTAGAAATGATGTTTTAAGAGGCATAACTCTGAGCGAGTTATACAAGTACATGCTTAATTTGATAGCCATTAGACTTCTGAGACAGTCATTTAACCACTCATTTAATTAAAGGTAAGCTCCTGTTTAGGCCATGGGGTGAACTGTGGGTAAATGCATAAGAGATTTGCAACTATCCAAGAAGGTTTTTTCAGCATGCAGTCTACAGACTTCTCATGTATTCTGAAACATGTGTAGGCTCACATACTAAGACAGAATATAAATACCTTAATGTTCCTACATGAAACTAATTCCACTGTTAAGTTGAAAGTGTACCAAAATTTTTGACAACTTGACTACATCTGTGAAGACTGATTTTTAAGCATTCAAAATATTAAAACTAGCACATAGCAAGGATCAACCATAGAAGTCAATGGGTGTTTAAATACCTAACATTTCAAGAAAAAGAGTCATCATTATAAAAAAAACCCCACTTAAATAACTTTAAAAAATGTACCCAATTTTGTTTACTTCATATTATTAAATATCTTTTAACCTTTGGACACTACAAACTAAAATATTTCAAAAAATCTGAAAACACATCTTGATGGTGAGATGCTATCTATATCATCACAAGATACTACATAAAACATTCTGTCTTGTAATATTAATTCTAAATAACTACATACAGAAGTTGCTAAAGTGACTTAGATCACATCTTCAGTAGATATGAATTAATTTATTTCCAGAGTTTTTAACTAGCTCCCACTCAGTCAGGGCATACCAAAATCTTCTGTCAATAATGCCTGGATTAACAAAACAGCACTGTCTGATAGGTTTGGTACTTTGACCAGCAGAAACCAACAACCCACCCCCCCACCAAAAACCAATAAAGCTGCACTAGAACTGAAATATATGTAGGACACATAAAGGAACAGAGAATCAAATAAAAGGGATGCTAATGAAAGGGAACAGAATTTTCTAGAGAGATGAAGGGTAGCCTGGGGGAAGCCTACAGAAAAAGAATTGCATGAAAGTGTTACAAAACAAGAGGAAAGGTGGAAGAAGGAAGCAGTGAGTAATGAGAAAGTAGAAATTGCACAAAAGCACAAAAGATGAAAAATAAAAGCACAAAGATAAAAAATGTAAAAAAAGCATTTTTCTTCCCCCCTCCATAAATATTAGCCCTTTAAGAATCATTCTTTTATTTATTTTTATTTCTTCAGAAACTGGAAGATAGAGCTGCAATAGAAACAAGGTTAAAACCTGTTTCATTTTTACCCATGTGAAAATTAAAAATCCGAGTATCAGAGCTGACTTCTGACAAGCTATGAGGCTTTACTAGAATGCTTAAAGGCTTAACATCCAAAACTTCCAGTGGGGGGATATACAGGTATGCAGAGTCCCCAAAAATCTACATGACAACACATGCGTTTAAAGCTTTTCACTCAAACCCACTTACATTCCTTTGCCTCCCATTCAGAATTTCCTGCACATCACAGGTACTGCTACATCTAACACGAACTGCAAAAGGACTTATCAGTACTGTTGTAACACCTGATCAAAGCAAAACTCCTCCTTGTTAGGGAGGGGACAGTATTGCAAGTGTGAAAAACATGATCTCACCTTTCTGAAATACCTGTTTTCATTAATGAAATTGTTTCTCCTCTCTCCCGCTCAGAAAGGCCCACTCTACTGATTGCTTAAAGGCTTCTGATTGCTCTTTCTGCTTGGACTTTCAGGTTCTGTAACACCTATATGTGTATGTAGTAACAGAGTATGACCTCTAAAGTGAGGAATCCAAGCTGGAGACAACAATTCCTGCATTTATAATTTTTTGGGAAAGATGATTCTAGAAGTGCAAAGATTAGTTTTAAGTACTTCTCATAAGAGTTTAGCAGGAA
>NW_008237239.1:12888195-13005664 GCF_000691975.1 Corvus brachyrhynchos | reverse complement strand
CTTTTCAAAACTCTCTGTTAAAAATAAGGGAGATCTCTAATGCTGAGTAACACAGCATTTGGGATGCTTCTCTGTTCTGTTTCTGACTGAGAACTCTCACCCAATTACCTACATCCCAAAAAACATGTTAACTTACAAACTACTATGTAGTCTGGTGTGCTCTTTTCCTTCTGGCTATTAGCTAAAAGTCTCCAAGAAAAGTTCAGCTGAGCAAATGAATATAAAAAGCTACTACACACAGTAAGGCAATATTTTCTCATGAAAAAATATTGTAGCTATAAAAACCCAAATCAGTACTCTTTCATGATGCTGTGTAGTTCTCACATTTCTATCAATTTTGGAAATTGAATCACCAGCTAAGCTCCTTCTAGGTACTAGCAACTGTGCCACAAAAGATGGAAATACAAAAAAAACCCAGGCAGACAGACTAGAAGAACCACCACATTAAATATAGAGAAATGATAGTTCAGTTCAATGTACTTCAGCTCTTGAATGAAAGAAGTGGAAGCGGTGGTACTATACTGAGTAGATTGATAACATGCCCCAAAAAGCCCCTTACATTTCCCAAGTTTTTTCTCTTAAGGCATTACAGAGTGCTGCTTGGCTTCTAGAAAACGAAGCAATTAATACATCTGTTTTATCATTACTGGTGTGTATTGTGCCATCTTGATTGACTTCACTTATATTTATTTCTGCCATATAAGGAGAACTGTTTCCTTAACAGTATCACAACTGATTTGTCTGATGCTAACCAAATGGAGTCACAGTGTTCTCATGGAAGGAAGAAAAGCAATCAGAGGGACCAGAGTCCCTCACCAGAGAGATCCACTGAGGTTTTTGCCTGGATTAAGAGTTACTTGGATGGCTAAAAAGGAAAAAAAATATTTGGCAGGCTGTAAAATTTAAGAACACAAATAGCTATTTAGACCTGGAGCTCATGAATTTAGTAGAGCTGATGAGGATTTAAATAGTTTCTCTCATAAATTTAAATCAGAGTAACAATGTATTCAGTGCCTATATATTAAAATAAAATGAAATTATATGGAAATCATATACTTTTCTTCAGTTTACTTTCCTCCTAGTTTTTCTGAACCCAAAATGATTTGTTAGCAGGTTCACTCCAGGAGAAAAATGCACCAAAACTAATAGCACAAAGTAGGACTCCATTTCAGCTGTACATTCGTCATCAGTATTTGATGTGTTCATTAAAGCTATTCATTACATTGCTCTGCATCTCCATGGTTCCAGACATTTTCAGTAAGTCCTAAATTGCAGAATGAATATTCACTATGCTTCCTGCTAAAACTCTAAATTCCAAAGCTTAGTTTTATAAGATTTGCAAGAGAGATACTGTGACATATTTTGAGCATACTTTTAGGATCCCAAGGTCTTGTTAAAATTGAACGGTCAGTGTCCCAGAAAGATGAAAGAGAACATTTGATGGTGGATGTTCTGTTTATTATACAAAAAAACTACTCTTCCTCTGAGACTTCACGAGCTGGAAATACAGTTTCTCTGCTGTCTGTTACACTTGGGTACTTCTGCTTAAATTATCCATTCCATAGATTCCTTCTTGTTTTAACTTCAAGCTTGTCACATTAAGACATGATGGAACACTAATGCAAGCAATTTTTATCTAACAGATACAAATGGTATTGACTGCTATCTCCCTAAACTTCCTTTTCTATTGACTTAATGTAAACATTTCTAGTTAAAACATCTGGGAAGTCAAAGACATAAAATACATTTCTGAAGTTAATACCCAGACCATTTTCATTCCCATATATTAAAAGCAAAAAGGATACTGCAATCTCACAATATTAATATCTACATAAAATAGGTCTCTGAAATTAATGCAAAAAATTTTGCATTGGGATTGTGTGCAACTCACTAGGCTTCTGTTCCTGAAATGGGAATGGGGACCATTACAGAGATAAAGCAAGACAGCAGTGGTTCTCAGTAAACAGAGGTAGATCAGCTGGTGAAAATTCCTTCAGGTTAGTCAACCAACTGAGAAATTCCACATTATATAAAGCTTTGTCACAGCATAGGACAGCAGTTACGATGTAGAAACCCACGGATGGGAATAAAGACAGGTTTTCCTCTTACAGCTGTTATAGAACATGTTCTTCTAGGCAAGTGGGCTTTATGAAGTTTTGAGGCATCTCACAGTGGTGAAAAAAACATTCCAATCACAAATCTCAGTCTCAAAGATATCCCCAGATCAGCCACACACCTTGTCCTCTATATAAGCCCCAAGAAAATTTTGTAATCCCAGCCAGAGAATGACAAAAAGGAGGAGGAAAGTGAATGAATCAAAGGGCATATGCATAAAGGTGTTGTCTTTTGACTTACATTTTACAAAATATCATTTGAAATTATGTTTCATGTTACAAAAATATGCTCTGGTATAAACATGGTACTCTTTCTAATCCTTCTGTATTTTCAAATCAAGATAAAAAGTAGTGTTAGTAAAGGTGGAATGGAATAATTAAAAGCGTAGGGGAAACAGACATATTCTTTTTTTCCCTAAAAGAAATAATATTATGACAGAATTTTCTTAGCCTATGTGTTTCAACTAGATTAAAACTTCTATGTAATTCAGTTTTACCCAGCTGTCCTACTCTTTTGGTTTATACTACAGGATTTTAACACAGAACTTTTAACACAGAACTATTCAATTTCTCTCTAAACCACTTTCTCTTTCCCCATTCTCTTGCCTTTGGCAGATAAAGAATGGAACTGAAACTTTACAGTGTATATTGGAAATAAACACAGACTCAAATGTCAATTACAAGAACAGGATTCTATATTAATTACTTCTGTTTTGAAAATTGCTGTAAAATACATTATGCTTTACATTAGAAGAGAGATTATGCTAAAAGTACCACTACATTGATGGCACTTCCCCATCTGGAGAGATGAAAAATTTTAGAAACACTCAGTCAGACAGAAGTCTAATTCAGATTTTATTGCTAAAACTGCCAGCCAGCACAAACTACTTAAAGTTGCTACTTATATTTTTAAAAATTGTTCTTTTATGGGCAAATAGGTAAAATACTTGCAAGAAAGAAGTTGCACAGAATAAAATACTTCAGTGTGACTCGTGTGACTGGGTTTTTACTACTTTAAGATCTGGCAACTTTAGCCCTGGCTCAGAAAGTACCATTCTTTATTTTGATGTTGGTCCCTTTTTGGCCCTAATTAAACAAGACAGTGCTGTACAGTGTCTTTCTACTTTGTGCACGTACATTCACTGATGTTTGCATGTATAACAGCAGCCTATGGCTCAACAGCAAGATATCCTGGACTGGAACATGCATACAATTCCAGATATCAAAGTTAGCTTTAGTTTGACTTTGTGAGATTCTAAAAGCAGCTGTGCACTTTGTTGCACTTCCTCAGATCCCAATAGTGATTTAGTTCTGAGGATTATATATTTGTCTCTTATGTGTCAAAAGTCTTATCCCTGGTGACATTACAACTCTGTTTTTGTATTTAATGTAAAAGCATGATAGCTCCACATTGATGATTGTCAGCAGTTGCTATTTATCATCTGTCAAAACTTTTCCTCATGGGAAGACAGAAAATCAAATGGATTATGGCCGGTTTTTTAGTTGCTTAAAGGAATCTTACATGACACAGGCTAAAAAGAATGGCGAAACCACTGCTGACAACCCCGTTAGCATTCACAGCAATATGTGATTTTATGTACATAGCAGGAGAACTGTCAGCCTCCTGACAAAGCAGCACATTTAAAAATGCTATGTCAGTTCACTCATCTGACCTCTTGGTTGCAAGATCACCTGATACCATGGTGCTTATTTCTAAAGCTTCTTAGAGTATCCTCTAGAACAAAAAAACAAACAACCCAAAAAGAATAGAAAAAAGCAAGCCCTCAAATAAACACAAGAGATGAAATATCTAATAGTAGATGTATAAATGTCTTAATTGTCTTTTGGTTAAGATTTTTAGAACTAAGAGGCATATACTCTCGGAGGAAAAAAGGAGACAGAAATCTGCAATACGTCTGTGCCCTAAGTCACTTCCTTGCACTTACACTATAACTAGAATGTATCCTCTCTTGAAAAAATGAGGAACTTTATCCTATTAAAAGGGTTTTCTCTAATATGTCTGGAGAAGAAAATAATGAGAAGAAACTCCTTTAGACTTAGGCACTCGAATCAACAAAAACACACAAAAAAATTTGATCACAGAGATAGTGATGAATTTTACATAAAACTTGCAAAAGTCTTTCTAGCTACCTCTAAAAATGTTAAGCCACAAAAATGGAGGGAGACTTAAAAATTTATCAATTTTTTGCTTCTTTAATGCTTTAAAATATGTCAATTTATATACAGAACTGTAAGATAATTAAGTGAAACATACTGTCTGTCTGTTATTTACTCAGAACGTCTGGAAATGTAAGGTATTCAAGAATTGGGGTTAAAGCCCCTAGAAGCAAAATGGGTAAATTTCAGAAGCTTGTAAACCCATGAAATGTAGGAGTTAACTGCATTAGGAATAGATTCTTAATTCAGTCTGTATTCTGGAACAACCATGAACCTGGTTCATGTTGTAATGCTGTGAAAAAAGCTATTTTAATGTAATTTCATTTGGCATACAATCTACAAAAGTGGTTTGCTGGTCCACCATTCTCCATGCTCTCCTTAACCTGCTTCAGATTTGATGTACTTTTATCTTTTATCTTTAAACAACCCACTGAAAGGGATTCACAGATAATTATGCCCCACCTCGAATTTAGATTAGATAACAGATAGATTAAGGAAAATTCAGGGACACAAGAGGGATTTATATGAATAAAATAGAATAAAAGATTCAAAATTCAGTCTTTCTAGTTTCACCTTACATTGCCAGATAGAGAAACCAGCTTTCTTTTAGCCTTAATGGTCATGTGGAGATTACTGGTCAAAGTGCAGAGAATACAAAGCTCCTGTTATAGAAGTACTTCTGAAAAACCTGAAGCTTAGATCTGGGCTTCCACCTTCTTTGAAGCTTATTATGAAAACCTGTTCTATGACAAATGTCCAGATAATGATATACTGTAACAATGCCTTGGTTTTCAAGATCCTTCTTACAGACTTGTGCTGCACTGTACCACCACTGGAATCACACCTTTTAAACTATGTTATTTCCTTCTAGAGTTGTTAAAAAGTGACAAAAGTCAGGGTATCTCTAAAGAATCTGAGTTTAAAATAAGTGTTGTATCCTGTACAGAGCCACAGAGAGACAGTGCTAATATTAGGTTAATGAACAAAATCCCAATGATTAATCTCATTAGAAACAAAAGTATGTATGTCATCAATAAAAATTTAGGTAATAATTTTAAATCATAATAACATCAATAAAATCCCACCAAAATCCAACAAAACCCCAAACTACACAGGTGGGATGGGTCAAGACTAGTTAGGATATAATACCAGGTCTAAGTCAGTTTCAGTGCCAGGCTTCTTTTACATTACACTCACACAGTGTGGAAAGGAAAATAGATTTTTATACAATACAAAAGGATACTTCTCAGAAAAGGCAGTCTTTTTTCCCCCACTTTAGCACAGATGTTCTGCATTATTAAGGGATACATTAATTTTACTTCTCTGTGAAGCCTTGGTAAGTGTGTTCTCTTTCTGTGCAGACATATTTCGAGGATCCAGTGGTAATACATGAGCCATATAAATACTATGGTGATGAGTAGCATGGAGAAATGTAGAAAAATGGTGTTGACTTTACACTTTTTCTGCATTTACTAACTGAGCTGGAGAAATTTGGTTTCCCTGTTAGGTAATCTAATACTAATCTTGTGAAGAGGAAAAATGAGAAAAGATGTATCTAATCACCTTTGAATCTCTCTGGGTGCCAGTGACAGAAAAACACTTGAGGGGTGAAAACACAGCCAGACCAGAAATTTCTAGGTATTACAAATTATTTTCTTTGTATGGATCAAATTTCATAATCTAATCAAAATTCCAGAATTGAATAGGCCTCTTCTTGACTATCAGAACAGACATCACATTTGCTAGTTGTCTAGACTGTATTTTCATGTCATTCTTCATCACATTTGCAGAAGTAACTGTACATGTGTACAATGCAACTTACAAATTACACTGAATCTGTGCACTGATGCATAAAATACCATTACACATAAGGTCACATTCAACACATGGGTGGATGGATGAAATCCAGTAGTCACCATTTTAACATGAAACAGTCACTGCTGAAAGCCCATGGTTGCCTACTTATGCTCAATACTCATTTGTAGGGTTCACTCAGCTCACATGGTTCTCACAATTAGTGCCTTTCTTTCAGTAAAGCTACAGGCAAGAGAGGACTTGTCCCATGCTTGCTGTGGGCTCTCTGCACAGCAATAAAGCTGGGATGAGCACTGCACGAAAGGCAGTGCCTGTGGGTGCAAGTCTGTGGGAATTAGTCCATTAAGAGAGCTACCTGCAGGCAATTTTGTTTTCCAAGCTCTGTTTTTCATACTGAACAGCTCCTTTTAATGAGCACTAATGTCCACTCTGATCAATATCTGTAGCATAAAGCATTACTGTCATTTTCTCTGGTCATACCCAGAGTAAAGGACAATTTCCAGTGGGTTTTTTTTGAGCAGCACAAGAATACAACCTAACCACTTCTTGACAGTGAAATATGGAGAAGGAGAATGAACATAAACACTCATGGATCTTTCTCCTTGTGATGGCCCTTCTTAATTTCATGACATCCCTGTGATTGATACTGTCAATATCCATGACACAAGCCACTTCTCTCCATTTGTCAAACTACAGCAGTGCAGCATCAAATTGCTGGGAACACACACGTTCTTATCTGTAAGTACTACTCAGCACAATGGATGTTGAAAGCATTTTTGCAGCAACAGACTAAAAATGAGGTAGAAAATTTACCTTTAGGTCTGGCTGTTCTTGTATGTTGGCATTTTTTTAGGAATCCGTGCATGATCATATCCCTTGCTAAAAAATCAGATAATTATTTTCAAGTTCCTGGTTTTTCGCAGACAGAGGTGTTGAGAGCAGTGGGGCATGATTCCCTGTCATGAAAGATCAGCTGCCACATGCAGTAGGGGACGAAGGACCACCACAATCCAGAAACTTGGACAATTAAGTAATTTATCCCTCCCTCTTTCAGCATCACCCTCCCAGTTGTGACAGGCTTCATTTATCACAGCATTACACACTTTTAATCCTGTTCCAGTTCTCAAGTGTTGACCGTACTGAAGAGAAATTGGCATCTGAAGAGCTGCTAAGGCCAGCTCAGTGCTGCAGGAATGAAAGAAGAGAAATACTTCATATGACAACCAAGAACCCAAAGCTTCCACTGAATTCCATTTGTTGATGAAGTTACACCATGATCCCGCTACTTTCCACACAGCTCATCAATTTCCAAGGCAGCAACTTCTTCCTTGGGAAGTCTCCAACACTTACAACATAACATTAACCCAAATCAGCACAACCAGAGAGAAAGAAGCTTGGTTTTACCCTGAAAATCTGCCTTAGATTTATCTAGACCACTCTTTACCTTTTTTTTTTTTCACCTAATCCAGTCCCATTTTCTTTAAAGTCTTCAAGTCTATTTGAGTTAAAGAATTAAAGATAGAACAGAAATGGATGGTCCTTGAATCTCCTGATTACTTTCAGCAGTCAGAACATGACTTACAACAAAAGGAGGAAGTATGGAAGCAAACAGTATTCCTCTTGCAGACTTTTGGGCAAATAAGAAATTAATGTCCCACCTGCACTTGGAGGAAGGGAAAAAAATCCATGCTTCAAAATCTGGGATTGTCTCAATTCAGACCCACTCTACATGCTTCTATCTGCTGAATTCAAATTTAAAGCATGTCAAAGGCGGTATATTTTATAATTTTGCTTATAAAAAGAAAAGCAGAAATTGAAAATTTAGCAGATATCATAGCAATTCCAGAGACCAACAGCATAATCCTGTGCAAAATAAAGCATGCAACCATCTTGAGTAACTCAGTAGCTTTAACACATACAAGTTCTCTATGTTTAGATTCTCTTTCCCAATATTAATGACATTCCCACTCTCCTAGCCATCAGTGAAGGCCAGTAAATTTATATGTTAATACTGAACAGTAAATTCATTCACTTGCAAAAGTAACCTTAATTCCAAAATTTTTCATGTGTCCTGTCTGCAAAGAATTTAAATTAATGTAGTTTGCATATATAAATATGAATGTCAAGAACTCTAAGCAAGACCTGGAATAGTTTTATATTTTTGCAGTACATTCATACTCATTGCTGCTACATTGAGAATATAGTCTGTTTTTCATGGTTTCATTCAAGACCAATTTTTTTTTCTCTATTACCATCCTTACCATCTTCACCTTTTAAAGTGTGTCTCTTGCAATAACTAGTGGTCTAGCAGGAGAAGCTTGCAGCCTTCTTCAAAGGCTGTTTTTCAGCATTGTTTCAAACAGACAAGATGCAAAGAGATTTTATAATTTTCCCTCCCCCAGCAATCCCTCAAATACCCTTCAGGTATTGCTTTGTCCCTATCCCCCAGCCTTGCTAGCCTATCTGTTGGGGCTGGCAGAGCAGACACACCACCTGTGCAATCTAACATAGCCAGCAGTTCCAGCAGTGCCCCAGACTAGGCTCTCCATCAGCCAACCAGTCTGGTCTCATGGCATTCAACAGTCCCAGTGGTACTTGGTGTCATTTGACCACAAACATTTAGAGAAGAATCTCTCACTGTAACAGTCATATCTACATATCCTGACACAACATGAAACCACGCTGTGGGAATGTACTGGGTTTGCATGGTAAAGTTCGGGTGGGAGGGACAGTTACTAGGGCTGGCTTCTGTTAGAATGTGCTAGAAGCTTCTCCTGTGTATGAAAGAACCAGTGCTATCTGCCTCCAGGATGTCCCTGCCATTGGCATTGGTGAAGGCCAAGCCCATCAGAGCCGCTGAGACAATGCATGTAGAAGTTGGGTAAAACTACACAGCTGCAACTTTGACTGGAGAGAGGAGTGAAAACATTTGAGAGAAACAACTCTGCAGACACCATGGCCAGTGAGGAAAGAAGGGCAGTGAGGTGCTCCTAGGTGCCAGAGCTGAGATTCCCCTACAGACCGAGGTGCAGCCCATGGGGAAGCAGCTGTGCCCCTGCAGCCCATGGAGGCCCATGGTGAAGCAGAGATCCCTTCCCACTGAGAAGAAATGAAGCGTGATGAACTGACCACAGCCCCCCAGTCCCCATCTCCTGCACCTCTGTAGGGAGGAGGCAGAGTAAATCAGGAGCAAAGTTTGACCGGAAAGAAGGGAGAGATGGGGGGAAGGTGTTTTAAGATTTGCAGTTTTCCTCTCATTACCCTACCCTGATTTAATTGGTCATAAATTAAATGAAATAATTTTCCCTAAGTTGAGTCTGTTTTCCCATGACAGTAACTGCTGAGTGATCTCTCCCTGTCCTTATCTCAACACATGAGCCTTTCATTTTGTTTTCTCTCTCCTGCTCAGATAAGGAGGGCAGTGATAAAGTGGCTTTGTCAGGCAGCTGGCATCCGGACAGAATGGATTCCCGCCACAGGGAATAACTACAGTTGTATTATCCAAACATGACTCCATGCACAGGATGTACTTATGCATTTCATACTTAAATGAATTCTTATACTAAATTAAGACAGGGATACA
This sequence comes from Corvus brachyrhynchos, assembly GCF_000691975.1. Lineage (NCBI taxonomy): Eukaryota > Metazoa > Chordata > Aves > Passeriformes > Corvidae > Corvus > Corvus brachyrhynchos. The sequence continues at coordinate 12,995,974 of NW_008237239.1, read as the reverse complement.
AACAACTCCTTAATGTCTAATTTTTTGGCTCGGGTTTGAAGTTCTTAATTCTCTGCCTTCCCAGCTTCTGTGGTTTTACTCTGAGACGGCCAATAAGAGAGGTTCCTGCTTTCCAGTTCATATGGAAGCAAAGAATGGAAATCTGAATCCAGTGCCTACATGTAGAATATCTATAAGTAGAATTAATTCCTCATGTGCATTATTTAGAACAATGCAAAATAATTCTTAACATGTTTTAAACATACAGTCAGCCAAAAAAAATTTTTTTGCACAGCACCCCTCAAAACTTCATTATACAGGAAATAGGAAAACTGCAATTTAAGGGTCTGACAAAATGATTTGGTCTCCTAGATGCATTCTGAGTCTCCCAAAACTGTTTTCATTAATTATCATTTAAATGACAATATTCTTACTGGTCCTGTGACATAGCAAATATTTCTAGCCATAACAGTCCCCCCAAGTGAATTTAGATTTGTTTTTTCTGATTCAGTTTGAATAGAGATAATTCTGATAGAAAGTAGGTTACTATTTTCAAAACTGTGTTTTTATGGTTATAATTTATTAGAAGCAGTAGGGATTTCAAATTTATGGATCAGTTATATCAAGTATTTAACTAAACCCATGAGTGTACTGAACAGTATACTGCTAATCCCAAGATAAATATTTTAATCCACTTTTCAGCAGAGTCTTAAAATAACGCTTCTTTCAATATGTATAATTTTATCATTTATTTTTCTCTGAATACAGTTCCATGGATGAATTAGTAAAAAAGCACAGCTTAGAAAGAAAATCAATAGTTCTCGACTGAAGACCACTTACAAAATACAATTGAGTAGTAATTGATTTGTAGCAAAATTTGCTACTTAATTCTATCCACATGTAACTGAAGTAAAAGCATGCATGAGAGATTATAATTTGTCTGTGTACTAATGCTCCCAAGTGTATCACCTCTGCAGAGATCATAGTATAACTCCAGTAAATTAAATAGAATTTGAAACGAGCTCAGAGCTTGCCAAATGCACCTTTTGTTATTGACAGGAAGTTGTGTTTTGGCTGGGATTTACCACTGTTTATTGCAGAGCCATTCTGTAGCGTTCAGAGAATGAGGGGGAAGAATGATGATATAAATTGGGTTCAGAATGTATGTGCATAGAAAAAGATAATGACTTAAGAGTTACCTCAGAAACAAATGGGTCTTACATTGCATAAGTTGATGTTAGCCACTGATGCAGAGGGGAAATGCTCTGTGGTAATTCTAGAGGGAACCAGATCCTATTAAACCAATATTTGAAATTAAAAAAGAAAAAAGAAAAAAAAAAACAACCCCAAAGAACAACAAACAAAACACCAGATAATGTTTTATTTGCAGTTGTTTGTTGTAATGTTCACAAAAAAAAGCACACCACCTGACAAATGGTGCTCTTGGAATGAGTTAGAGACGAGGTTATCTTGGTGACCCTGCTTTGGCAGGGGGGTTGGGCTGGGTGATCTCCAGAGGTCCCTTCCAACACTAACGATTCTGTGATTCTGTGAAGTTTAAGGTCACTAGTTTTTTAAAAATGCTTCATTTACCTAAGATGCTGCAGTATAAAACAGACTTCAAGGCCCATCCATTAAGTGCAGTACTACATTATATTGCAATCGTTTGACCTTACACCTGCACATCTTTGATTTATACTTTGTGGTTCAAAAGACGCAGCATATCATTAAGGTCATCTGATGTGTTTAGCTCAGGTTGCTTTTTACAATAAATAAAAAATTGTAGTGGCATGACAAACACCACTCTTGTAAATACTCCTCCATGTTTCAGTAAACACTGTTCTTCCTTACATGTACTCTTAGCATACACTGTGTGTATACATTGTTTGTGAAATGGAGCATTCAAAAATAGAAAATACCAGAAGCAATTTGGATTTAGCTATTTTGTGTATTATCACTATAGTCCTGCTTTTAATTATCTAAGCAGGATACTTATCCACTGTTTTGCTAAGAATTCCTGACCCCATGTTTACCATAATCAATACTAACATGAAAATACTTGGCTATCTCGACTCCAGCTATAACCAGAAGAAAAAGGCATAAGGAGGACAGTATTGAATGATAAGATTATAGTTGTGTGACATGGTACTTCACCGGAATTTCAAAACCCATAAGTAAAATGGATTCAGCTCTGAAAGTGTTCATCTGACAACAGAGGAAGAAAATATTTCAAAATGGTCTGAGATTTTGGCTTCCTCTGACTCAGTGTTAACTTCTCCCAACAAATGCTCTGTCATATTTTATAGTTAACTACAAAGAATTTTCTCCTAAAAGGCACTGCTATTTACTTGAGGCAATGTTACCACCCAAACTGTTATGCAAAGAGCTCCTAAGAACATGTGAATAGAGAGAAAAACCTATTTTATGGAGCAAGTGATGTATAATAGAGAATTACTGTACTCTGGAAACTTTGCTATTATTGCATGAATATTCTTTCAAGCGATATAGTGAAAATATTGAGAAGATACAAATGTTTTGATCAGAATCAGTGTTAGTGGTTTCTATGATGTGGAGTTTATGACAGCAGTACAGGTTCAGTTTGCAAATAAGATCTGCCTGGAGGCAGTTTCAATTTAAATGCCAGCCCCTGGATATTTGTTCATATTTTCCAAAATTAAGACTATTGTTATAGTAAATAAAAAATGTTTGTCATTTTCACACAGATATATGTGTATATGAAGGTCCAACATTTTTCTCACTTTCAAACCTGCAATACTGCCAAGTTCTCTGGAAGGAGCAACATTTCCTCTGTTGAGAAGCAGCTTGTATTTCACTTCACTGCAAGACCTACGTAGCCCACGTAACCCATGCACCAAGTGTAATATTTGAAACTTTGGTTTCAAAGTTATGAAACCAAAAATAGAATTCACTTTGATACCAAGAGACTATTCAAGGTTTTACCATAAGTTTCACATATTTAAAGATAATGAAGTTTCTTAGAAGAAACAATGCAACCTCTTTGAACGCTGCATATTTTTACACCCACAGCTTCCCCAATGATAGAAAGCAATGATTCACCATGATAAAGGTATTTTATATCTCTAAACAAGGTAAAATGTAAAAAATTTAACATCATCGTACTTCAGGAACCTCTCATTGTAGCTATAATCAAGGATTTTAGAAGGGGCTCCCTGCATCAGTTCAACAACCCACATAGCCTGTGCTAAAATTCCTTATTCTATGAGGTGAAGGACTAAAAAAGACATATGGGTTTTTCAGCCACACAGAAATATGCTTTCACAACCAGTGGTAGAGAGTTTGGGAGGGAAGCAAAGGGACAAGGAGGCAGTTTTAGAAGAATGACTACCAAATTCAGTCCATTTTCTTGAAACATGCTCTTTTACTATAAAAACTACTCTTTTTGATGTGTAGAATTTTGAAGTCTGTTGCCCAGTGTGCAAGTATATGTGCACGAGTGAAAGCTGACTAATTAGAAGATAGTTTGGGCTTTTATCCCAGGAACTGACAAGTCAGTGCATTTGTTCCATTTAGTTCAGTGAGCTACATTCTGAAGGCAAAACACATCTCTCTTCAGACAATCACAGGCAAAGATGATTTTTATAATATCAAAGGGAGTGGTGACCTCTCCAGAAAGAGCCTCCTTTGAGTCTTACAGCAGGCTAACCAAGAGGTTTCCTGAACCACTGAAACCTGCTCCAGTATATCACTGTGAAGCTGTAATCCATTTCTCTGGTGGTTAAAGTCCAAGCTGAGTTTTCTGAATTGCAAATAATTTCTATTTAGAGAATATTCATGTATGTATCCAGTCAGGGTGATAATGTTGTTATTACAGCACTCTCTCCAGTAACTCAGTTGTCAAATTCACTTGAGGCTGAAATTCAGTCTATATGGTTTCATCTGGCCAGCAATTTCATTTTTTCATATACAGTGTGTTTAAATTGTATCCAGACTGTTATGAGTCATGAGGTGGCCAATAAAAAAGGGAGGAAAAAAGGAATTTTTTAAAAAGTTATTTATTTAAGAAGAGAAAGGTGTTAGGAAATTTTAAAGAGGGTGTTACCACTTTTTGCGCCATTAGATGTTGCATCAGAAGTATAACTTTGTGACATCATGTATTTCACTTGTTCCTTCTATTTTCAACATTGATTTTAGGTCCAAACTTCTTTTCATGAAACATTTGTGTGTGCTACCCTTTATATTAAGCTAGTCCTCCCTTAACACAGTATTAGTAAAGCCCACATTCTAGTCTGTCCACAGCAGATAGACAAATTGTGATCTCTGTACATCCTAGTAAATACATTGACAGTAATGTTAGACCAAGCAAAGAAAAAAATGGTTTGTTACTTCAAGCCCATATGAAAATTCTTTAAGTCTGTAGCTACCAAATTTCAATTGAATTTCAATGTATAAGCAAAATACAATGGAGTCTGGAAGCCTATTGTTGTTACATTCTTGTTTCACACTGAAATTCCTTAGCCGGTATCCATCATGAAGAACTATTAGTGAATTAACAGAAACACTTCACTCAAGATACTTTGGTCAAATACTTCCTTTACTGTGAGAATATGCAACTTTAACATATTTCAACAAAACAATACAAGTAGCAGTATCTAGTTCTTATGCAATACTGTTTCGTGCTAAGATCACCATGGGCTTTACAGAGCACAGTTGATGGCTGCATTGACAGAGACCTATACAGTGCCTACCACGGCAAACATAAGGCTATAAACTCATTACATTAGAGAAGAGACAAGACATGAGAATAACTTTACTCATCAAATCTCATGCAACTAGAATTTGCCTTAAACTTATTGTGCCTCAGCAGTAAGAGAAGTTGTTGGATGAAAATGTTGAAACATCACAGAATGTAATACGTTATAAATAATGTATTGAAATTTTTAAATACTTAAGTTATTCAAAGTATTAAATAATGAAGGGAAAATTAACAGCTACACCTTACAAAATAAAGGTTAGGAAATAGTCACTGGCTGCCCTATGTGACAATACCAATCTGGCTGCCCCAAATGGAAATGACTCAAAGGTAAAAAAAAAATAGTAAAATAAAGCAGCAAACCACAGCTTACAGAGAACTTGGGTCAAATTAAAAAGATTTCAAAGGCATAACACAAGATGAGTGACTTCCCGTTCAAACCAAAGCATTTGAAGGGAAAGATCCAACTTTGATTCCAGTGTCAGACAGCCCATCACATCTGGGTACTTTCACCACTGTGATGTTAAATGTGTGCTGTCTCTCGAACGTGTTTGCCTGGTTCATTGGTTACTCCTGAGCATTGTACCCTCAAACTCCTTTTGTTTCCTCTCTATAATAGTGTGGAGGAGGCTTATTAAGGCCCACTTGACATCATTCTGGAGCAGCATTGCCTTGTCTGGTGTAATGTTTTGTCATTGAAAGAATGAGATGCTGCCTCTTTATGTTGTAAACTCTCCCACTAAATCAGCAAAACTAAGAGCTACATAAGAGCAACAACCAGAAGAACAGCTGATGAGAATGCAATATTGTCCATGACAAGACCGATTGGAATGGCAAGCCAGTTATGGAAGCAAATTCTTTATGTTTTACTGTACTGAAACACATATACAAGACCTATTATAATTATTATTATACAAGAAGAATTACCAAATGTATGGTGTATAGCAGTCCCCACATCTCCTGCTAGACTTTTACAGAAGCTGGCAGTTTTATATAATTTTGCCATGCTATAATAGTCACCTTTAAAATATTTTAAATTTTCCTTTAATATTCAGTGCAGGAATTTTATGGGACCATTCATTACATGTAAGTCAAAAATGCCAATATTTCGTTATTATGTTGCTTTACAATGGAGTTGTTTATCTTTTGTAATTCTGAGGGTTTTCTAGGCTTGCTCCTTAAAGAGCTGACCCATCAGAAACTACCTGTATTCTGTACCAAGGACAATACACAGACAATCCCAGAAAGCTTGTGAGAGATCTCAAGGATGATTAACTTTGTAAGAATGATAATTGAAGTTTAAAAGGGAAAAACAAAATCACCTGTGACCTTCTCACATTCTTGTTTCCATACAGCCAAAGAGGAAAAAAACCAATCCAACATCTACAGTAATTGGCAGTGCAACAGAAAAGCAAGGAACATATATTTCAAAAGACAACAACTTTTATTTATTTATTTAAGTCAACAACTCCCCAGTCCTTAGATTAAACCTGTCTTGAGTGTGCAGACGAAAGTTCTTTTGAAAGCCAGTTGGAAAAGAAAAAACCTATCAAGATAGTGCATATAGTTTAGATGGAGGAATTCTGTCCAACTGGCCATTCAGTGCACTTTTTACACTTACACAGCTTCAGGAGATAAATAACCATACTGACTATTATAATGATTAGTATAATAAATTGAGATCATCTCCCTCTAAAGTGACTAATGAGCAAACCTTTATGGGCTACTCCAAATAATTTTTTGTGGGTTTTTTTCATTTAGATATATATTTGATAACTAAATTTTATTTAGATATATATTTTATCTTGTTACTTGAGTCTGTTTAAACCATTTAGAAATTTGCAAGAAGATCATCAGCACATGATTTTTCCACCAGGGGAAAAACATACTGACAGTAAATCAAAAAGTCCACCAGAGATTTTAAAACTCTTACTGGAGATTAAAATAGTTAGATTCCCTCTTTAGCATTATCTAAGTTAAAAGAGAATAATGAGTGTTGAAAAAAACCAAACCATACAAATCAATAGCAGTACTAAACAGATATTAAAATACTATTGAATTTCTGTCTCTGAATTAAGCTTTCATGAAGGCTGACATAATGTAGTTGGACAAGTAGGCCCTTGTCCAACTGTCCATTGGAGTCTTTCTACTCAGTGCTGGAAATTTCTGAACAGATACATAGTAGAAATAAAAGTATTTAAATTTATGCCTGAAAACTCAGCATTATTTTATGTTTCAGCTACTTTCTGTACACTTTAAATAATATTTCCAGGTAGTTGGATAAATTTAGCTATATATCTATACTAAGTATATATCTATACTTCATACAGTACCTTTACAAGTATTTGTAAACAGGCGTGCAAGCATAACCAACCAATTTTCTGAGGTTTTCTTCCTATACTCTTAGAGAGGAAAAACAACACCCTGCGTTCTTGGTTGAGATATCAAACATTTCAAAAGCAGAATCAGAGCACACAATAATCAAGAACCTACTGGCCACAAACAATTCATAAACACTGCCTAACATTTAATGTTCACAAAACCGTTTTAAAACTATAACAGATAGCAAACAAAAGTCATAACTCTAGTTAGAAAACAGCCCTCTTTCTAACAAGCAGCAAAAATTCCTCAAATATAATATCCAAATGCTTTTGGGTTTGGAGAACCAAACTAAAATAGATCATAAATTAAATCAATTTCAAGTTATTTTTCATGCTAAAATATATGTAAATGAGCAGATTATTCAGGCAATAATTAAATAGGATTATAAAAAGGCATAATCCTTTTAATATACTATACTTTCTTTTTCCAACTGAAGTGAACTACTTTTAGGCAGCTTCACAATAAATATTAACCACTATCTTCCTTGACCATAACTGTCCGAACCCTGCATCGATTTACCTGTATAATGTGTAGTTTTTTGTATATTCCACACATCATGGTCTATTATTGTTGAGTATAAATCAAGTTCTCAAATACTTGTATTTGAAATACAGCATATGCTTGGAATTTTTCATAGCCTTTATAATTGATTGCTTCTGACTGTCTTTTTCATTCTTTTATATACATGTCCTTCTATGAACATATTTTTAAAGTACTAAAATCCACTTGACAATGTCACTTTAAAACAGTCTTTTGTGCCTTATCTCACTAGCTGTAATCAATCAGGAATATTAAAGCTGTGTCTTGAGCTACTGAGGAAAATGAACTACTACTGTGCATGGACAGAAAACTGGTGCAGTGAGAGCTCCGAAGTACATGAGAGGTTACATAGCCTGTCATCTTCAGTTCTGAGGTTAATGCCAGTGAGCAAGAAACTGTACTTTCAGATCTGACATGAAATGTCATGAGATAGATGAGGTAATCATAAAGTGCAGTTATCAAGACTAGACTAGCCTGAGTACAGCAGCATGTAAGAACTTAATGCATCTCTCAGTGAGACTGTTGCTGGTGAAGTACAAGCTCCTGTTGTAAAACCAGCAGGTGATCTGTTCATAAAGTGAAAGGTGGCCTGCAAAGTACGCATTTAACAAGATTTGGTTTTCCCTCAATATATGGAGGTATTGCAGAAGGATGTTGCTAGTGGGGTAAAATGAAGAAAATAGAATGCTGTGCCTTTCCTTAATTTCTTTGGTAGCCAAGAAACAGCCATGATAAGGGGAGCCAATATTTGAAAACAACAATGCAAAAAAATAAATGAAGAAATGGAAAGCTATTGAAACACTAGACCTACCTGACAATTTAATCATATGGTAAAAGAATTCATTGCCTTAATGTACAAGGGAAGACAATAAAGAAAACCAGAACCAGAGTTGCTCATAGATTCGTAAGCAATGCAGAAAAAAATAGGTTACATACCTTCCTGTTATAGAGGTATGGATTGGGTTTGCATGGATGAATTTTGGAAGAAGGGGGGACTACAGGGGTGGCTTCTGTGAGAAGCTGCCAGAAGCTTCCCTGATATCCAGCAGAGCCAATGCCAGGCAGCTCCAGGACAGACCCAGCAAGGCCAAGGCCGAGACAATCTGAAATGGTAGCAACACCTCTGTGATAACATGTTTGAGAAGGAAATATATAAAAAGCCATTTAGCAGATATAATCGTGACCAGAGAAGAGCGGGGTGAGAATATGTGAGAGAAACAGCTCTGCAGATACCAAGGTCAGTGGAGGAGGGGCAGAAATTTCTCCAGGCATTGGAGATTCCTCTGCAGCCCATGGTGCAGCTTATGGTGAGGCAGCTGTGCCGCTGCAGCCCATGGAGGACAACAGGGATGCAGAGATCCCCCTGCAGTCCATGGAAGACCCCACACTGGAGTGGGTGGATGCCTGAGAGAGTGCTGTGAACCCATGGGAAACCTGTGCTGGAGCAGGGTCCTGGCAGGGACCTGAGGACCCATGGAGAGAGGACTCCACACGGAGCAGGTTTCCTGGTAGGATTCGTGTCCCTATTGGGAACCCACATTAGGGCAGGCTGTGCCTGAAGTACTGCACCCCATGGAGGAGTGACCCATGTGGCAGCAGTTGGTGGAGAACTGATGCTGTGGGATGGACTCACTCAGGAGAAGTTCATGGAGAACTGTCTCCCCATGGGAGGGACCCCACGCTGGAGAAGGGGAAGGACTCCTCCCTGAGGAGCAGCAAAAACAGCCTGGTATGAACTGACCATGACCCCCATTCCCTGTTTCCCTGTGCCGCTGGGGGAGAGGAGGTAGAACACAGAAAGGAAAAATTCCTCAGAAGATGAAAATTTATTGAGTAAGCAATTATTCATAGGACTAGAGAGAAGGCCAAAATTATTTGCTCTAGATGTCTATGTTCTGAGACTGCTGGAGGAAAAATGGCAATGTGAATTGGTTATACACTTGCTTAACAGGCTGCTGCTAAAGAACACTTGCACTGAATGTAGTCAAACTACCATTGAGAAAGTTCTTCTATGTTTTTATTGAAAATGTTTACAAATACTATTTCAAAAAAATGTACTGGGATACATTGGTAGAGAAGTAAAATATGGTTCAGGTTAGGGGGATACTAAATTAGCAGGGTCATTTTGTAAAATCCTGTTCACTCATCCATTTCATTAAAGTACTTACATTGTGTTTTTCCAGATAAGGAGTATTTTGGTTTTGTATGGTCAAGGTCACTTGAATTCTACAGAATTTGTTCGACAGTGAACAGAAACAATTTAGGGAATAACGGGGTTGCTGCATTGCAACCGATCATTTAAACAGATCATCACCATATTAGTTGGGCCCTGCTAATGTAATCTGGCAGAAGGAATAATGTCTCCACAAGAATTAAATGTTTTAATTTGAGCATACTAGAGGAGTCCATCTGGCCATTTAAAAACCCTGCTAGCTGTAGATTCTTTCTAAGGCCTACTGGTTTCAAAACACTAGTTTCCTTCTGACAGTTAACTTTTTAAACTACATAGCTATGGAAATATTTGAATTGTAAATATTGAAAATCAGCTACAGTTCATGCATTGCAACTTTTCATATATTTTAATATGCATATTAACACCATGAATGCTCCATATTCATAAAACTGATCTTGACAGATAATAATAATTTTTGAACATAATTGATAATATTACTTATTGAAAGTGACCAACCATTTAATAGTTTCTCTCTTTTTCACTTGCTTTAATTCTGGAGAAACAAGATGATATTAAATGTTCAGTATGGTAAGTTCAAGATTAATAATTCAATTATCATTAAGCACACATTGAAACAATAATATTGCCTTGCCTTACAATGTCAAGAGTTTTAGTGAATCATTTAATAATGTCAGCACTCTTCCTACGCATGGATTGTCTGTGTTGACAATACCATGCAATGGCTTCCAAACTAACATTTTGCCACAGCTAAAAAGAAGTTGTGAACCAAGAGGTTTTACAGTTGTGTCAGTGGGGGATTTTTTTAATATATAACTACAGATGCTTCCTCAGCATTAAAAAAAATGGGCCAAATTCACTGCACAGGGATGAACACTCCCAGGGGAAGGAAGTTGCTTCACTGACTCACAACAGAGACAGTGCCTTGGTATGAACACCAGCTCCTGGCAAAGGACGTGTGACGGACAAGTGGCACTAGTTTGTAGCTGTGCAGCAGCTCACCGCTCTCTCTGCTGAGCCTTTGCCATGGGGTCATATTCAAACCAACACATTTTGCCTCACAGTAAAATGAATTAAATGATCTCCCTGTTTTCTTTGATTAGACCAGCATAAGGCAGTGGACAGGAGCAATCTCTTAATTTCATTATGGTCAAGTTTCAGTAAGGATTTAATTTTCATTTTAAAAGGGACAATTTCAGACTGAAGGATCATCTGAGTTTCCTGAGGAGTTTCCTCAGATAAAGACTGAAAGTTGAAACTGCTTATCTTTCACTCCTCTGTGAAGCCTAGCTCTCAGACATGTGGTCTTAACAGAGCTTAGGTGGACTTTTCTCTTCAGCTTTTGATCTTTCCAGTCTCTTCTTTACTAGCATAAATGATCAGACAGCATGCACAAACTTTGCCAGTTGCATATCTTTTGAAAATATAGAAGTCAAAACCTGGGCTCCTGCCTCTTCCTTTTGATCTGAATCTATTCCTTATTTTCCCCTCAGATTCATAAATGTGACAATATCTCTTGAGCTGTACATATGATGTCTCATATATATTCACCATTTTCATAGCAAATGCTTTGAAATTGTTTATTTTCAATTGCGGGATTTTTTAAAAACCTCCACTTTTTATTATTAAACTAACCACTACTTCTTCCCTGAATGTGTTTGAATAAATTGTTTTAGAATAAATACACAATCAGATACCAATTTTCCAAACACTACTGAATATATGCAAGTTTAAATAACACAGAAATATAACCTCTGAACTCTACCTTATTCATAAAACCCATCTTGACAGAAGATAATAATTAAGGATATAATTGATAATGACTACATCAAAGGTGACTAAGTATTTAATAACAGCTTCTTAATTCTGTACAAACAGGATATGCAGCACAGATCACAAGTGTTCAATACAATAAGCTCAAATTTTATAATTCAATTAACATTAAATGTAATTTACGTCAAAACACTGTTTTAGGTGAATGGCAAGTAAATATTACCTAATTCTGCATCATGAGGACAAGATGCATTGATCCCATCATGGAAAAGGAAATATCAATAAAGCAGCAGGTTTTCATAAACAAATACATTTGTCAAGATAAACTGTCCATTGCACAGTCAGTAGTGAAATAATCAGAATTGTACTTTTGACTCCTATCCCATTTCCTGTCAACCTTATGGAGCTTTGAATGAAGACCCACTTTGTGTGTCTGCAGAGCCCAGGAGACCTGGAGAGAAATTTTTGCTTCATCCTTACATGTTTTGGTCATCATACAGATAGGCACTTCATTACACTTACCAGAAGTGCAAGGGACTTGGGGTTTTTTGTAAGACATTATAATGGTTTCAAGAAAATTGCCTAATCTCAGTTGACTGCTACTTATAATGTGCTGTGAAGATAAATTCTTCCTCTGTAAGGCAGTATACCCATGCATTAGATTGAAAGATTTCTTTCACCTTTGAGCAGAGCCAACATCTGCCACCTGTGTCCTCTGACAGACTGCCATTTACTTCAAATTTCAGAAGAGGGGAAAAATAAACACTTTCTTAGAGTGTTTTAGAGCAATGTACATAATCCTTTCCCCACTGCTATGTAATTTTTATTCTTTGTAAAACCTGCACTTTTTTTTTTTTTTAAACCACAGGGCTGTGTTTATGTTAAAGTTGTCCAGATTTTGTAGTTTGGGGAAAAGAGCTAGCTAAATACAGCTCACATCCTGGAACTCCCACATACTAAGGCAGAGCAACAGAGCACACTCAAGGCAAAGATGACTCAATAAGAAGGTACAAGCAATTTCCCTGTCATTGCTGATAATATGTAAGTAATAACCACACTGTTAAGTGCAAAACAGAAAGACTCCATGCCTCATAGGAAGTAATAGGAATAAACTGTACAGTAAGTACGTTTATGACAGCAGTGTTGGAGCTTCTTCCCTTTCCTTTTCCCAGAGAAAGGGGCTGAACTCCAGAACTGCAGCGCTTTCATGGGCAGTACCTCTGAGCTACCACACCCACTGCTCCTAATAGCAACACCTTAGAGCAGGGAATTTAAGACCAACAACTTTACTAAAATAGTTACTGGGAATGACAGCAGGACCCGAGCACCAGTGTAAAGCGATCTCACTGCAGAATGACAGACCAAGTTGTGACATTCTGCATTAGTTTCTATTTCTAAATTATCTCAGGCTGCAGACACATGCAAAACAGATTAGAGCAATCTTGTTTCAAGTGAGAAAAATGTGGCTAAATGTGGCAACATTTGTACTGCAAGGATCTCATTCTTCTCACCAGGCTCTGGTAAAAGAGTGAACTCCTGGCCAGCACCGTGGGCTGCGCATCTGGATGCAGCTTAAGATGAAGCAATTACTTATCCTACAAAAGCTCTGATTCTTCAAGATGATCTACTCATTGTGTCTCCTGTTCTGTGAGTCTGTGAGGCACATGTACACAACACGTTTTCCTAGCAGTACCAACGTTCGGCACTGCTCTGCTTGTACTTTTTGCTCCTTATGTTCCCATATGAGAGGCCATTAAAGCTTGGCTAACCAAGCCCAATTATCCTTGCAGTGTTAACCCTATACTAATAAAAACTCTAAAGCCTGAACAGAAAGCAGACTAGAAAAACTTCACTGACAGCAACTCTAATGGTAGTAAATGACTGTTTTGTGGGAAAAAAGACCCAAACAAACAACCAAAAAACCTACCAAAAACAAAACAAACCCCACAAAGCAACTGTTTTAGATGGAGATCTCTACTTTTTATAGATGCCCAGTGGTACAGGGGCTCAGGATGTACACCTCGTGGAGTGCTCCTTGCCATAGCCTGGTAGGTCTCATTGACTGGTTTGTAACGGGAGCAAGCAAAGACACTCTCTGCCAGCCAACAATACTCTGACATTTGGAGGTGAAAAAAGTCCCTACCAGCCAAGCAAATGGAGATACCCTACATACTTATGCTGAAGTAATTTAGCTGTGAAATATAGTACCCAAAACAGCAAAAGAAAGCCTGAAATGTTTATTTCCTGTTAATGGGGTAGAACAAAACTCAGGAGTTGTCAAAATATTCTTTTCTAGCAGTGAATCTGGATGAGAAGATTGAGCAACTTAGAACAGACTATTTTCAAATGCTAAATGAAGTGATACCCTTCAGTTAGGAGCCAGGCAAGAAACAAGTGTGAAAAAAGTCTAAAGTCTGATATTGAGGACAAACTGTATCCTAAGACAAAACAGTTGATGCTCAGCACAGTGGGTGGTATTAACCACACACTCTAGACTCTGTTTGGCCTTTGCAGTCAATATAAAAAATAATTTCCTCACTGACTTTTTTGGGTCACTTGGTGCTTTATATAAGAATTTACTGAAGTGGTAGGGATTGTACGTATTTTGTTTTATTTTCACAGACCTCTCCATAAAGCAGAGGTTACTGTTTCATTCTGATCTGGGGAAAGATGTAGTCCATCTCAAACCTAGCAAGCTAGAAGAAATAGTCTATTAAAACTAGCTTTCCAGCCCCAGCAGGTGTTATAATTATTTCACTTCACCACTGTTACAATATCAGACTCTGAAGAACTGGAAAAATAGTTACAAAGATGAAGTTTCCCAGAAGTGTATATATTAATAGAGCTCTATTTTGCTCACAACATACTCTTTTATTTCACTAGGTATTTATGTATTTTAGTATTTTAGCACTCAGTTTAAATTAAAGGAGGGTAGCTTGTTTTCCTGACCTTCACATGGCCCAAATTTAGCCTTTTAATCTGCTGACCAACCAAACCTGGAAATAGCAGAACGGAAGCTCACAACTGCCTGGCAGTGCAGGATCCTCACTATAGGATAAATCACATCTTTCCTCTGCTATACAGCTCCACTGAGGATTACTGAGGAGGTTTGCATGCTTGAAGGAGGCTGTTGGCAGAGCAATCTGTGCTATCCCAATCAACCAATTTGACCAAAATCAGTCATAAAAAAGCCTAGAGATTCAGAGGAATGAAGCTATGAGCCCTTTCCTACTTTGTTTTTGCTGCAGTTACTCAAGAATCCAAATAATTGTACATCTACACAGTTTTTAAAATCAACACTATCAGTCCAGCAGCTATGTACAGGTTGTCTTCAAATGGCAAAGCAATCTCATTAAAAGGCTTACACTTCATCTCAAAATCTGTGAGATTCCCATAGAAGTTGTGTGGGATTGCACAGTGCAAAACCCCTCTTTCCAGGTTGCAATACCTCTGCCTGGAAGGTCAAGGGAGGAAAATTCTTGAGGTCAATCCCAAATTTGATCTCCGGCAAGGGAGGCTGTATCAGCTGAGCAGCCTTTGTGCTGACCCAGAAACTGCAAATGTCTTCATTTATATTCCTTTTAGATAAAGGAACTTTTCTTCTCCCTCTTAAGCTTTTTAGAGGGGGAAAAAAAAAGCAACCAACATCTTTTTTAGTTCCATTTTTCTTTTGTGTTCTCTGTCCTTTGTAATCTACTTTGACTCACTGACAATACATGACTTTCTGTACTCTCACTGTCTTTTAATCACCAAAAATAAAAGAAGAAACACTCCACCCCAAAACTCTCTGACTGTCCATCCCTCATGATTACAAACCATCTTCTTTATCTAGTGGTCTGGGGAGGAAGAGGAGGAAGCAGCACAGCAAACCTTTTCCTTTCATTGGCCTCTTCCCCAGCAATATGACTTCTTTTACTCCCAGTTCTCTTTTGTGCTGTGTCTTCACTGAGTGTAATTGTCAGATATGTCTGATGGGCAGCCAGGCACATATGCTATAGCAGTGCCATTCCCTTCATGTGCCTTTTAAAGCAGCTGTTGAGTCCAGATTCTATATTTGGTCACACGCATTTCCATGATTGATATCTCTGCATTTCTGATTCTGTTTTGTGTGCTTTGATTCTTAAATTTAATGAAACCAGATTTACCAATGTGATAGTGAGTTGTTTTGTTGTTTTTGTTTGTTTTTAAAGGGCTAAAATAACAACTGCATGCTTTTTAAATGTGGGGCTTAAATGCCCATGCTGTGACAGTGGCTGTGTTATCTGTGGATTATAGTAGTGTTTTATTTGTGTATACTCCTGAAAAAATACTCAGACACTGCAATTACTGTAGAACAAACAGTGTAGCTGATCAAGGGCTTTTGTCCAGGCTCTTCAATGACACCCACACTGTGATTTGCTTTGACTGGCTACAGATCAGTGAATGCACTGCAAGATTGTGCTTGGCTGGTATATGGAGCTGTAAGTCACACAGGACATGGGAGAAGGCACGATTGCCCTGTCATCCCACCGGGATTTTTTAGGCATGTACTTGCTGAATGTGAGTAGGCAACTGTATCTTGTATACAACCCATGTTTGAAAGTCTTCTTTGTGCTATTTAACTCCAAAGGAATATTCAAGACCCTTACTACCCTCAAGTACTCAAGTACATAGGAAGCCATGAAGCAAATTGCAAGGTTTCTTTTCAAAACACTGATGAAAGTTCTCTTCTATTTTTGCAGCACTCACAATTAAGATTTTCCAGCTTTTCTCTACAGACACAAACCCCAGCAAATGAATAAGCCCCCTGCCCCGCCTTAAATTCTCACACCCATACATCTCAGGTGCTGGGGTTTTTTATTAAAACCACAGAAGTTACAGTAAACCAGGCAGTGTTTCACTTTCTAAATGCACGCTGGTGTTTCTGTCTTTACATTGTGCTCGTTATTGCAATGTCAAGGCAGAGACCATGTTGTTTCCAAGAAGGAAAAAACAAAAGAGTTTTTAATTTCGTTTGTGACCTGCCATTTTGTCAGCTCAAGGTTTTGGGGGTTTTTTTGGACAGACTGAAATACGTTATACCTTAATAACATGTTAAGAACTGCCACTTACAAAGTTCTCATTTTGGAAGGAAGGATTATCTTTGGGTGCAGTGTAGCTTGTGGAGAAGCTTCTAGCTTCTCCATAAACCTGCCCTGTGACTGATCAGTCACTGACTTCTAAAGCTGAACTGTACTATATCAAAGTCCAGATTCATTATCTGTGAAATGGGTATAATGACACTCACTATTCTGGCTGATTAGTATTGGAGGTGATAAATGCCACACAGTCATCTACGGTAAATCATTACACGTGCACGCATTGCATGTACAGCTGTTTTTTAAAATGCTTTTTTGTAACCTGGCAGCAGTAAAAAAATCCTGATCCTACTGTTATGAGGTTCCTTCTGATGTTCTGTGTATAGCTAAGAGATGTGAGACATTTTGTGAACTCTTTATGTGATATCACAGAAGAGGCGGTGTTAACATGAAGATCTATTTAATGTATCTTAGTCATGAACATACCCTGATGGTAGAACTGTCACTTCCATGCATTGCTGCTCTCTAATCAACAAAATGAAAGGAATACTGTGGGGGACACTCCTCCAATGCCAGAATATAATTTGTATTATGAGCGTTTTCCCCACCAATGCCAGAGAGGAAGGATGCAACTCTCATCATCTTTCTTTGGATGCAAAATTAAATTTTCAGTCTTTAATTTAGTTAGTGATAATCTCTGCTAAAACATTCCCTCATGGCTTGCACTAAATATACCATTAAAATCTCCATTCTGTCTGGGCTACCAAGTGCTGTCTCTACATGAGAATGCTAATTCAACTTTGAACTGGGTTCCTACTGACTGCTGGGAAAGCAGATTTTTGTTCCAAAAAGAGTTTTTACGTATCGCTGCATGACATAAAAGTGCAAATTAGTCATGTTGTGTCATCCTACTAGGAACCAAAAATTAGAAGTCAAATGCAGTTGTAGCCATAGCAGGGAAAAAATAAAAAAGGAAATCCTCTGTTAAATCATTTTATCACTATGGAAAACATTATCAGTTTTGCAACAAATGAGCAATTTCCTGGGTTGTGTTTCAAGAGAAACACATCTGAGTAGCACTCAAAGACAAGGACAGCACAGGCAGCCATATAACAATTCCTATCTGTGGGAGAGTTCCTTCATTTGTTCTTTTCACTAGAGATGTACATGGTACCAGTTTGGAACAGGAAGACATTCCTGGATGACAGCACAAAAATCCTTCAAACATTACACCAAAAATGTAAATTATACACAGGGATAAAGTGTAAATTACTGGGGAATCTGAAGGGCCAGACTGGAACTCAAGGAAAGTTTAAATCAATGAGTTTGAGGGTTCACAGAGGTAAGCGAAGATGAAAGACAGAAGTAAACATCTGTACAGGTACCAGCAGGGTGAGAGTGATCCCTGCTCATGCTCACAAAAAACCCAGTCCATCACTTGGTTAAAAATTACAGTTTTGATTCTCCATCACTTCACTCTATCAGTACAATGTAGCTACATGTGGAAAAGGAAGAGAAATTCTACTACAGCACAAAGAAACTGGTTTCAGATTCAAATTATGTCAGTAGAAAATTCCTCTTTGCACACTGTTGTGTGAAGAGGCAGATATGTAAAAAATGAAAAATAATATCAGTTGGTATTTTGATACATCCACTTTGCATTTGCAATAACAAGCCAGATTTGAATCCACATGTTCGAGAGTCCCTGGGCGGCCTGACTTGGGAGAGAGGGAAGACCTTCCATCACTATGACCAACTCAAGAATAAAACCAAGAAACCCGACTATCTCAATGTCGTACAGAAAAGATGGGAAAAGGTGACAATGGAGTACCATGGAGGAGTTACTCCATATTTGGAATGCTGGTCCTTGGACTTTTCAATAAACAAATTATTTCTTTCCTGGCACTGTGACAACACTTTATTAGAGTGCACCTAGGCACCAAATTCGTCCAGAAGAGCAAGAGCTAAATAAACTGAATAATAACTTTCCCTTTTCAGTGAAGTCTCTTTACTACATAAGAAAAAAACTTGCACTGGCAAAGAAAGACACACTGCTGACAATACAACGAGATTTTAGTGTGAGAGCACAGCACAGGTCTTCCTTCTCTTGCTCCAAATTACCAAGCTCTGGTCAACAGTGCAGATGATCAAGAGATAATGTGGAGCCTAAAA
The DNA here is from genome assembly GCF_000691975.1 of Corvus brachyrhynchos. Lineage (NCBI taxonomy): Eukaryota > Metazoa > Chordata > Aves > Passeriformes > Corvidae > Corvus > Corvus brachyrhynchos. The sequence continues at coordinate 12,977,148 of NW_008237239.1, read as the reverse complement.
ACACAAACATAAATCTTCCAGGACAAAGCTGGCTCAAGGCTTCTCTTCACAAAACTATAATTGAGGCTGGACTACTGTGGTCCAGAAAAGGAAGGGATGGAAATGGGAGAGAGGGTCTCTTTCCTCTTATTATTAGAGAAGTGAGTACACAGTAGAGCAGAGCGGGAAGGAAAGGCAGCCCTTCCTGCACTTCCTTGCCCCAACTGTCTTGCAGCAGTAATTCACACAGCTCTAGCAGAGAGAGAGTGAGCCATGAGCTACAGGTGTTTGGTCATATCCTACCTGGTATCCTGGACAGGTAGTTTAGCTTGCATTCAGCAGCCTTGTCCTGGGAAATGCTTTAAGAAATTAGCTTGTCTGTCCATCCATCAGGTCAGGATGTCTACCCCCAAATGGAGTAGTCTCATGTTACTTTGCCAAGTTCCAAGGAAATAGAGGAGGCAAAATAGGAACCCTGAGCCTCTTGTTGTGGAAAATTAATATGCACACACACATATATATATATTAAGAAAAACAATTAGATTCTATGTAGCCACTGCATATAAAAGAATTTTGATATTAAAGTTTTTCAATCAACACCATGGTGCTAGGCAGATGTAATATTTTTCAATCTGATTGCACAGTTTCACCAAGTCCTCACCTTTTTTCCCAATTCCCTGACCAGCATACATGCTGTCCTTGAAATAAAACAAAACTCTCAGTGTTATAAGCAAGTGGTCCCTAACCAAGATGATATGATGATGCAGTGTAGATTGTTGCACTGCTGAACTTAGTGCCCCTCTCTGCACAGAATGAGTTGCTGAGGCCACTAAGTGTGGCTGCAAAACTCATCAGACAGAAAAGAAGTCTGAAACAAAGGTTATGGATGTTAGCCCACAAATAATGGGAGTCCTGGTCATAGGTCAGCTCCTGACTGTTTAGTGTTTCTCAGACACCAAGCTGATGGGAGCTTTTTCTTGTTCCAGTTCCTTAATGTGGAAAAACCAAGGGTAAGTATAGGTGCCAAATATAAACAAAATAAAATAAAAGATTAACATATCTATTGGTCTACTTTCTAACTTAACACATTAGTTTGCAGTCCTGTTATACATTAATCCCTACTCAACCGGAAAAGCAGCTTGTTTTGCAATGGATCAGGCATAATTATTATTTCCATTCTAATTCTCACACACACCCCTCCCACCATGTTAAGGTAGAAATTGGTGTTAACAAAACTTTTAAGAAGCATAGACAAACAAACCAAAACCCAAAACTATTAAGGTCTTGAATTTAATTATACATCATGAGCTCATTATCTACCATGCAGAAAAAGCATAAATTTTTACACTTGTATTTATTGTTAAAGCATGTTCTTTTAACATTGGAAAGCGCAAACATGAGCACACAGTGTACCTAGTCATCAGTCATACTACCAGCTTGCACAAACCTCTACCATGTATCTTCTCATTCATTTTCTTCCTGAACTATTACTTTTTCCCTTTTTCTTTTATTGTGTTATGTCTAGAAGTAAATCCAGGCCCTTAATCACTTTCATTGCCATTTTGGGCCAGTTTTTTCATTGTCTCTTTCTCCTTCCCACAAAATATTTCAGTCTTAGATAGATAATATAAAAGTGGCTTTTCACTAATTTAACTTTCCTCACCTACATTTCTCACCATGTTTCAAATTGATATATCAATAATAAAACGTTATGATATTCATCACAACTGCCTCTGCCTGCTGACTTCAATACCCACAAACTCAGTACCTGTAGTTGTGCTGAAAAGTCATCAGAGCAGCACTCTTAACAGATGAGGGAGACAGGCTGATTGTTACCCAGAGGTTTTATTTTGGTAATTATTGGGTAATTATTTTGGTAATTATTGGAAATTATCAAACAGAAAACAAAAGGCTCTGACTACAGATACTGTTCTTGATAGAAGATATTTCTGCCTATATGATGTTTTAACTGCAGCATAAGGTGGAGATCCTTTTCACGGGTGCCTAAATACAAATACTTAGATATGTAATTTTAGATAGACTAAATATTTGTCTTAAGGTTTGCGGATGCTTGTGTTTTCTCCAGCTACATTTCTGTTTTGTGTTCCTTTCTGGCTTTTATCAAAGGAATATAGGACATCAGTCAGAGAATTCCTATCTCTGGATGTAGTATATATTCAAAACAAAGATGCAAATTTGAATTGGCAAAAGTTAACATAAATAGGTCTGGTATCAGTAGGAATGTATTTCTAGGCCCTGGTACCCTAGTCATTATCAAATAATTTATAATAAATAGTAGAGGTTTGTTTTTTATTAAATCAGTTTACCCAAAAATGGTATATCCTCTCCTATAATTCCCCAGCTATTTAAATTTTAATTTTGGATAAACTTACTCTTAGCAACCACCTGAATGCAATAGTTGCCCATACAAAAGGAGTCACAAAAACTGCGTAACAACTACCTGGACAAGTTTAGAAGTGCAGATTCTATTTTTAAGGCTGTGAATAATAATAAATAACAAAAATTCCAAACAAAACCAGCAAAAACAAAAGACCCCAAAACACATGGCCAGCAAAGGAAAAAAGCAGGTTTCCACATCTGCAATATCTGTTTCTCCATAAGAGATTGCAACAGGCACTATATAAATTTAAACGCTTTTAGCTACAAAACACATCAGTTTGCAGAGAACACATTTTTGCCCTAAAGTTTTATCACCTCCCTTTTGTGCCATGAGAGCTGATGTATCAAGGATGGTTACTTTGCACCGATACAGAAATCAACAGTGTTGAATCTCATTCAACATAAGGAAATAAAAACCAAGGTGACTCACAAGTATTAACTACAGGTAAATTGGGGCAAAGAGCTTATACTAGAGAGCTCTTTAAAAAGGTTATTAAACATAATTCCAAACTGCTAGATAAATACTTTGTTCAAATATATTTTAATATACTCTGATTTTAAATACTTTTCCCTCAATTATTTCTTGAAATATTTAATACATTATTCATAACACATGATCAAAAGCAGTGTGGTTTCTTCTTCCTGACTGAGTATCCAAACTTTTCTAAAATGAAAAGGAAGTCTATCACATTGAACTCCAACTCAGAGTTACATTAATATTATTTATGTCAACACATGAAGAATAAAATAGCAATTCTTGTAATTGTTCCTGAAAACATATTTGAAAGAGCAATGAATATCTGAGCAGCATCAAAAATTAGTATTAACACTCCATCATTTATCCTTAGCAGTTTGATTAAGAGAGAACATTGTCATGAAAAGCATGCTTCACACCTCTCACAGAACCATTGCTTTGGCTCAGACAATTGTTGGGGACTTGGACAATACATCAGTTACCACTTCATTCTGTATGACAAGTTATCACTGCCAGTTGTTCACTGCCACAAATTTTAGGGACATTTTTCTTAAAATTATAAGTTAGATGTTATGGCTTGATTCAAAAGAATCTGCACAAAATTCAGGGAGCATGACATGCAGAACAGAAGAGGACTTGCATGATTATGTTCAAAGGGGTGTTCTGTTCACTGCATACTCAAAGTACATCTACACTCTCTCCACCTTCTATTACAGGTATTTCAGTATATTACTTAAAATAGCTTATAGATACTTGAAGTATGGATGCTGCTACTCCTTCTGAAGTTACAAAGTAGTTAACTTGCACCAGTTAAATCCCATTTAAGAATTAAACTGGTCATCTGACAATAACTCAGCAAAGGAAATAAGAAAAAGGATTTTAAAAAGTGTAAATAGTGAAATAGAGTACTAATACATGTAGTTTGTTAAAATACATGTACTTGCAGACTTCAATATGTGAGTAGAGACAACACAAAGATTTGAAGGCAGTTTGTCTTCAAAATGGAAATCCTACCCTTCATCAGTCCTAACAGTCAGCATTTTTGAACAGCCCCAAGATAATTTGAAGTTAATAGTCAACAGATAGTCAGCATGTCTGAAAATTTAATCCAGTATTTTACCAATATCATTCCTACTGGAAGAACCATGAAGATTCAAGAGATGTGCAAAAATCACTTTTTCCCTTCAGTGCCCATATTCTACATACAAAACTTGCTGTCCCATTTTCCAGGACTTTCTGATCTGCCACATGGCAACTGATGATACAGAAATCACACTGCAAATCTTTCCTAACAGTCAAATCCCGCCCTGCTCCATAAAAGCAACACCAACTCCACCCCACCCCCAGCAAACAATGTCCGCACCTCTGCCCCACCAAACGACTGCTACTGAGGGTATGCACCAAAACATGTCCCTGAAATTAAATGACTGACTGCTTAAAGAAAGCAGAAATGAGCTATAAGAACTCCTGCAGTACATACACTGAAACCAGCATTTCAACTGATTACAAGAGAGGACTGGGGGGAAAAAAACCAACTCCAAAATCCAATATCTATATATTGGGGTTTATACATGTCTTTTGCAGCCTTGTCCTTACTTGTTGAATTTTGCAACTATCTCTATTTCTTACAAAGCTTCAGTGACAGAAAGGAACATATCAGCCCAGCAGAAGAAAAAGCATTAAAAAAAAGGCAAAGAAAAAAAAAAGTAGCCCTCCCCAGGTCTGATACATCTCCGTGCTGATTCCAGATAAGCGTGTCTGCACACAAATGGCAGACTCACAGTACAAAGCTCAGTGATGTGTGTCAGCACAGCAGCAGTCTCCTTTCTGCCAAAGAGGAACATAATGGACAAGCTGCAGGAGCTTTCACATTTGGAGGGGAGCTGCTAGACAGAGCTCAGAACTCTGGTGAACATCTCACTGCTACTCTGCTGAACATCTGCGCTCGAAGCTCAGTGATGTGTGTCAGCACAGCAGCAGTCTCCTTTCTGCCAAAGAGGAACATAATGGACAAGCTGCAGGAGCTTTCACATTTGGAGGGGAGCTGCTAGACAGAGCTCAGAACTCTGGTGAACATCTCACTGCTACTCTGCTGAACATCTGCGCTCACATCATGCAAGCCACTGACAGGAATCTTTTTTGAAGAGCACCACTTCCATGTCATGTTGCCTCATTAAATACCCTGAAAAGGTCTCCATTATATTCCAAATAGGACTGTTTGTTTCAAGCTGTGTTTAGACTCAGTTGTGAAATAATCGTACAAAGTAGGCAAGAAGAAGAGGAGCTGAGTTTGAGGAGGTCTGTGTTCTGTCCCCAATTTTATCTGTGCCTCACTGCAAGGGATATTCCATGGTTCACCGAATTAATTCATGACTCTCTTTCTCACAGATGAAAAATGGGATTAAAAATGGCAACTTGTTTTTATAAAGTAATCTCTTTAAAAGAAATTTGAAATAAAGCAAAAATACTTAGGGGGAAAAAAAAGACTGATTTTGTGACTAGTAAATAGCAAGATTGGTCCTGGAAAACCACCTGCCTACCTGTAATTTGCTGCAGTAAAGAGAAATAAAAAATATACAGTTTAATGTATTAAGGAGATGTTGAAAATGTTTTATGTTCCTGACATTCTTTGATACACGATGCTGCTGTTTTTCCGTAAACTCCTCGCTACTGTTTCAATGTTTTCCTATTGTGCTTTAAGATTCAGGGTTAACATGATATGTCCTGTCTCCTGACAACACATTTTATGGTCAGCTTTTCAGTAAGATAATAAGCCTGTTGTTATAGGCCAAATCTATGTTTCCAGCAGCGTTCAATAAAAAATATGTCTTGGGTAGAGTACTAGAACATATGATCTGTACTCTTCATTTATACCAGGAAAAGTGCTCCAACCTTCTGATAAGATGGTTTCATTCTATCTTGTCTTTGTCAAGCTTTTTCAGCAAGAGTCTTCACAAATTCCTATAAGAACATGGGGCAAGAGACCTGGCAAGGACTTCCCTGTTCTCTTCTCTGCAACTATTACATTACAAATGCTTTATAGCACAGTATAAGGAGAAAGTCTTCTATCTACAGCCTACGACCGGACTCACTTCTTTAGCCTCCCGTTAATTTCTCATTTTTATCTCCCCTTTCCTCTGTTTCACTTGTTCTGTCATCTTTGTCTCTGTTTTCACAAAATGTCAGATATTTTTCTCCCCCGCATGAATCCCTTTGACACATTCCATATTCCCATCCAAATTCCCAAAATCATGCACCAGCTCTAAGATATACTTAGGCTTTCTTAATGTCTCTGTAAAGTTTACACCACTATTTGCAAAGGTAGGAAATGCCACTGGAAGTTATTGAGTATCTGAAGACAAGGAGCAAGCAGAAAGCCTTTGCTGAAGTGGAGTCAAAACACCATACCTAATTTGTCAAACAGCTGACTTTAGAATTATGGTACAAACACCTTATCCTTCTTAAGGATTCTACCCCATCCCGGTTTGTGGAAATGTAGTAAGTGCATAAAAAGAAAATATCAATATCTGTGGCTAATTTTATGAGCATCTTTGCCTTAATGTTTCATTCTCTGTGATAAGGTTGGTCCAATACATTTCCCCATGTCAATCAGTTTCCTCTTAGAACTAAAGCTGCTGAGATCACACTTCTTTTTGGTAGTAATTGGTTCAATTCCCAGATTAGACAGATGTTTGTATACCAACTATTCCTTATTTATTCAGGTTAGTATTTGCATTAGCTTTGCTACAGCCAGATTTGTGCTTAAGCTGTTCCTGACACGATGCAGCAAGCAGCAATTCACAACAGCTGTTATTTCCACAGTATCTCAAAGGTTTCCAAATTAATACTATGGAGGTGTTTTCAGCCATCATCACAGTGTTATTATCCATACATGCCTTCCTTATTATATGGTATCTTCTTTCCCCAGCATTCCTTGTTGTGATAATTTGTACCATGGTCTTACTACAGTCCTTTAATCTTTCTATCTCCTAACTTAGTTTGACTGATTCATTACAGAGACTTCTAGGTATAAGAATTATCATTTTCTCTGTATGAAATTCCATCCTTTCCTTCTGATTTTATTTTGAGCAGTTAGCCTGAGCATATATAATTTAAAATAATACCAATTTCTTCCCCTAATTTATACACATATGCATAAAGAACTCCCTTTAGCTTACTGCTGCCCATATCCCTGGATTTAATAATAATTTTTTTAAAAAGGAAAAAAGGATGAAAAAAACCCCAAATTAAACCACAAAGAGCCCTGCAAGTGAAGAAGGGTTCTTCTGTATTAAAATTTTAGGATAAAAGTATATTACAGGATATTATCTGGGTTTGGTTTTTTACAAGAGGACATTATTTCAGTTTCTTGTGCAGGGTTTAAATTGACACATCTGACACAGAGCATTCTTTGGACAGCACATATGATTGAAATAATTCTTGCTTAATCTTTCATTTATTCTCACTTGACTGCTGAAATTGCCATTATGTTAATTTTAAAATATTACTCCAGTAACAACTTCTGTAACTACTTGATAGCTACACTGTACAATTACTCGTAGGTTGATAACTAATGTAACAAGTATTGTTTATTTTATTCTTTTAATATCATGAGATACAATGTAGCAAAACAGCTTTTTTCAGCAACTGTTTATTTTAATATGCAAGACAAAAATACCCTTTTGGGAAGATGCAAAAACCAGTACGACAACCTTGGCACTTTCTCAGAGTTTAATGAACTTTAAGCAATTTCTCTGAGACTGCCTTGTCATAGATGTATTATATTTGCTGTCTGCACTGAAGGAAGGTACTTGAAAACTAAGAAGTACTTAAGAGATTTATGAAAGAGTTGGGCAAGAAAGACCTCTGCACCATGAATATTGATTTTAGTTTTAAATAAAGCACTGAGATGATGCAAGATTAGAAAAAGGCACTTTTAATAATGAGGAAGTGACTCTGTCAGCCCATTGTCTGCACAAACTTAATAAATGTCATTTAGGGTTAAACAGTAGGAGTTCAGCAATGCTGCCAAGTTATTGAAAATCCTGATTCTGAGCTGGCAATAATCAGCTCTGTTTGACCCTCAGTTCCAGATGGGTGCAACTGATATCCTCAGTAAATAGCTGCTTTCAGTAAATTTCTCAAAGCAAGTTCATTATAGTGCAGTAGTCCCTAAACTTTTTCCATATTCTGTGTGGTATCTGAATAATGAAACACATGCAACTCCTTCCATCTGTATCAGAGACATGATCTTCTTTCCTATTCTGTCCTTCAGTGCCCTTAGGCATCAACAGCCATTTCATACATGGAACATCCATTTCATTTAATACAACTTTTTAGCTTCTTCTGACGCAACTGAAATAGCACAAACAACAAGATGAGATAACATCATGTAACGAACTCATCTCCATGGAACTCTATTAAGTGTGCCCTAAAAGGCTTCCTGGGTAGCCATCTGCTACTTCTGCAAGGACACAGAATATAAATCTGTACCAAATGGACAGTAGTGACCTGCACTCTGATTCCCATGCTTTTCAAGAATAGGGAGAAAAAAGGACATATTGCCTTATTAGATAACAGTTCATTACAACACACTGTGTTGGTTTAACACAGCCTGGTTTTTGGTGGGGGCAGGAGAAGCTGCTTGAAACTTCTACTATGGCCAGCACAGAGTCAATCGTTGAAGACTCTGACGAGGGGCAGGTTGCTAGCCCAATTAGAGAAGTTGGTAATGCCTCTGTGATGACATATTTAAGAAAGAAAAAACTGCAGAAAGCTCTCTTTCCTCCTCCCCTACGAGTGGTGGTTAAGGGGCTGCCAGGTCTCTTCCCGGCACGGCGGCCAGGGCCCCTTCCAGCATGGCAGCAGGGGCGGTGCTGCGAGGGGGGCCATGCTGCGAGAGGGGCCATCCCGGCACCACGAGCAGCCAAGACCATGTGGCCAGGACTAGTGCCAGGAGTGCCCATGTGGCCAGGGCACCGTGGCTAAAATTGCGCGGCCAGGGCAGTGCAGCCGCTTCCATCTCAGCACGGCTCACAAGGAACTTTACTTGTTTAGGCACTTTTAACCAGCTGTGCTGCAGACAGAAGGGCAGGGGCGGCAGCAACTTTTCCTTTTCGGCGCCCCACATGAAGAGAAGAGCTGAGTGGAGCTGGCGGCAGGCACGACTCGTGCGGTGCCAGCGGGGACCACATGGCCACTGGCAAGGGGCATGGCGAGCAGTTCCCTGATGCGGAGCCCAGACAGGATCAACTCTCAGCACTGTGGAACTCCATAAAAACTTTTCCATTGATAGAACTTGAGGACAAGCAAGCCTACAGACACCAACTCTGTCCCAAGTCAGAGAAAAGGAAAAGGTGAAGACATGTGAGGAGAACCAACACGGCAGCACCAAGGTCCGTGAAGGGAGGGGGAGGAAGTGCTTCAGGTGTCGGAGCTGAAATTCTTCTGCAAGCCGTGGCGAGGGCTATGATACAACAAATTGTTTCCCTGTGATTCATGAAGCGCATGGGTGGATGCAGAGATCCACGCACAGCCCATGAGAAAAACTGCCCACGCTGGAGCAAGTGGATGCTGAAAAGCTGTAATCTAGTGAGGAACTTGAACAGAGAGAAGACCCTTGCTTCCAGAGATAAAGAGAGCCCTTGCTTCCAAATTAGAACAGCTTATCCTTAAAAGACTAAACCCCATGAACTAAAATGACCCACGATGTGCAGTTTGGGGAAGGCTGCACAATTTGTGGGAGGGACTCGCGTTACAGCAGGTCAGGCAGGGCTGCTATTCGTGAAAATTATGACCACACTAGAAAATTCGCAGAGAAATATCTCTTGTGGGAAGGATTCCATGGCACAGCAGAAGAAATAAATTCTTTTCCTTAAGCATACTGAGGAAAGATTTCTAGGAAGTGAAGGACTGAACAAAACCCCATGTTTTGTCTCCTTGCATGGTTGGTGAGAAAGAGGGAGGGGCTGGGAAGAAAATTAGGAAGAGCCTGATGCTAAAATTGCCAAAACCGAGAAGACGACTTTGGAAAAGCAGGAAGACGAGTAATCTGCAAAACCTCGAGCTGGGAGATCCAGGTCAGGATGGAAGAACTGGAAGAGAAAAGAATCTGAGTCTGGTGAAGAGCACAGGAAGATCACATATTGTCACTGGCTGCTGAAATCAGAACCAGAGAGCAGGCCGGAGAAGGGGGTGAATGTGAAGTTCAGCATTGATGACTTGAAAGCTCAGCCTAATCAGACAACCTGCTGGGATGGAGTAAGGAACTAAGAGGCAACGTCTGTCCATCCAACCCCTGACACAAGAGGAATTTGATTTTGTCTTGAGCCAGGAAGAGGAAAAGCCACGTGAAAGCAGCACAGCTCCTACCCAGCCCACTGATGCCTGCTCCGCAACCAGCACAACTCTCAAGGTTACCTACACAGCACCATGAACATTCCCGCACAAGATGCACAGCCACACGTCCCTTCCCCTGACACACTATTTTTGCTTATTTTTTCAATAAATAAAGCCTTTCTTCCGTCCCTTCCCAGCTCGGCCAAGCTGCCAGTGCCGCGTGCTCCCCGAGCTCGCTCCGGAGCGCCCCCTGCAGCCGCGGGGGAACCATCGCACCTGCCCTGCTCACCGGGAGCCGCCAGCGCCCCTGCCGGCTGCGAGCGGAACTGCACCCGAGGGGAAAGGGCCTGACAGCCGAGAAGGCTGGGACTGGGTTTGTGTTTGCTGTTACTGCCATAGTTATTGCTGTTTGTTTGACTGGTTATACACATACATATTAGTAAAGAACTGTTATTCCTATTCCTCATACCTTTGCCTGAAAGCCCCTTAATTTCAAAATTACAATAATTTGGAGGGAAGGGGATTACATTTTCCATTCCAAGGGAGGTTCCTGCCTTCCTTGACAGACACCTGTCTTTCAAACCAAGACCCATAGTCAGAATGAAGTTAAGATAGCCATGGTAAAGGGAACTTCCAGGCTCACATTTTGAAGTCTGGGGGTAGTCTCTGCACTCCTGAAGGGCCCTCCCTTCCACCCAATACACCTTTGCCCTCCAAGCCTCATTCACTGCATATTCCAGCACTTCCTTGGTCATATATCAAATAAGCACTTGATATCTCTGCCTCTCTATTCACACTGACCCCCATTTTCCTCTCTAGCTTTTGTACAACTGCTTAGGTATTTACAGTCCCTTACATCAATGGGACACACATCTACAGAAGCCAAGACACTAAGATTATTCTGAAGGGTCATGACTCCTACATGTTGTGATTATTTTGCATTAACATAATGCAAAATATAAGGGAATAAAGTGATTTATCAAACTGATTATATCTGCTCATCTCCCTTTAAGCGTAGTTACCTTCACTGCTTCATTCACAATGTGCTTTTCACACCACATTTACAATGGGGGAAGCACAGCAACAATACTCTCTCATCTCCCAGAGAATCAGACAGTGCACCCATGGATCAATGTTTTACAATCTGTCCTTGAAAACCACAAAACACTTGGAAAGGCATATGACAATGCATCAGAATTTGAACACTTAATTTCTCAGGAGGAAGGAACATGTGGGTATAATGTTTTAGGATAAAAAAATATAAAGGAATTGGGTATGTCTCACTTACATGTCACTGGTCTAATCTTCAACACGTGACACTTAGTACAAAATATTTTGTTATAACTCCCTTCAGTGCCAGTATCTGAAACAAGGAAAATAGGGTTCATCTCAGTATGAGTGCTTGAAAACTGTGTATTTTTTGTGCAAAATGCTTGGGGAAAGAATCCAGGGAATGATCTAATATTGTATATCACCATATAAAAATATTTACATTCTTGGCAAGCTACATCAGAATTGAACATTCACGTGTTGCTGTATCTCCCTGGAAAGTAGATCTACTTCCCTGCTAAATGATACATCATTAGAACTTAGATACTATTGCATTTATTTGTATGGTCTGTATTTGGCTTTAGTAGTTGAATTCCTCATCCCTGTGCTTTAAGTGTGGGTATAGGGAGCCTTTCCAGGATGCAATATTTTTGACAGGTAGATCAGATATTCCCATTAAAGATGCAACTAGCCTGCAGTATATAAGCCTACAGAAACTTACAGGTGCTTCTTCATAGAGTCCATGGTTTCTCAAAACAAAAATTATTATTCTGATTCAGCTGCTCATTACATTCTCTCCCTCCTCCTCTGATATTCACATTTTCACTACGGCACAGAATTATGTACACTGCTACATAGGACTAATATCTAATTTATGCTTTTTCCATTATAATTCTGGCAGAATCAACCTTTTTAACCTTTCATTAGGCATTATTTAATGAATCAACATTATACAATAATTATCGAACTACTAAAACTTTTATGTCTGTACTTTAGGAACTTTGGATAGCATCTGTAATGATCAACTTCTACTCCATTTCTCTAACACAGAGGACTAAAGTCCTCTAAACACTTTTGAATCACAACTCCTGTGGGAAACAAACAGCACAGTCCACTCCTGAAAGCATATTCTCTATTGACTTGCTCCTTAGAAACGCTAATGCAAAGTGACACAACTCGCTCTATTTTGTACTATTGGCTATGATGCTTAATTATCCAAATGTATCCAAATTCAAGACATCTATCTAGACAAATATATAAATAGATGGTATTAGTGTAAGACTTTAGTAAAGAGTCTTGAATGATACAGTTGCATGTAAAATTCAATCAACATTATTAACAACCAGTGAAACATTAAAACAAACTTATACATATTTCCACTAAGAGTCATAGGAACCTGATTCCATTGCACTATGTCAGTGTTCTTTCCAGATGCCGGAAAAGCAATCCAGATAACAGAGTAAATTTCAGAGATGCAACTGAGCTATCAAGCGCAGAAAGCACAACATGTAAGTGAAAAAGTGAGAGTCAAACAACTTTGCTATTTCAGAGCTTTCCTTTAAGGATATTTCTTCTTTTTTAAAACCAAACCAGAACCTGGAATGCCTGTGGATAGGAGCAGAGAGACATTTGGAGACACTGAGTACCATGGAAAATGACAGAAGAAGCTAATGCTGTCAGAGGTAATCACATGTAACAGGCTCAAACTGATAATATGCAGTCTTTCATTATCACGGTTTCTGCATGTACCCAGACAGTTTTGTTAGATAAGAAAAGAAATCACAGCTGAAATAAAATAAAAAACCCAAACACTTTCCTCCTAACCTACAGCCAGCTGTGGTGAAACAGAGTGCACAACCAGGAGCACGCCAGATATGAGTGGACTGCAAAAACAGAAAAAAGAGTGCCTAGGGAAAGTGGACAAGTTTGATATGTATTTGCTACAGCTTTTGAAGAAAGTGTTTTTAAGTAACTAGGTTTCAGCATAAGCAGTACCAGTGTTTAGTACAAGATTAAATCAGATAAAATTATACACAAATACAGATAGTGGATTATAGACGGGTTTTTTCCCTTCCACTCAGTCCCATGTTGATGAGAGAAATCTCTTCAGTTTAAGATAGCTATGAGACAAATTGTAATGTTTACATTTCATAATTAAGTACCTACAATTAGTTACCTACATGCTTATCAAGTTACTAATAAGTTTAGCTACATCAAGCTGTTTAGTAAGTTAAAACATTGCTGTAGGATTTTTACTTCTTGATCCTTTGATTAAACTACATCCTTTCTAAGATGTCATTTAAACATAATTCATTGAAATGTGGATACTGAATTATATAGAATAACCATTAAGTTTCTGGCAATATGCTGTATTAAGAATTGGCCTTTCAAAACACTTTACTCTTCTTCATGCTCAAGAATGGCTTGCAAGTCACACATTGACTTCTTTAACACCCCCTGCTCCTGCCACTCAAGCAACATGAAGCATTCTCTGCTTATACGTGTCGTGCCTACAGTACACATGTGGTTCCCTGGTCTCACCCTTGCCCTACTACTATTATATGGGATACATGGATGTACAACAAATGTTTGAAAGCCTTGCCTTGAAGCCACAATACAGCATGGTTTATCACCTTTGGAGTCCAGCCTAATACAAACAGCGTTCAACTCTTGAGCAAGAATTTACTGAACACAACCACTGAGTCTAGGCCCAGGCTCTCTACCTGTACATCTCAGGATGTATGTGGTGTATGTGAGTTCAAAGAAGTACTGCTTACACTTTTCTCCTTTGAATATATCACCAATTGATTCCCCCTGGCTGAAATCCCAGGACTTGGGTATCACATTCCCCTAATGAAGGCTTCATAGCATTCTTTTGAACTGAATCTTGCCAATATCGAAGTAGCATAGCAGAAACAAAAAAAAAATACTAATGCAATGTTAAAAGTCATTACATTTAATTTAGAAAAAGAAGCCTTGATATGTGGATTAGAAAAACATGTAGTTCAAGGAAGATGTTGGTAAATTCATGGAAAACCCGGAAACAAATCAAATGGCCATTAGAGGATATAACTCTCCAATCCTACTGAAACAGCAAAATGTGATTTAAAATAATGCAGGCAATACTGTTGTATTTAAGCCCATTTGGTCCATGTAACAAGGAGGACTGAGAAGTAGCAACGTGAGGACAGGTGCTTTGAAAAGCTAACCGTTAGTCAGGCTGTTATTTCACAAAATGAAGGTTGAGTAGCTCTTCTGTCTTTGATCAGCTGTACTAAATATAAAAATAGTCTCTGGAAAAAAAATTTCTATTTATCAGGACCATCTGATAGAAGTTGCAAACCAGTTTATACCCTAGCAGGGCTGAAAAATGTAAGATGCTTGGATATGATTATGTGATTATAGTACTACCTCCATTCCCTGTGCCTTGAGACTTTTTAGTTGGTTTGGGGATTTTTAAACCCATCTCAATTGTTTTCGTCTAAAATAACTTTATTAAAATCTGAAGTTTTCCTGATTATTCTAATATAACCAAATAACATTTAATTTAGGAGAAATTACTTTGAATGTGCAATCTAGAAATGGAAGAAACTGAACAGAGTTTCTCTATGAAGCATTTGGGATGTAGTTAAATTTTTTATGTTTGTTCAGAAGGGTAGTGCAAATTTAAATCCTACAGGCAGAGCCAAGCTAGCAATGCAAGGAAGTATAGTCAGTTAATCTTGTGGTGTTCAGTTTGTTGGGTTTGCGCTGTGAAATTGCTCCTGAAGCTTTCATGTGGAAAATGAGAATGTTCTTTAATGGCTGATGGGGGAATAAAGAAGTAAATACAAAGAAACTCCTACAAGCTCTTAATATTAACTGCACTAAATAAGTGTAACTAACTGCACTAAGTTATTGATTTATCAGGGCTTGTCCAAATACTATTCTCTTTGGTTCATTTGGGGAAAAAGGATGAAAAACATGTTAGAAAAGCCAACTGCTAAAAGCTACTGGAAAATGCTACTGTTTATGCTTCCAGCTGTTTCTGTAAACTACCCAAGGAACAATTAATAATGACCTCAAATAGTCTAAAGCTAACAAAGTTTATCATATCTCAAGTAAGATGTACTTTCCTGGAAGGCTGTACCATTTTCAATGAGCTCCATCCTCTTAAAAAAGATGGGAAGTACTGTAAACAAGCACAGAACAAGATGTTATGGGAAATCTACTTTGTTGCTATAATCAGATCAACATGTCCGATAATTTTGTTATTGCCACATATTTCACAGACTGAGGAACTGAGCTAACCATGTCTGTTTATTTACAATTGAACTATTTGAATTATGTGTGCTTAGGAAAGAAAAACTTGGAGACATTTACTTCAGACACATTTGGGTCTTTTCCACTCTGCTAAAACTTAGAACTACAGAGGCTTAGTTCACAGGGACATCTGACAAGAAGTTGCAGCCATGCGTTGGTCCCATTTGAGCTGCAAAATCAATTCTAGTTGGTGATTAAACTTGCCAACCATTTTAAAGGAAGAACAGTGTAGGTGTATGGAAGTTTTAGGGCTTTTAAGTGCAAGTCCCAACAGTGAGTTTTGGCAAATTTAAATTCTGATTACCTTTCCTGTCCCAGATTAACAGAAAAACAGGTTATGTGCACATACTGTAAAATTCACTAGAAGCATGTTGTTTCCCTAACTTGATAAAAGTGGTGAACCTACTGAATGTTGTCTGCCAGGTATAGTGTAGGAACATTTTCTCCATTTAGAGGAAAAAAAGTAAGGAGATGGATGAGGAAAATCTACTAAACATGCTGCTCTGTCTACCCTACAACACGTGCATCCAAACTATATCTGTACGTAAGGATCACCAATTACATAAGTTACTGTATCTACAGTGAATTTTAGCTATTTATATGCACTCTACTGCATATAAACAAGGTTAGTCAAACATTTTTCGGTTGCTTTTACAGCAGTTATAGAGTGGTACCTCCTAACCTATGTTCAGTTTAGTGCAATAGCTTTCCTATAAAGAGGAGACAGAAAAAAATACACTATTTGCAGTAGATCAAAACTTAATTTCAATTTTCTGAACACATCCCAACAGTTGCTTGGCAAGTGAATTCAAAGCTTTGGTTTGGAAGGGGTAGAGGACATCAGATAAGCCTGTTCAATTCTTATTCATCTGTTTTGCATGTATTCTGTTTATGCTCTCTGTGTGTGTTTACGTGTGCATTGAAGGTAAGGAAAGATTTTACATTTGCAAACACAAAGTTCAGTAAGCTTAATCATACATTTTAAAACCCCTCTCTGCAAATTGATATTATACCCTATGATCAATCCAGGCTCAATTTTGAGTTAGTGGACTGTTGACTATACTCTAGTGATGTAATTTTGAACAACTTTTTATGGCCTCACAAATTACAGGTTATAAGTACTTAAAACAAAAATTACATTATGTCAATGCCTACACCAATGAAACCGTTCTACATCTTCTCTACCTGCTCATATAACAGACACAAGAATTGTCTGTATTGAGGAAAAACTATTTAATTTAAATGAAGCCCTTAAACATAGATTTAAGTGATCAATAGCAATCCTCTGTTGTCTTCATTGGTTTGCAAGCAGACAAATGAGTAAAGTCAGATTTAAAGAGATACCCTCAAAATCTGAAAGACCTCATATGTACCCAAGGTTGTTAAAAGTAAAAAACCATGCTTTCTGAAATAAATTTAAACTAAGCCACCTAAATTACAGTGATGAACAATAAAGCATTTGTGCAATATCATTTTTATTTCACAATGCTTGCTTTATGCAGTTTGTGAAATGTCTAAGATTTTCAAAAGCAATATTTGATTAACACTATTCAGACAGTTGTATTAGTAACAAGATGGGCAAGTGTTGCATGGTACCTAAACATTTCTGTTTCAATATTTTAGTGGGTAAACAACATTCCCATAGTGTCAATTTTTACTTAAATCTCCTGATTATCACTAATCAAAGCAGATATTATCCTTTTTTCTCCAAAACAACTGTCAGAGATTAACTTCCTGTCTGCACCCAAAACTGTAGTTTCAGTTCAGGTCAGTAGAATGATGACCTGTCCTCAAGAGACATAAGGCTGAAATGTCTCATTGTGGCCAAGATTTTAGACATTATAACCTGTACTAAGCATACATTCGGATTATAAATTGATTGGCCTTTGTGTGAATTCACCTCATGATTCCTTTTGAAAAGAAGAGTGGCTTTGTTTCAAAGGCTAGCAGGGCACGACACAGGACACTGTTACACAAATACAGTCCCATGCACAAGAAGAACAGCTTCCCAAAGCTTCTCACTTCTCAAACTGTCTGGCAAGCTGCCTTTTCACTAACAAAAGAGAGTCCAGCTGGACCAAGGAATCAGTTATTCACTGTAATGCAGACTGACTTTCTCCTGACATCAGATAATGAAAGCATTTACTGAAAAGTTAGAGAAGTTTGTAACAGTGATTTGAACTATTTTTCTGTATTACTGCAGGTTTAATTATCAAGAAACTAGCTACTGCTTAAAATACAGATTTGAAAACTTTAGCAACCAATGTGAGATTCAAATTCCAATTTTGATGGAAGAAGCTGCTGTTTACTAATCCCTTGTGCCTCTGATTGACAAGCAATGAGGGAGGGGGGAAAAAATGTATTTTTGAACTTTTTGATCAGCAGAGTGAGAAAGGCTTTGCCAGAAGAAGCAGGGAGACCCAGGTGGTATCCCCTGCTGCAAAACTTTAATAAGTTTTAAACTAGATCCTGTAACATTTCAGACTGTTAAGGAAAAGAGAAAGAAAAGCATTCCAGCAGAGTTCCAGTAATAAAAAACTGTTATCTTAGGCTGGCAAAAAGAACTGACATTATGCTATTTACATGGAGGTTTATGACCAATGAATGGCAGCTCAGTGACAGACTCCCGAGAGCAGCATGATGCTCCTACCTCAGGTCTTGCTGCTATAGATGAACTTGGAGAGGATAAGACCTCTCACAGCACCTCTGGTCAATTTTTGCTTTTTTGAGTTTTCTTTTTTCCATTATGGTTGACATTTTCAAGCATATTATCTGTCCCAGAGTATGAGCCTATCACTGTGAGCTGCTGAAAACTCCACTCACAGACAGAATACATATTTTTACTTCTAAATGAAAACAAAATGACAACTTCATTATTAACTGTCTGCTTGAAAGATATTTTTAAGAAATAAAGCCATGAGACAGGTTTAATAGAGTATTCCAGGCTAAAATGTCTTTGTAAATTTGTTTTATTTTAACAGCTGTAGGATAAATTAATTATGTGATCAAATTAGAACCTGACAGTGACAATAAACCCAGTTCTGCAGAATGTTACATTCACTTGAGATGAATAGAACTGTAAATAAATAATTTTGTATCTAATATATCTTTTAAAAAAGCAACTGGTGTGATCCAGTAGGTAATAAGGGACAAAATACCAGGTGAAAGAAAAATTCTGCATTTTACCATTCTGTTATCATGTGAAATGTATTCTACTTTAGAATTGGGATAAATCTTCAACAAAGACTTCCATACCCTTCAAAGCACATGCTTAACTTATCTTCCTTTTAAGAAGTTTAAACTTCACTTTGAAATATTTACTTAGACAAGTATTATGTGTATGATGCTAGAATAGGAGTAAAGTGTCTGAACAGTGTCTTATTTCAGGTATCTTAATTCTGTAACTTTACTCGCTTATCAGATTTCAAGGGGACAAAATCTTTTAACAGCAATCTCAATGTTTATATATAGTTGACCAATAACTACTCTAGCTATTGTCAAAACCTGATAATGTAAGATACTAAAAATATATTATTAACTCATAAGAAAGATAAAAAACCACAAGATACTTCTGATTGATTCTAAACAACCACAAAATTTCCTCAATAAAACAGGTATATTTTTTTCACTTAGCTGAAATAAAGTATAACTCACAAGGAGCTTATTTGCTATAGGGTATTTTTACATATAGGATAGTCAAAATAGCACCAAAAGAGAAGAATTTTTCTCAGTAAGATACATGCCTGAAGAAGAAAAATAGTTCTGTGCCCACATTTAACATGCTACCTTTGCAGAAATATGAAAGCCATTTTGTTAGCAATAAAATGATTACATAGCTACTGAACTAGTAAAGAATTATGCTTGCCCTTTTCAAAGAAAAATACGTATTTCCATATTTAAGACTAAGGGAACAAAGCAAGACCAAAGAAAGAAAGGAAGAAGAGCCTGTCTTCAGCAAGGACAGGCTGCACCTGAATTGAACACAAAATAACAGCAGCTTCCTACAGGCAGCAAACTCACAGCAGATTAAAAAGTCATTCAACAGTCGCCCTACAGGCACACAGATATGCACCAGGAAAGTAAACAGTATCACAGGTATTGACCAATTTGCTGACTCATATCCAAATCACAAAATTAGCTATTAATTTCACACATATTGTTGCATTCTTTTGTCAGTCTTTATCCCTACTATTATGAAAAGATTAAAAGAGATATGTACTAAAACTGGCTTCCACTAGCAATCCTGTTGTCAGGCTTGATGAGGATGTCAAGGCCAAAACAAAGCATGCTAAAATCTTTGCCTGAGCCCTGACATGCATGTATATGTATGTATGCCTAAATAGATTGTTGTCACATTAGCTGTACCTGCTTGTGGATGCAGTAGGAGAGCTTGACAGCACCTTTAGCTGAGGCAGTGACACATCTAGGTTCCTTCAAAAACAGATGGGATTTAAAACCTAATTATCTAATTTCTAGCTTTCTTTGTAACTATAAAGGCAGGATCAGGCTCCCATTTAAAGGAAAATCGTACCAAATGCCAAACATAATGTGAAAGCTAACAATAAACAGCTGTAACACTTAAGAAACAAGACTTACTGGCCATAAGAATCTCTCAGCTCATACCAACTCTTTGATTTCAGTTGCTGCTGTTGGTCTCCTTTATCAGATCAAATCTACTAGCACATGTGCCTGTTTAACCCCTCTTAATCCATCTGTTAATTACATATTTCCATTCCATGACAGTCTTTGGGTAAAACTATTAGTTCTTGTATCCCTTCAAAGTGCTCCTCACTTCGGCTCCAATGGCACTTGCAGCTACTCCTTTGTCTGTCCAGTGACAATGTGGAGTGAAAAACAGCACTTCCATGTCTACCTGGTTTGAAGCAACTCTTTAGTATTTGCATCTTAGATCAGCAAGTGTTCCTTCTATCTGAAACAGGGGCCTGCCTGCAAAAATATAAAGGGGTTGTAAAGCTTTACTTTACAGCATATATTGACCAGAAATAGAATTGGCTCTAATAATATGATTGTTGCCAGAAGACTTGATTATTACCACCATGCTTCTTTTTAAAATCTTAAATTAATCCAGAAACAGAAATGTCTGATTACACAAGGGCCAATGATGGGAACTGGTGCTTAAATAGCCTGGCATTAAAGTGTGGAAGTGTAAGAAAGAAAAGTTGCTCTATCACATAGCTATCTAACTAGATTGACAGCAATTAAAGTGTGTTTCTCACAATTAGCCAGCTGTACCTGACCTATACTAAAAGACTAATAAGGCTTACCTGACCTAAATCATTTGTTAATTTTACTTTTTTGCTTCAAATTTGGATAGTGAAGGGAGGTTAATTAGGTAGCCAGACATTACTTTGAGTCTCAGTCTGTGTTACAGTTGGCCTATTAGCAAGAGCTACCACAGCTTCATGTGTCTGCTCCCACTTCTGAGCAGGTACACAAGAAAATAATATTTCTAATTTTGTGTTGTCTCATACAAGACTGAGATGTGACTACAAAATGTACATTTTGCCAAGAGTGATTGGGAAATGAGACATGCCATGCATTCAACACCATGCAAAGCCAAACAAATACAGGGTACTCAGTGTCAGTCAGATAGAGCTTTTAAAAAAGCATGAGAGGAAAATGGAGTCCTGTAGGTAAAATAAACCGCTTAAAGAATACAATGCTTATTCCAGAGGGCTCTTAAATGCCAACAGTCTTCCATATTGGTTAGAGACTCTGGGGATTTTTCAGAACTTGACTACCAATTTTCTTTTTCATACAGGAAAGCAAGGTAGTGTTTACCTCAGTTTCACAGGTTTCTTCTCGACATTTCCTGAATTCAGAGGTTTTTGCTAAAATACCAATAATCTGTTCATATCTGCATTTGTCATATATACACTCAGTGCATCATGAAGATAATTGAAGAAGATGTTCACATCCAGCACATGATCTAGTCATTGATAGCAAAAGTAACCAACACTCCATCCTGCATTTTGAAAGAATTAATTCATTTCTTAAAATTTTGTTGTTTCAACATGGAGATTCCTACATTTATTTGCCATAAGGATAAGTTTTCAACCTCAGAAATAGGTTATATATCATGTCGAGATTAAAAATAAAAGTAAATATTTCACTTAATTCTGCAGTTCTCACAACTCACTTCTTACATTCTGGAAAGAGGCTTTAGATTGTTTCCTACTTCTTGCTCTTATGGCTTCCTAATCCCTAATTAAATATGTATCAATTATATAAAATTTTCTAAAATAAGAGTTGGAAAATTTCACTATGAAAAACACATTTTAAAAAGTTTTAAAGGTAGGCCTTTGAGAGTGATGGAATTCAGCATGTCATCTGAAAGCATTACTGATTTTTTTTAATTTCACACTAAAAGTTATTGCTTCTTCATCATCCACTTGCTTTACCACTGAATGTCAGAATGTAATTTTAAAAGTTGATTTCTTTCAATAAGGCAATTCAAAACTTCAGTTGGTGCAATGAAGCAGTTTTAGCGCAGACAGGGGCCCAGTTGTCTTTCAGTAATTTTATCTTCCTAGAGATCTACACTTCTCACACTGGGAATGTTTATCTGTGGCTCTAAGCCTCCCTAAAAGTGGAAATATACTAAAAGGTAATAGATATTTTTAGAACTGTTTTGGAATATCTCTGCATGCCACTTTTTTACCATTAAGATTTCAAAACCAACAATTCATATTCATAAGCTGCATACAAAGGAAGCCTGTATATAAAAGCAGTACCAACAATTTTTGAGGTGGAAGTGAGGCCTATTTGAAAGTTTGACACTGTTACAGAAAAATGGGCTGTTACCTTTACAAATTGATATTTTGTTTATTTTGATTCTATCATGCAGCATAAAGTCCTTTGATAGCTGTGCCTAAATAAGTTTTCAAGTTATTTCTACCAAAATTTTATCTTCATCCTTACACAAAAGATTTTTTCCTCTTAGAGAGATGAATCTCAGTAGAAGGGGAAAAAAGACCCTGAATTACTTCTGTTCTCAATAATAAAACCTTTGCTTTTTTTGTCATGTTTCTTCATTTCAACCAGATCTTAACCTCTGTTTCTTGCCTATTAGCATGTATGGGTAAAATCCTCTGACAAGGATTTTGCAAAGTGACAGTTCAAACTGTCAATTATTTCTTCAGGGTCCATGACTTCATGGAAAAATTTGCTTTTGATACATGTGCAATTAAACATTTCACACTGTTCCAGAACTTTTATCTTACTCCCTTCAAAATTAATGTACCAGCATTGGTGTCTTATACTGCAAAGTGCATGTGAGATAAGAACTATCATTAACTTCACATGCAATTCAGGGTCCAATCACTAGACACTGTGCCATTCAGTTTTGCTGTGTTAACTGTTTTAGCAGAAAGATACATAACTTTGCATTAATCTTTCTTAAACATAACTTGCATTTTTACAGCAGTATTTCTGAATTGCTTGGGACAGCAAATCAACTTGCAACATCAACACTGGTAAAAAAGCTTACTGTCTCATCTTGATTTCTTTCTACTTCTATAGGATTAAAATAAAAATAATAAAGATTCAAAAAGCCAGGTTATCAGAGCATTTTCCCAGTCTTGTGCACAGTAAATGAGATGAGACTCGATTCAACTTCACAGGTCTGCTAATAATAATAGGACTTGTAAACCTAACTCAAAGCTTAAGAAATTGAAAGAACTGACCTTTTTTGATTCTACAATTCCAGCATTCTCATTTTTCAGCTCTTTTAAAATAATCTCGTAGTGTTTCATGATGCCACAAATTATAATAAATTTCTTGCCAAAGTTTACAGCACTGAAAAGTACTTATTCAGAACTCTGTGTATGGATATCATAAATTAATCTATACTCAAGTAAAATATTTTAAATAATTATTTAGATTTTGGAGTTATGTATCCTTTGGATTACCACATGGTACTTTCTCTCTGTCTTCAAGGTAATAGACAAGAGTAAGTGTGTCTGAACACCACAAAATACTGAAAAACTCAAACACACCGCTCTGGATTGTGAATGCACTTGGCTTCAGTGGTGCACAGTTTCTGTTGATAATCAATTCTGCACAATGGCAAGCTGTCCAATTTTTTCAATATGTTGTGCATTGTACATTATCCTCCTTTTCTCTCAGATTGAACAGCAATAACTCATCCATTTGAAACAGGACAAAAGGCATGAATTGTAAACCTTAAATATTGAGAAATCTTTTTCAAGTTTTCTTACAATGTACATAATTTCCTGACTGGTGGACTTAAAAAGACATGCAACCTTAGACCACTGGTCCTATCCTGCAGCCCATAAACTTCATTGCTGTGTCTTATTTAAACGAGAGTATAACAAACAAAATCAGGTCTTTAGCACTTACTGGTGGCCCTAACTCTGAGTTTCTCGGTCAAAGTCAAGTGGTTATATTATTCACACATTTCTTTATTTAGAAATTCTGCAAGTCTGTCTACATTGTTGCTACAAAAGCCATTACATGTGGATAAAACAAAGCAAGACATTTTGATTTCAGTTAGAATCATGAAAGTCACTGCACAGTACGGTTCATGGAGCTAGAGATTATAACTTCCTGATTTTTTACATTGTTGTTACTATACCTTTTCTTTTTAATTATTTACGAGAAAAACTTCAGGACACATTAGAATTCTTTCAATGGAATCCTTTCTGCACATGGCATGCTTAATAGTGTTATTTCTCCAAATTCTTTTTTCCATCAGGTCTGCAAGTATTCTATTTATATGTCAAGGGGAATTTACTTTTCATTGAAGACATACTACATAACAATTATTTTACGTAACAAACAAGGTATTCATCCAGTGATGATATACTGGTGTTTTGGGTGGGTTTTTAATTTTTTATGGTTTAAGGATTAAAAAACATTCTACAGACAAGAATCAGTCATACACAAGACCCTGGAAACCAGATGAGGTCATGACTTTGCAGCTGGCTAAGCTATTCATCTGGAAGCTCAGTCCAGCTGCAATTGCCATTTTTTCCATATTTATGTGGGATTGCCCATAGAGTACAACAAAGAGTCCTTGCTACTGGAAGAAAAATGACAACATTTTGTTCTCTTCTTTTAAAAACATATGGAATTTCTATAGACAGAGTCAGAAGAAACTCTTGCTCTACAAACCTCTGCTGTAATATATGCTGTGCATGTGCTACATACAAAACATTATGTTAAAATGAACTAATATTTAGAAAATAACATCACAAAAAGTTGGGCAAAGAAAAACAAAGTACCTAGCTGTGTTTTCAAATTGGCCCATTTTTAGACAGTATCTGTTTCTGGGGATACAGGCATTGACCTGAGAATGAAAAGTACAGAGATTTATTGCAGCTACAAGTCACATTTTCTAGAAGGATTATTGCCCCTTAGTGCAAAATTTAATTTTGGAAGAATGTTTGGAGTAAGAATTATTTTTTATTATGCTGGTGCCAAGTACATCGTTAGAAGCCTTTATACAGTTTTATCTGTACAAATACACATATTGCCATGTAGAGTGTATGCTTCTCATAATTTGTTAAAAATTGGGGGTTTTTCTCTCTCTAGCCATGAAGTCTCTTGAAGTATAATGATTTAAAATGGAGCAAACTTTGGCTGGACAGAATATGCAGGGATTTTTAGAAACTCCTCAAATCCACTTCATATAGCCTTTAAAGACATAACAATAAAGAGATGATGTCCACACTAAAACAGGGTTTTGTCATGAAAAAAAGTTTTAAAAATGCCATACACACCTAGCCTGTTCTTTTTACCTTTGAACATGGGAGTCAGAAATGAAATATGAGAAAGTAGTAAATACAGTCAGGTATATCAAAAATAGGTTGCAATTACAGTGAGAGGTTTGTTCCCTATCTTAATCTGATCATACATTTTAAGCAAAATCACTGGCAAATGTCTACTTATTTCTATATAAGCACATGAATTGTTAATTACCATAATGTTTATTCTGCTAATTTGCATTCCTTTATTAACATAAATTACATATTTCCTTTGGAGAAACACATATAGTTTTCTGTAAAAGAAACACATATCCAAGTTAAGTATAGCTGCCCCACTAAAAATTAAAACTCCATGACATTTAATTACTAGCAAAATCTCATACATAACAGCTATGGAACACACAATATTGCGGCGTATTGCAGTACAGAAAACCTTCAAAACTTTAAGTGGAAGGATTTTCAAAACATACTGATTGACATTATAGCTTGAATTTTCCTGTCTGTAGAATGCTGGCTATTCCAGTAGTACTTTTAGTCCTTTTAAAATATATCTTTATCTTTTTCCATAAGTCCATTATGATTGAAAATCATATATCTGAATAGTGCCATCTGTTAGAAGAGTATTCCTGGTTATATTAGGAATCATCCCCTCCTGGCGGTTGAGACTTCAGTTTGTAACCTTGTAGACCTCTGCATTAACCACACTTAGACATGACATTTGAACATCTAAGCAAGCTGTCATTGGACTCCCCTGCCAGTGGACAAGGAAAGGAGGACTCTGAAGGAGGCATAATTTTGTTTTGTTTTGTTTTGTTTTAATGGCAGCTGTGTGAACCTGCTTCAAGTTTTGAAGAGGAAGCCCTGGGAGAGATGGATTCATAGGTGGAGGGCAGGTGAAAAAGTCAAAGGTGCATAAAAAAGCTGTGTATCACATGGTTACACAATTTACCCATAGTCATATACACTATGGCCCAATGCTGTTATCACCAAAATCAGTTATAAATTGCACATATAAAGCTTCATGTTTCTCATTAAAAATTCTTTAGAAAGGCTTCAAGTGATGCAGAATAAACACAGTAAAAAATTTGTTCACTTTGGATTCATCAAGCAGTAAGGCTCAGATTGTAAACCTAAATAATCACTATGGCAGAAGCAGGAATTTTATAATAAATAAAATTTCACCCATTTATACTGTGCTGAAATTAAAGAAAGGCAAGAAAATATAAAAAAATCTTTTCTGGCCTATTGATCAATTTTTCACTGTTTTTCCCATCTCTGTATAGACCATGTTTTAGGAATGTCACAAAGTACTGCTTGAATTTAATGGGCTAACTTGTAGATTTTTATATCCACTTACATAACAAAGTTTTCTCTGCATTAGTGTGGCAACCTGTTATGCAACTGCTGAGAAATCAGTCTGGAGTTTTGAAGATATGTTTCTTGGCTTTAAAGTAAAAAGACTATGTGCGCTTGGTTAAAATGTTGAATGTGGAAGACTATTTCTCTAGAGGGGGAGATCAAAGGGATGAAACATAAGCAAGAATTTTGATCAAACCTTAGACGTGTTTGATATTTTAAATAAACAAATATTGACTCCTTGTTTCGTCAATGATATGGTTCTTCATAATACAAAGCCTGGAGAGCTCTTTGCTCATGCTTGCTTTATAAAACCTGTCCCTTCCAGCACTTGCCTAATAATTTGTATGACCTCCATTATCTTCAAGTGGAATCTTGGGATTGAGATTGATGAAATTCTTTTCTGTTTTTCTCTCTTAGTTTTCTTTACACAAATCCAGAAGCTTACATAAACTGACTGGATTGGAACTACCGCTGGATCAGGACACTAAGAAGAAAAGATTTCAGCTAGCTGCAGCTGTCATTACTACAGACTGATAACAGGGGAAGTTGTTGGAAAGCAGATTGTTTTTCACTGTTTTATGAAAACTGAATACTGCTGATATAAGCCTCCCAAAGTGTATCTGAGGTTATTTTATTGCTCTTATTACATTCATTTCCCCAAAGCAAAATGTTTATATAACTCATTTAAGAGTTCTCATTTATTCAGAAAATCTCTTCCAAAGTATTCAGCAGGTGCCGTTGCAAGAATGGTGGAAGTTGTAATATATTGTAATATTGGTGGAATTTTCCCCTTCAAATATAAGAAGGGAACTAAAATTACAGTAGAAAAGACAAAGTATCACAGCATGATAAATGTTGTCCTGTCTAACATCCTCTGCAGTGCAGGAATGTATTTACTTTCTCAATAAATACAATTACAGAATAGCTTTCTTTCTATGAAGCTGTCCCTTAACTCTCCCTTATAGTGCAGGAGACACTGGGAGATGTCAGAGGGCCAGGTTCCTTCAGTGAGCATGATTATAAAATATTTTTTATCTCCTCATTATCTTCCTGAGATTTTTTTATCCTCTTAACTGTGACTGTCTGAGCTTTTTTTTTTTTTTTTCTTTCTGGGCAATTAGTGAGAGAATTCTAACAGCGACATTGTCTCTTTCTTCCCTTCAGTCTTTATGAGACAAAAAGGAGGTTTCCTTTGTTCTCTGACTAGAGTGGCTGAAAGAATATAGTCTTTCATGGAGCACCTTCTTGTCTTTTCCTGTTTCAAAGCTGCAGTAAAGTAGAAGCTTAGCAGGCCTACTGCCTCAGAGGCTATTCCTCTAACTGTCATGGGGGGGTTGTTTGCTTGTTTTCAGTTCAAAGGGCCTCTAGACAAGAATGTGGAGGGAAGAGGCTTTAAATCCTACTAAATCAGTGGGTTACACCCATAATGCTGCTTTACCTGATGTCCTCCCGGAACGCTGCAGGGGAAGAGGAAGTTCTTTTCACCCTTTCCTGCTTATATTTCACACAAACCTAAATCATTAAGAGTGTCTTACATGAACATGAGCATCTCTTTTCCACAATGAACAAAAGCAGATTTATCTTAACCTTGGGTAAAAGCAAAGTGCTCAATCCAAAACAAACGCTGAAAAATGGCAAGAACTTCACAAACAAAACAGCTTTGGCACCTGCAAGTTTTCCATAATACACTGTTGCTGAATAGTGACTTATGTGTCTGTTAGGTAAATATGCTGCCATTCTGATGACTATAAAGCCAGAAAATAACAGTTACAACAGCAATATTTAAATTTATTTTGAGAAAGTACTGCTCCAGTCTATGTGGCACTGCAAGACTTATTTGTTTTCCTTTTATCAGAAGACCATTGTGGCAAGAACTTCACAAACAAAACAGCTTTGGCACCTGCAAGTTTTCCATAATACACTGTTGCTGAATAGTGACTTATGTGTCTGTTAGGTAAATATGCTGCCATTCTGATGACTATAAAGCCAGAAAATAACAGTTACAACAGCAATATTTAAATTTATTTTGAGAAAGTACTGCTCCAGTCTATGTGGCACTGCAAGACTTATTTGTTTTCCTTTTATCGGAAGACCATTGAGAATGGGAAAAACATGAGGATGAAATTTCTCTAATCTAAGTTGGTCAGTTAATACAAAGCATTCAAAGCTGAGGAATAACTCAAATTTACTTTACTTACTTAAGTTAGGATATGTTATATACTTGATGCAAAACTGAAATATAGCGTGTCAACTCACAAGAAGTTTTCTTACAAGCAAGGAAAAAACAGGGCTTTTAAACATCCTGTGAATAGAAAAAATATTGTCCACTGGCCTGACATTTTAAGAAACTTGTTTTTTCTCAGCAGGAGATACAGTTTCGAAGAAGAAACAGTTCCAGATTCATTTTTTTAAGGAAACCATTCAAGTTTCTTTATATTCTTTTTTATACTTAGCTGTAATGTCAGTGGCATCACTATATGCTTATAAGAATACAACTGATGTACCGAATGTCTATAGATTTGAATGCCAGACTGTGTTGTGTGTTATAATAATTGCTTCCTTTTCTTTTGATGTCTTCTCAAAGAGGATGCCACAAAGCCAAGAGGTTTGCAAGAATCGTAACAGCAAGAGGAATACATTTTCCTTACAGAGGTGGAGTGAATTTTGAATGATTTGTATTCGAGGAGGAAAAGATGAGTATCCCAACCCTTTGGGATACTTTTATCCAGTATTTTGCCATGGGATTATAAATCTCATGTCATTAAAACTCTCACTGGACCACCAGAAGGCAGGAGCAAATCCACAGCCAGTGGGTTCTACAGCAGGCACTTCTACTGATAAAGAGTCCCAAGGGTGTTGTCAAGGACTGTCTTAGGATCTTTGAATTCTTTCAGTGGCTGCTCAAATGAACCATTTTAAAGTTTAACACTTAAAATTTCACAGCAAATATTCTCCAGGATTTTAATTCAAGATTGTGAACAGCTTCAAGGACATTCATCTTTTCAAGCAAACACAGATTATGTGTTAACATACACACTACATCCAAAATGCCAACTCACGGTCTGTGAGACAAATGGACGTATATATTTTATTACCTACTTACTAAAAAGTCACAAGGCCAAAAATAATCAAGCAGCTTCTAAAGGCAATCAGGTGTAGCTAAAGATAAAAACTTCTTGTCCCCATCATGTTTATCTTATCTTTCTTCTAAATTTGGGATGAAAATACAAAAAAGTAGTGATTTCAAGCTCAGTTGCATAAACCATTTCTTTTCTTAGACTTATAAAAACTTAGATAATTCAGGGAAATTCATTTCAGGTCTCTTAACATAAAGAAAGGCAGGTTTTTATTCCAATTATTTTAAATAAATAGACTAGTTAGAGAGCTTCACTCCTAAAGAACTACTGTTTTGTAGACACATGAAGTCTCTTTCCTTAAAGATTCAGAAATTCTGATAAATTTGAACTCTGAGACAAGCAATGCTAGAAGTAACATGGAGGCCAGCTCTGCAGATATTCATCTCACAGGACATGAAACAATATTAATTTCTGTTAAAAATTCAACATAAATTCAACACCCCCCAGCTCTTTGGATTTGGGAATGACAGATCCATTCAAATTAGCAAATTTGAAAAATTAAGCATACAGGAAAAGATTTTAATCCCTGGAAACACAGAATACAATAAAGCTGTAATTTTTTGTCATTTAAGATAGATCCAGATAACAGTTAAGAAATTAGTGTTACATCTATATGCAAAATAACCTGAATATTGATGGTACATCTAACTGCTGAATCTGACCTCTGCTTTAGAAAAATTCGAAGAGATTTTCCTGAACTCACATTATAAAGTTATCTGTGAAAAATAGTATGTTCCAGGAGAGAAGATATAATTTCAAATGAAAAACAGGTTTAAGAGAGTCACTCACAGTATTATAAATATTTTTACCCACAGCACGAGATACCGGAAAACTAGAAAATATATCACTTTGGCATAATGACTGAAATTTTGGCTTCAACTTGCCTTTTCTGTGCCCCTGTACTCCACACATCAAATGAAGATAACACCTTTTGTCTATTTTATCCTGCTGACCTTTTCAAAACTGTGGCTGTGTCAATACATCTACAACACCTACAAGTGATCTGCTCTGGATTATCTCCAGATTACCTACATGATAAAATGAGTAATAAAAATAAGACCCCATGCTGGCTGATACTTCATCTCAGAAAACTAAAACTTTCACAACAATGCACACTATGAAGTATGAGAAATGTGCTACAAAATTTAACTTCCAAAAAGTTAAATTTAATTTAACTTCCATGTGTTTGCAATTTTTCTCAACTTTTCTTTGC
The DNA here is from genome assembly GCF_000691975.1 of Corvus brachyrhynchos. Classification (NCBI taxonomy): domain Eukaryota; kingdom Metazoa; phylum Chordata; class Aves; order Passeriformes; family Corvidae; genus Corvus; species Corvus brachyrhynchos. The sequence goes on along the minus strand of NW_008237239.1, from coordinate 12,946,146 downwards.
ATACTGACAATTATTTTTAGGCTAATGCTGGAAGCCCTGATTTCCTTCTGTGAATTTTAAAGTAGGCTCATTATTTGACTGAAGAAGCCAAAGTGATTGTTCACATAAGGAGAATTACTTGCACAGGTTTTAATCCACTGTGCCAGGACCTTAATTTACCATGCCATTTCTCAACTATTTTCATACAACCTGAGCAAAGAACCACAGAATAGGACAAAAATCTTACAAGTCATCTTCTATTACTTCCCAATAATTACTTAGCCTCTCTACATTTCTTTCAGAGTCCTCAAAGAAGAAAAAAATATTGTCCATGTTAAAATTAGAAGGTGGAAAGTGTAGGGTTGATGCTGTCCTCCGTACCACATGCCTTCAGCTGCATGTCCCACAGTGTAGACATAATATTTGGGTGACCCTAGCAAAGACACTCAATCAAGACAATCTGTGCCTGTCCATGGACAGCATAGACAACCCACTCTCTACGTGTCTGGTAGGAATTCCTCTGGTAGCAGATGACTGACCCATCACTATCTCAGAGCTCCTCCGCACCACAGGTAAGAGGCCCAACCTGGTAGACACTTGGGATGAGTGGACAAAGATTCTGCCAACTGCCTGAGATGAACCCCAAGAATTGAACCTGCTGGGGTCCTCCAAAGCAACATATTGTGTCAAATTTTATTTTAGACTGCAAAGCCGATGCTTGGCCAATGATTGACCAAGCAAAAAATACATACAGAAAAGACATATCACCATTTAACAAAGCCTATAATAGTCAGGATTGGTGCAATTACACCAGTCACGTACTCTCTGTGTCCACTCTCCACCCAAAAGTGTTACCCCAGGGGGTGTTTCTTGTGTGTGGTGACAGAGTGTGGGCCGGGATCCCCTCACGCCTCCAAGGAGGCCCCTGTAGCCTCGGCAAGCTTTCTACCCTCACCTCAAATATCACATTATTACATAATTGGAGACAAACAAGCACCTCAACACGTCAAAAGAGATCCTTTGCTGAGTTTGATGAAAGTTGTGACAGTCGCATTTACAATTGGCGTAAGGCAGGACAAGTCGCAGCTTCCGTGTTCACCCCTTGGTTAGCTGCACTCAAGGCCCTTGGGGATATCAATCACCTAGGGTGTTGGCTAAGCAAACAGGCCAATGCGACATCTGCTGCCTTGAGCGATCTTTTAAGAGATGAGGAGACTACCAGACACGCAACCCTACAGAATCGAGCAGCAATAGACTACCTACTGCTAGGCCATGGACATGGCTGCCAAGACTTTGAAGGGATGTGTTGCTTCAATCTTTCTTCACACTCAACATCCATCCAGGCGAACATGCAGAAACTACAAGGACTAGTAAAAGACGTAAAAGTAGATAAGAGCCTAGACTGGGTCAATGACCTTTTCGGACGATGGGGAATAACGGGATGGATTGCATCTTTGATTAAGGGAGCTTTGTGGGTATTCATTGTAATTATTATTGTGTTACTTATGTTCTCTTGCCTCCTATGTTGCTGCAGAAAGGCTGCTGGGAATGCCTTTTTAATAAATACAGAAGGGGGAGTTGTAGGGTATGCCCAGCCACTGCCCTGGAGGGACGTCTGCTGAGATAAGGAGATTGAGCAATCTCCCAGCAGGACTCCCCTGGAAAGGGAGCTACTCTTCAGTTATGGCGAGAAGACGACAAACCCAGAATCCTCTGGGAGACCCTATACAGATCCTTTGTAACCCTTTACCCTCTGACACCCACCCCCTGTATCCCTATAAAAGCTAGCCCTCTGCCCCTGCGAGGGAGAGAGAGGTCGCCCCTGGCCTCCCCCTCGCTGGAGTATGGACCAACAATAAAGCTACTTCGTGTGGAACCTCTCTCTCTCTCTGGTCTGGCCTGGAGGCTGCCCTGCAGAGCTGAGCTGGAATCACGAGCTGATAATCACTAAAGAGCTGACAGCTTCTGCACGGGCCCTCCTGCCAGCAGCTGAGGGAAGATGCCGGGCCTTGGGAAGGCAATTCCTTTTGGGACCATCTCTCTGGACCGGTCACAGGTTCCTCGGTCAGAGCTACTGACCCCTAACCAGCTGTCATAGGAAAGCATCAAGAAATTTCCAGCATTCCTTTTTATTTTTCAGCTAGAGACTTTCTAGCTGAAAAGAGATTTTTCTTTATTAAAAATAACCAGTTCAAAATAAAGTTTTGCTATACTTCAGTTTTGCAGAAGTACAGCATATTCACAGGTTTATTAACCAAGGTATTGGTGTTGGGGAATATGGGCTTCAACAAAATGTGCTTGTACAATTTATTTTTTTGTTTCCAATTTGAAGGCACCAAAAATAATTAATTTGAAACTTTTTCATGTATGTCTGTGATGTAAAAAGCTTTTTTTTGTATCACCTGTTCCTTGCTTGGTTCACTCAATAAAATGAACTTAGCAGTGTGACATTGTTTTATGTCCCTTCCCTCACTGTGATAGAAGTACACGTTTCTTTTTTAAGGCAAATGTCATTTTTATACAACTTTCACAAGAAACTGCAATGCTCACATAACTCAAACAAAACTACCTGAAAGTGATAGTTATGTACTTTACAAGTGATAACCATTTAGAACCTGACAATCGTGAAGAAAATTATTGCTCTTTGTGCATAAAATTGCAATTAAATTGTGCTTCTTGTGTTTCAGTTAAAAAAAACAAGCATCTCGAGACCACAACTTAAAGCATCAGATAGTAGACAGGTTTCAAGAGATTAATTCAGTTTTCAGGTACATCATTGCAAATTTAAATTCTTTTGAGCTGAAAAACTTTCCAATGAACTTACAAGAACAACAAACCCAAAATTTGGCCCCTTCCTGCTCATTTCTATCAGCCTTTGTTCCATATTAACAACTGCTTACTGCTTTCCATGAAACAAAATTAAAACTGTGTCCAGAAGTAATGTGGGGGTTTCTTTGCCATAGCCTTTCACTATCATCTGATATTCAAAAAAGAATAGGCTCTGAAATTGGGCGTCATGGCATACTTTTCCTGACTGCTCTTATCTGTTTTATATGTACCTCAGGAAAGACAAATCTGTTTAAATTACAGAAAAGATGCCTAAATGTATAGCTGAAGAGTGTTAAAGATGTTTTTTCACAGCATGAGCAATTAGAAAAATTACACTTCATAGCACTCAAGCCTCATACATTAACACCAAATGATGGAGTATGAGTAAGGAACAAGGTGTTTGTTCTTATTACGATTGAAGAAAGATTAGGAGTCAAACTTTCACATTGGAATGAAAGAGACATCCTTTCCTAATGGAAGATGATACACCACCAACAAACAGCTGTTTAGAAAACAAGGTAAAATGTGTTTATTTTTGTTGCTCTTCTATGTTGAAAATGCAAGTATATTGGAGGCGGCATTCAGGCCACATTGGTAAGATATTATAATCAGGACCCAAAATATACTAACAAAGCAGTTGTTCTCATCTGAAACACTGTGTAGGAAAATTAAAAGTTGTAGTAGTGGTTATGCGCTAAAATACCACTGAAGGGACACGTTTGCTTTTCACTGTACATTGTCATATATCCCTTGGGCAGCCTGGTACCTCTCCAATGCCGTATTATTTTCAGCTCTATCTTATCAACAACAGGAGCTTAAAGTAATGTTGCCCACAAAATATCTCATGTGACATGTCACTGTCCTCCTAAAATGGCTGAACTCTGGATGACTCATCCCCCAAGAAACCATGTCTTATAAATGATAATGCCTTTTCTCACAGAAACTAAACATAACAAAAAAACCCAAAACACATTTTATTGTTTAATATGAAAAACCCTGCTTTCCTTAAATATGTCTTCTCCTTGCTCCACTGTACTGAAGAAGTACCATTGAAATAGGCATTTTTTCCATTTCAGGCATTTTTAATCACATTTTTGAGATAGTTGCTTCAAATATTGAAAATTCAATTTTTATTTTGCTAATCACAAAACTGAAGGAAACCAATATAATCCTGACAGTTTGTTGAATCACAAGTTCATAGACAATAGACATTCAGCAAAGCAAGACTGAAGTAAAAGAATCATCTAACCTTCTAAAGCTGCAGGATCTGCAGCTATTGTGTTGGACTAATTCTCAGTGAAGACATAGACTGTGATGAAAGGGAACATAGCACCAGTTGACCTGAGAACTGTTACCCATAGTGAAACTCAGACATCATTTTGCCTATAAACTTTATTTTACCTGAAAAACCTATGTTTTATAAAGCTCATGGAATATGAACAGGCTGTGAATTATTCCCTATGCAAATCATATTATTGACAAAAATCTTATAAAAATAGACAAGATTTGCAAGAGGAACATTGACGCTTACTTGTGACACTCAAGGATTTTAGTTATTTGAAAACAGATAAGAAATAGAGAAAACTTGCATAAAAATAATATATTTGTGAAGAAGAAATAGTAGTATCTACATAGTTCTTTAATCTATTGATATAATCTGGATAAAAAGCAAGGGACACAAGTGAAAAAAAAACGGGCAATAATGGACTGGATAGTGAGAAGAATCTCCTACACAAAGAGTACTTTGTATAAGAGATGTAAAGGTACAATAGGCTGAGTCCGAAAATCTCTGGAGCTGTACTTGCAGTATGCTTTCAATAGTTCTGATAATGCTGTATTTCTGTAGTACAATTGTTAGCAATCTTCTTTGTAGCTTTCTCACCTATGTAAAAAGTTCCAGTGTAAAGAAAAGAACCTTAAATCAAGAAGCAATTAATGAAATATATCACAAGCTCTTGCTGCAATTTACTCAAGCTATTTAAAATATTAATATACTATTTATACTTAAATCTCGTGTATTATTTACTCCATAAGTATATTAAAATACAGATTTTCCTCTTACATTACATGCCATCAGGTTCAACAGGGCTTCTAGCCACTACTAGAACAACAAGGAGAGCATTCACTTGTAAAATAGCCAACAAATATACTGAGAATTCCAGAGGGAGTTTAAGCCTGATAGTTATAAATTTGGAATGGCATGTTCAGTTTAGGCAGATTAATTAAAATATCCAGGTATGTGTAGTTATCATATTGAATTTACATCTTTTTATACTAAGGTTGTATTACAGCTGGTAGTGGGGTCCAAGGCTGTGACCCAGGAAGAGGTGACCGGTCCGGGGAGATGGTCCCGAAAGGAATCGCCTGTCCGAGGTCCGGTGTCTTCCTCTCAGCTGCTGGCAGAGGAGCCCTTGCAGAAGCTGTCAGCTCTTTAGTGATATCAGCTCGTGATTCCAGCTCAGCTCTGCAGGGCAGCCTCTAGGCCAAACCAGACCGGAGAGAGAGACGAGAAGACCCGTATGGCTGGTTCCGCACGAAGGTAGCTTTATTGTGGGTCCTCTCCGGCGACGGGAAGGCCAGGGACGAGTTCTCTCTCTACAGAGGTGAACTGGTCTTCTTTTATAGGGATACAGGGGATCAGCAAGGGGACCAATGGGTTACAGAGGGTCTGGGATAGACCAATGGGTTACAGAACGATCTGCATAGGGTCTCCCAAAGGATTGTGGGTCTACTTTTCCTCACCATGACTCCAAAGTCCTTTCCAGGGAGTCCTGCTGGGCGATTGCGAAATCTCTTATCTCAGCAGAGATCCCTCCAGGGCAGTGGCTGGGCATATCCCACAAGGTTGCATTAGTTTGATAAAATAGTACATTAATCCCAAGAGGTGCTAATTAGGTGTGAATAAATGTCACAATGAACTTTTCAGGGGAGCTCAAGAGGACATTGTCAGTCAGTGTCAATGTAAATGTCCCTTACTGATAAACACAACCTTTCCAATCCTCTCTTCAGCAAGGCATAGGATAATTTCAGTAATGACAGCAAGGACCAATCAGTTTCTTGTGTTGCATTACCTACTAACTTTTGTAGATTTGGTTAAAAGAGTTATTTCTTCAAGCTAGAGTAATTATAGCATCAAGCTGTAGATATCACTAAAGCTGATAGAACATGTATCTGGTCATTTGCCTTAAGAGTCTAGTATTGCCTTGGAAAATTTTTCATTTTACACAAAATCTCCCACGACCTTCACAAATGAGGCCTATCCTTTTAGTGAAGCTCTTCTTAAAACATTCTTTTTTAAGCAGTAAGAGAAAACAATTTCTTTCAGGTACATCACATACCTCTAAAGTAGAAATCTACATTCTGCTTATGTATTGAATTGTATCTAATTCTGATATAAATTTCCATAGCTCCAGCTAGACATGTAAAAGACTACATGTGCTATTTGAGCTACAGCAACTAAAGAAACCCCCATGAAATGGCATGAAAAACAGCTGTAATAACTGGCACCTTGCTTTGTAAATGATCCCCTCACTGGGACCATGTAAGAATTTCAGTATCTGGCATTCTACAAGAAAACATCCATCCAATAAAATACAGACATTCACGCATAATACATACTTTACATTTGGGATGATTTTTGTATTCATGAAAATAAAAGACTGACAAAAGGAGAGCATAGGATAACATAGACAGGGACTGCACAGACTTCCTCACCAAACTTTGCCAGTGAACAAGTCTTGACCTGCAACCCTTCTGCTATTCCAGTTCTTGGCCTTTTTTGACTAAAGACTGCCAAGTGAAGTGAACTGAGCCAAACTTTGTGATGTGAATAAATATCCACTGAGCACAGTGATGTACTTTCAGCATGTTAAATATTATTTGTGGTATAGAAATGCTTAGAGCTGTGGAAGTCAGTAAAATCCAAATTGACAAGCCAACTCTATTCCTGTCTTCTTAATTTTTTTTTTTTAACCCTGAAAATTTCCATCTATAAGAAAGTAATGTAAAGGTACTCTTTAATACTACACTTTGGAAATGCTTATTTCTACTCTACTGCCAAATCCATCTGGTATTCCCATTATGACCTCCCCTGAGAGGCACATACATTAACTGAAAGCTGATATTATTGGAGGAGACTGTATGAAGCAAAGTATCTCAATCTACAGATTTCATTAGACCACAAACATTCTGGACAGACCTGTCACTTCAACATTTTTTTGCTTGGCTGCTTCCTCTTTGAAGGTTCTTGAAGAAGCTCCCTTTCCAGAGCCACCTAGTAGTGCAGAAATAAGGGCCCTTTTAAAATGGCAGGTCTAAGGAGCCACAGTTCTCTGTATTAAATGCTTATATTTTTAAGACAGAATTTAGAAGCAAGGGGCTTTCTCATGTAGTTTGCTTCCACTGAACTCCCTCCACTTCAAAGGTTTAGGCCAAGAATATGCAAACCTCTTCAGGAAGCATATGAAGAAGGGAAACTCAGATTCAAGCTATTGTTTTAGTACTTCAAGCTCATGCAAAATTTTGAAGTATCACTTATTTCACACACCTGAAGTAACACAATCTCCATTTTCTTCCCTACAGACTTCAAACACCCCAGACACACAGTTATATCCAAAGTGGTATCCAGTAACCCAATCTGGCATCTCACACAAATGTCTAAATCCTAAGTGTTATTTTTTAAAAAAGAATCTAGAAATTATAAGGTAAAGAATTGTCTCATGAATTTTCTGGTACATTTTCATCAGCTTCAAACACCTTTCTTAAAGGTGATGAGGAAACATGATGAACGTGATCCAAAATTAAATTGAAAGTGTTTCCCAACTGACTTCAAGAGACCTTTGAACAAAGTAAGGAAAAGAAAAAAGTTTGAAAATTTAATGTGTTTCTTCTGTCCCCTGCTGCTGAATCAATCATTGTGCATGAAGTAAAATGTGAACCTGGAAAGGTTATATATAAATAAATATATCTCCCTCAGAAAATGTTTTTTATTACAGTTGAAACACTTTGCAGGAATAGAATTGACCTGACAAAACTTCCAGAAGAAATTCGAAAAGCTCTGAGATGAACAGCCTTTCACAATTCCTAACACAGGAAAGCAATTCTCTATTGTCATTAACACTAATTTCATAAAGCAATTGAAATTCTGCAATCTTACAAAAGTAACTGTAAAAAATTTGTTAAAATAAATCATATTACTGTTGTGTCTTCATTTGCAATGTCCTAGATTTTAGCAAAAAAAAGAAATTCACATCTCTAGTTGTTTTCATCTCACTTGAATGGGTGAGAGCTGAGAGTACCCATCGTAAATTGTATTCTTTGCTTCATTGCTGGGAGTAGGGCCTTGAATAGCCCATATGGGAAGTAATGACGGTTTTAATACGTACTGGTAGCTCTTGGACTTCACACTTTGAGTGAATATGGGCCAACTAGCTATCAAACAAGTATCATACCATTTTGCTAGAGGAAATGACCCTTTTGAGATTCAAACTTCATTCTAGCTCTATTTTGTACAATTTATTAGGTGAGAACAGCTTTTGTATAGTATAGCTTAGCAACTTCAGTGACAGATTTAATTTCCAGTTATCTCTGCTACAATAGTAAATAAATCTCTCAACTGACAATGTTCCTGTGTGCTTTCATATTGTTCTAAACTGAAACATATTCCACCATAACTGTTTATTGGCCATTCAACTTTAATTGACCAATTTTTAGGCAGTTATCAGTTGGCTATTTTCTTTAGAGCAGATAGCATTCCTGACGGTCAAATTCCTTTTCCTTCCCTGTTGTCAAGGAGTAAAATTATGTATTTGTGAAAGTTCATAAAACGTTTCCTCCATCGCCTGAAACATGGAATTTATGAAAAAAGAGAACAATACCCTGCGACAGGACAGCCTTTTTCCTCTTTGAATCATCAAGAAGTTAACAGCAAATTAAGAATGGGTATCCTGAAAAGCAAGCGTTTTTCATTATTTCATTATCTAAAACAAATAATTAATAATAAAAAATAAAATAAATTTTAAAAATAAAATAGATTTTAAAAAACCCAAAATAAAACCCCAGGCATTTTTTACAAAACTGCAGTGTCATTTGGGAGTGCCTAAAATCCAAATAAAAAATGATTGCCTACCAACATGACAACTATGTGAGGAATAGACACTAAGACTTAGCTCAACTTGATATTTTCAATTCAGCCTGATTTTTACTTTTCTTTATGCCAAAACCTTTTTAAGAAGATATCTTGCATGGAATTCTGCAGTCCTACAAAATGTCACTTAGCAGTTTAAATCTGTGTCACCAAGTACAGAAAAATATATGCTTGATATTAAAAGGAAAAAAAGTAACAGAAATAGATTTCATTTTTAATCCACTGCCAAAATCCACCTGACAAATGCTTGGCCTTTTGCCAACCACAGTTAAGGCTGACATGAAGATTTGTCAAATCAGGTTGACATTACTATATTAATTCTATTCTTTATTTTGGGATGTTGGCAAGGAGAAGGTAAAATTCCTAGTAGAGGTATTAACATTTTGGAGACTAGCAGTAAGCTATTGCATAATGCTTTGTGGAAATGAAGTAGATGGAAAACAAGTACTATTTTGTTAGATAGCCATCTTTACCTGAGCAAACACAATCAACAGTGGAATACTAAGGCAAGTATACATATTCCTCCACATATGTGCACATACACATTCTAAGTAGTGCTCTCTAACATTAAGTGGGAAAGACTAATAATTTAAAGCTAAACACTCATTCTTCAGCCTTAATTAGACCCTGTTTTGTAATGTTTTACCTTGTAACTTCAGTAATATGAAGCAACAGACTATAACAAACTCCACATTTTCTTCAATCATGTCTGATCCTGAAGAATGTCATTCTTTCTGCAACACACCATGACAGCAGAACAGATTTAACAGGCTGTTTGGATCTTCTAGTACAGTGCCTAATCACTGAAGCTGATGTATCATAAAATCTTTCTAAATATTTTGGATGTCTGTTGACACACATCTTGGTCATGCCTTGACACACTTTTGGTGTGCTGTAACTGTTACTTAGAGCTTTCTTTCCTTTTCCTGGTTTCTTCTTGCTCTGTTCTCCCCTACACCTTTCCTCTGCATTTCCTAACTCAAGGAGCACAAGGTCTTACTACTCTATACAATCACATCTGTTGTTTATAAGTTAGTTAGAGCATACTGCGTGATCAGATATTCCAAAGTTCAAACTGTGAGAGACAAGAATGTTTGGCAGGGATACTCCTCAGCTTGGGCACTTCTGTTTGTCCAGAAAGGACTAATTAACTTACCCTTACTGAGACAACAACCAATCCTATGTTCTTTATTCCTTGTTTCTGAATATTAAAGATAATTATGACACTGTTGTTACGCTCAGAATCAAGGTCCCTTTTCTTCAAGACAAGTAATATGAAGGTCTCTCTTCAGCTAGGGATTTTTGTTTGGTTCTTTTTGTTTGCTTGTTTTTCCTAGCAGAATTTGAAATGCATGTCAAATGTTTTGATATCATAAAACTAAGAGGTTTATAATGCTGTTGTTTACCATATTTTGTTAATTTTAATGCAAATCAAATATAAAAGATTAGAACAGATTTGAAAGAAACAAATTTGAGAAGAAAGATACGGTCTTGATGCTGCAAATTGTTATATATTAACTTCCCCTATGTATGACCAGTACCAACAAAGGTTACTGGACTTGTAAGACTTAGGCAGTTCTATACACAAAAGTCAGACTGAAGGAGTTCTGTGGATCGGGGAAAGACATGGTTTGAATTGTGAACTCATAGTAGAAACAGCTGAACAGTTTTGCATCTGGAAACTGGTTGTAGTTATAAATGATATGACTTTGGGAAACTTTTGTTGTGGTTCTTTAATCTTCTAGTTTTCAACTGAAACTTGTTTCATTAAAGTGGGGAATGCCTATTCAAGGGCTGCCTTTATAATTTGTGTTTCTAATTCAGATGGAGATCTGGTTTATGTGTATGATTTCAGCAATGAAGTTTTATTGTATTTACTAAACCATATGTTTTTCTACAGCCTGCTTGGAATTTATGGTGAGATTGTTTTGGTTTAAGTTGACAACTACAGTATGTTTCAAGTTAGCTGATTTTCACTGAAAATTGCAGCCTCTAATGAAATGAAATTTTGAAATTTTCAGGCAATTACAGTTTTCAGCTTTGGTGATAGGGTTCTGTTGCAATAATTAATTTGGGGATTTTTTGTTGTTTTGTTGGGTTTTCTGTTTGTTTGTTTATTTATGTTGGGTTTTTTATTATTTTATTTTTCTCTACAAATTGATTAAATTCTTTGAAAGGTCTTATTATTTCCTTTTGCGGCAAATTCATTATTTTGCATAAGAGCTAGAAATTGAGTGTTCTTTATCTGTAAATGCCCATTCCATTAATAGAAATATCAGATATACACTCCAATTTAGAAACACTTGTCAAGCATCCTTTACTTGCCTGAGTATTCTAAAATTGGAAACACGTTGCATGACTATTTCTGAAAAATATCAGCCGAACAAGACTAGAACAGTAGTTCCTGAAAAGTTGGGGGTGCCCATACAATGCAGAACAGGAAAGAACTTCCAGACGGATAGAGCAGACTGGCTTCTCATTAACTTAATGGGACATTTGCTGAAGTGTTTGGATGAGTTGTTTGAACCACTCACTCACCACAAGAGGAATATCTGCCTTCCATAAGACCTCAGTTACGAGTTTTGGTTGTGTAGTTGCAGCTCTACAACTTCCTCAGCTGAATCAGCTGAGACACCTAAGGTCTCTTAGGTGTAGTCTTTGGATCAATGCATGCAGAAATTTTCTGTCTCAGGTTTGTGTGGATATTACAGACTGTTTTAAAGTATGGAGTAATCTGAGGATGCTTTTTTAGAGGTTCTTCACTGCTGCCCTCATTGCGTGCACTCTGTATTATGCACTGATATAATTGTTTTCTAAACCATAAACATTATATAACAGTTGTGTTGTAAAAAAAAATTATTAAATATGTTTCAAATAGGACATATTTCAACTAAAATAACTATAGCACAATAAATGCACATTTCATACTACAAATTCCTTTAGCATTTGCAGAATGAATGGGAAAAGCCAGTGTATAAAGCCTAGCCTCATCTCTTTTTGCTTTGAAGACCGTCATGTTTGTTAGCAACTAAATATGGTATTTAGTAAATAAATTATATTCTCAAATGTATCATTTTAATTGACACATGAATCTTATTAACAAGGAGGGAAAAGAAAATGTGTAAGGTCTATTGATAAGCACAATTCTTATTTCGCTCTATCAAGCCAGGCTTTCTCTCTCATGTCAAAAGCCTAATCTAGCAGCAGCTGCCGTAAAAGGGTTCATCACTAGAAGTGCTTTACAATGCACAATTGCTTTCATCTTTGCAAATAATATTGGTCAACTTCAGCACACTGGTTCTGTCTGGGAGGGAGTTGGATTCACAGCACTGCTGTGGTGCAGTGCTTTGGATGTGTGGCTACAAAAGTGCTGACAATGCTCCAATGTAAAGCCATTTCAGTGCTTTCTCTTTTTCTTCCCCTCCCCAAAACGTAGGCTGGGGAAGGTAAGAGATTGGAGAGGAGTGGCTGGAATAGCTGACCCAAAGTGATATCCCTAAACCATATGACATTGTGCTCAGCAATTAAAGCTCAGGGAAAGGAGGGGAAATGAGGAATGTTTGTGGTTGCAGCATTTGTCTTCCCAAGCAACCATTACATATGTTTAGGCCCTGTTTCCAAAAAATGACTAAATGTCTGCCAGCCTATTGGTAAATGCATTCCTCCTCTTCCTTTGCCTATATGCACAGCTTTTGCCATTAAGCTGTCATCGTCCTGATCAACAGGTCTTCACACCTTCTTTCTATTTTGTCCCACTTCCATGGGAGAAGGGAGTAATTGAGTAATAGGGTGGGCATTTGGCTTCTAGCCAAGGCTAACCCACAACAGTCAGGAAATCAGGAATGCTGATCTGTATTAATATATGTCAGTGGTCAAATGATGAAAGGCAGTTACCAAATAAAATTCTAGCTTAATTGAAGACTCTTCATGGGGAAAAGAAAAAGAAAAAGCTTAATATAAAACAAATTTTGTCTGAGGAGGTAAGAGATGAATAAACAATCTCAATGCTGAGAAGTTCAGTTCCCTTGCTTCTCTACAAAGTGATATAACTTATTAGGAACAAACAAAGACAGGTCATCTCAAATATTCAAAAGTTATTCTCTGAAAAAGAAGTAACAGTCTGAATGTACATAGGCTTGCACAAGGATAAGTTCCAGTGTAAGAGTTTTTAAAGAAACAGCTAGAAAGGAAGTGCTAAGTTTTAGGAAGTGTATTTTCTAGGTTACCTTCTTCCATATATTAGGTTGTATCACCTCTACTAAGATTAAACAGCTTTGTGATTCAGAAAACTCTCAATCATTATAAAAACCTATTTACAAGTTCTCAAAGCTTATACTGAATTGACCAGTGGAGTAATTCTGATCAATGTACATTCTGATCAATGTACATAGTAGGCAAAAGGTCCAAATACTGGGAGCTTCCACATCTGAGCAAAAGCCAAAAGGCAAGTGCCATTTTGCCTACTGGCAGTGGGGCATGAGTTAACATTACAAGTACTATAGGAGACAACTGCCCCTAGAGCTGTAAAAAATGAAACAAGGTCCATATTCATTCCGTTTCAAAGGATTAGGTCTTACATAATTTTTTTTTTTTTTTTTTTTTATTCCTATAACACTCTCCTAATGACTCAGGGTCCCTGTAACAACTTCAAGTCTTACTTTCCACACTGTGTATCTATGATGCATTATTTCTTTGGTTTCTCAGAGATACATTTTTGCCATACTACCTTGTAGTGTAAGAAATCAAAGGTTCTTTGGCCTATGACCAGAAACTGACATGGTATGATTCAGAAGGCTTTTAAGAGCCACATAAAATGCTTTGAAAATAATTTTGGAAGATGAAGGCATACCAAATCTGGTTATGATTATTTTCCCACTGTAATGTTATGTGTCCATGGCAGGTATGTTATGCAGAAGAGGCACAGATAGAAAATTAATTTTCATTGCTCTTTTCTATGGAAAACATACTTAACTCAGTACCCAGAAAAACATTAATAAAATAGTAAAAGTGTTTTTTGAAATAAATTCTGCAGCAAAAATGTACTTAATAGATTTTAAGTGATTATTTTTGCGGTTCATTTAACTGATGGGATATTATGAAATACAAATGGATGTGCTGCACTGAGCCCACTCAATTCTTTACAAACATTTAAAACTTTATTAGCTGATAGAGTAGGAGAGATTTTTTTTGTTGTCGTTCCTGCTATTTTCATATGTTCAACATATGGTATATGTCTCTGAAGCCCAGCTGACACTAGAAATCAATAAAGCCTACTTGCACTTATGTCCAAGCATCATTTGTGAATGGCTTTAACTGTACTTTCATTAATTCAAATGCTATGATCAGCTTCTGATCAATAAAGAACAAGTCATGAGATTCTTAAATTCCAAGTGTCGCAACCTATTATTGGGTAGAGTTTTACAATATTTCATCCTCTTTCTTTCTTCCAGGGTTGGGTATTTCATTAAATTCTAAGCAACCGGTCTAGTGCAAAAAGTGAGTTGGAACTTTGTTTTTAACTGGCTTTGACCTTTTGTTAAAATGATTCCAGTGCAGTGTGTCATATACAACAACTTGTAATTATACAATCCCTAGAAGTGTGAATTGGTTTAATGTACCAACAAGTTATCCAATTTAAAATGGATTTACCTTTCTAAGGATGAAGTTACATCAGCGTAAAAGTGAGTATGAGCTTAACAGTTTCCCAACTCCAGCAAGATGCAATTTTTGCAAGATGCCTCCTTCAAGTTTGCCTTCCTTCTCTTGAATTTTGATATCTTAATACAAGCTTCAGCAGAATATATAGTTATCAGATAATTATTTTCTAATTACATAGTTACTTAAAGGTTAGAGATAAAAAAGTATACATTTCTCATAAGGGATGTAAATACTTAGTTTGCATTTCAGTGTACATTTGCAACTTGACCAACACTTCTCACCTAATTCCTCTCTGCAACAATGGCCTCTATAAAGCTGAACATTTTAGTTTACTGTATGCACTGTAATAAGACCATCCTATTCCAAATAGATGTCTAATATTTTATCAGGTCTGAAGATCTGGCACCCACTTTACTACCAGTATTTTCTCTTTATCTGTCTTTAAATCATCTTTGGAGCTATCAAGTCCAAGTATACTAAACTGCATCATAGTTATACTGTGAACTTTATTTTGCCTTTATTAAAATCTGACTCCTTGCTCCTTGCACACTTATAATTTTCACCTTAGAGGCAAAATCTTTTGACCCAGTACATTATTCTGATAAATGAACAAAAAGCTTGGATGCCTCTTATTTCAGTGTATGGTTTTAACACTTCTTTAACTCCTCACATGGAAGTTCAGAGTGAAGATGGTACCTAATGGCATTTTACAAGCAGTACCACAAATATCCTATGACAGGCGTGTAATTCTATGTTTCCTTCACCCACTTATGCTTGCCAGTACCCACTTGGCTCACTGAACAATATTCCAAGCAAGTTTGCTTGGTTTGCTTTTGGTTTTGCTGGGTTTTCTACAGCTGGGAAGATTATGCAACTATTTCATATTTTAGTTCTATTTAAAATTTCAAGATCAAAGGCCTAGAAACAGTTCCATGATTCTACAGCCTCTTGGAAAGGACTTCATGGTGATTCAAAACAGTGACTAGCTTCCAACTCAGAACAAGATAATATGGCCAGCACTTTGAAGAATTGTTGGTAAGGTGGAATGTTACTTAAAAAAATTAATTTTCTAAGGTAACTTTCTGTTAAAACAATGTTAGGTACTGGTAATCAATTAATTACTAAAATGAGATTTTATTTCATGTTTAATATTTTATGATCTTCACCAATTCTCTTGAGACATGCATTTAAAAAAAAAATAAATAAAGCTCACGACACTGTCACTTACCCACAAAACTCTTGGGGAGTGTTCAGATCACTACTCTAACAATGAATTGCATAAATCCAGAACATGAGCATGATTAAAATTCAGTGGACTAAGAAGCACTATTAAAGGAAGTTAGACAACTTACATACTTTCATTAAATCCATGAATGTAGAAATGACTGAGACTCCTTGATAACTCTTCCTCTCAATTTTGAGAATTTCACTGCACTAGATAGAATTTAATCACTGAAAAAGAAAAGATACATATACAGTGCTTTAAGTCTTGAGATTTCACTCTATTCCATGTTATTTTAAAGTAATATAGTTTGGTGTTCTAAGAATTTCCAGGTCTTTTTTACTTGGAAGTTTCATTTTCTACTATTACTGTAATCAACAGAGCCTGGCACTTTAGCAAAACACAGACATTTTATACAGAACAAAGGAATCTGCTCCACATTCTTTTAGGGTAGAGGGGGTAGATGATAATAATGCAGAAAAATCTCTTCCTCTTTGAATTTTGTTTTACCAGCTTTGTAAATAAAAATTTATGACCTATTACACCATCTTGGATATGAGTTTATCTCCAGACCAACATCAATAAATAGGGCATTTGATTTCTCTAGACATCCTAAAAATGGGAAAATCCAGAAACCCCATTTTCTGCACAGCTGATAACAAACAACAAATGCAGAACCCATAAGAGGAAGCCAACCCTTCCTATCAATTTCTGATGAGATCCCACCATTTCCCTTAGACTGACAGATGATAGCTCTCCTATCAAGAAGGTTTTCAGCAAATATTATAGCAAAATTAGCCTGTGCTTTATCTGAAGCAGGTTTGTGATAAATACTTCATGAGGGATTTTTGGTGTTTTTTAACAGATTATGCAATTCATTTTTAAAAATAAAGCAGTGCATTCAGAAAAGGTACTGCAAGTCAAGTACTTGGGTTCCACTCAGATTGGATTAATAAACCACCTCTGACCTGAGGCAAGACATTTAGCCTGGTGTTGGCTCTAGCTGTTTGTAGACATGAACCTAAACATAGCCCAGAGTCTCCTCCGTGTTTTCCCCAGCGAGAATGGTGATTTAGAGGCATTATTTATTTATCTGTTTAAATAAATACTACCCATGAAGAAAGTCTGGCAGGGGGCATAGCTGCTGCATTACCCTATGCCTTCTACAAAACATTTGACTTCTGCCTACACTTTGGTCAAAAATGAATAGAAAATGAAAACCAGCAAACTTCTCAATGCTACATTTCAAGATTAAGCCTTTGGTAATATTTTGTTCATTATTTGGTTTTGACTCTAGATTCAGTGACTTTTGCTTACAATTCAGAACCATGTAAGGTCAGAACTTTAATGAGAAAAAGCATTAAAGATGAAGAATGTTCCTAAATCTGGAATCCAAAAAATACTCAGAGGACAAAGGCTAAGAATTTGGTGTAAGTTTTAGAAAGCAGTAAAACCTTTAATACAGAGACTATGTAGTGCATATAACCCACAGGGAGGGGTTGTCATAAGGACACAAATGCCATTGATTTCCATCTAGATGTAGAATACATTCTGACAGTAGGTAAAAGGTATTTGAAACATTTTGGTTTTAGGTCAGCTACTTTGGCCTAAAGCAATTCGTTCCCATATCACAAATTTATATGCATTGCTAGCCTTTAATCATGGAGAATATACTACTCTTCAATATTTTACTATAAATACACACATAAAACCAAAAAAGGGCTTGGAAACAGAAGACATTTAACCCCCAGAGAAAGATATTACAGTAATATGCCAGGAGGTGAACCTTTTTTGCAATTTAAAAAATTGCAAATTACAGTCAAATGATGACAATTAGACAATCCATGTGTTTTTCCAAAAGCAACCTAACTTCAAGTAAACGGGAGCCTTTAATATCTGATATAAAATTATCACTTTGCCACACCTTTTCTTTCACACTTAGCAAATGAGAAGAAAATTCAAATTCTTGAATTATTAGAAATCCAACCAAATATTCCATATCTAGAATTAGGTGTAATGAAAGTTATACAGAAAATACAGTTTATTTTCAGAAACTAATATAGACTATAATAACATTATTTGAAACCATCTCTTTAACTTCATTTTAAAACTGATTTCAACAAAGGATCTCACTCCAGGTCCTGCTTAATATCATTCAGTCATTCTGTTCATATTCCTCAGAAACATAGAATTTAATTTTCTTTTATCTCTAACATGAGTAGCATGGTAAGATCACAAGCTGAATAGATCTTGAAATGTTATTTTAGTACGCTGTAGGAAGTTTATAAATTTAGCATTGCTATGAAACATATTCCAGTGGTCTGGTTTTTTTCAGGACTGCTCAACATACCACACAGTTGTGTTACAACTTTGGTAGATTGCTGATTCTGAAAAGTCTGTATTTTTGAAGTCATTTCTGGCCCTGAAGAAGTGACCCTTTGTCACCTTCAACTCATCAACTGCTCTCTCATATGACATCCAAAACGACAGTTTAGCTCTTTGAAAACACTTAGCACAAACATTGCCTTATGGTAAAGCCTTTGTCTTTGAACGTCATTATTCTGTTTTCTTTCCAGCGTTCTGAGCAGTTATGTTCAATAGTCTGATTCAAACCAAGTGCTGTACACGTGCAGTGCAGCATTTCCCTTACAGTGCCAGTTCCTGCTATTTATCCACTTTTGAGCTGATAAAGGTATTACAGCTCTCAAATAGTTTATCTGTGATTTCCATTTAAGCGAAACATGCCAGTTCTCAGTTGTTTAGGGAGGCATACAACCTTGAGGCTTCTAGTCCAGCAGGAGAATCCCTTTCTCAGCAGTGAACCCTTTCACACACTAAATTCTAGTTTCCTAACAACTTTAGGGCAATGGAGCCAAAATCCTGAGCTGGTATGAATTACACAGCCTCTAGCTGGGGCAGTGGAGCATAATCATCTCAGAGAGTAGATTAAACTTTTGGTATCCATCTTTCTCAGACTAAAGTAATCTCTAAGAAGTAAATGCAAATCATTCAAAGCATGCCCTCATGAGAAAATGTTAATTGTAGACACTCGGAAATAAATTTTTAAAGTTAGTGAAGAAGGTGGAGAACTGTTCTGAAAATATTGGCCAATGTGAGAAGCAGAGAAGTTGAGGAGAGCCAAGAGGCCAAACTTGGGAGCTCCAGTGATAATCATCAGGGGACTTATCTGAACCAAGTGTCCCTCTGACAACCCTTTAATAAATTAAAAAAGAGATACAACACATATTTATTTTGTTAGTCTGATTCTCCTTCAGATCTTGACCAGACATTTATCTGATATATGCCTGCAAAATTAGCAAAAATAAAATTAAAAACATAGTAATTCTTTTAGGAAATAATAGAAACCCTTTTAGCTCAGTACTAAAGAAAACAAAAAAAATTGATACAACATGGATAGCTTCAACTTTCTTCAAGGCAATTTTGTACTGTCATTTAACAGGTTATAAAATTCAGCAAAATGGCTAACTGGTAAAAGAACTTACAGGAATTTTATGTCAACATACATGAAGAGAAAAAGCATTTAAAAACTTGATATACATTTTCAGATTTCACAGAATGGCTTATTTTAATCAAAATTAATATGGACATTAACGCCCTGTTTTTCCTCTTATATCACTTTTACACTGACATAATT
Source organism: Corvus brachyrhynchos (assembly GCF_000691975.1). NCBI lineage: Eukaryota > Metazoa > Chordata > Aves > Passeriformes > Corvidae > Corvus > Corvus brachyrhynchos. The sequence continues at coordinate 12,926,658 of NW_008237239.1, read as the reverse complement.
AAGTTCAATTGAGTTATTTCTAATTTACAATATAGCATGTGAGAAGGATCAGATCCTGAGACTTTAATGTACCTAACATCAAAATATAAATAAGCAACCTTCACTGTGAATCAGAAACCTCTAAAATAGAGAGAGATCTTAGTACAGGAATATCATAATCTTGGGTGGTAGGGATTAGTACTTTTGTTCTTTAAAAAAAACCCAACCAAACAAAAAACCCAAAATGGCAACAACAAAACCCAAACTTCTACAATATTGTACATATTTGTATTAAGCTTTCTGGATTACTTCTTGGTATGCAGTTTTAATATCCTTCTGTCTTTGACAAGGTCAGGTCTGCTTTCTCTTTTAGGCAGCTCACAAGATTCAAGTTATAGCTAATTGGTTTGATTATTTGTTCTGTAACCTCTAATTCCCTATGACCTTTTCCAAGCCCATTTTCAATTTAATGAGCCAAACTAGTAAAGCTTGTACTGGACTTTTGATGAAACCTGTCAGATTGTCTTGACAAATTAAGTGTTCTAGGTTGCTTTCAGACCAAATGCAACTGCGGAGTTAATGTTATTTTTCTTTCAAGGTATATCATTTGTCTGTTCAGAATCATTGATTTTCACAGGAAAAAACCACAACCAAACAAAAATATTTATTTTTCTATACTTTCCATAGCATAGGCTGGTCCCTAAAGATTAAAAGTGTATATATATATATATATATATATTTGTATGCATCCAACATTGTAACTTTAATCTTTTTCTTATCTACTTCTCTATTTTATTAAGCTACACTGACTTATACAAGAAGTCCACCAGGGTGAATACTGTAGCTGGGATAGAAACATCCTTACAGAGTACAAATATTTCTAATTTCAAAAAAATGGATTAAGAAAACCTGAACTTTTCCCTTAAACTAAGCCATCATTATCAATCACGATCATAATAGAGAATTGTTAAAACAAGACAGGTATGACTGTTTGGTGCTTTGATTTAGACTTTATTATTACAATTATTATAAATGTCAAGACCTCCCTTTTTAAAAAACCAAAAAATAAAGCTCCCTTGTCACACCCTGCCCCACTTTTGACAGTGGGATGCAGTGTTGACTTGTTTCAGGAAATCTGTTTTCTCTTTGGCTTCAAAAGATCTACATTTGTACTTGTTTTTATAAAATTATCACTCTGAAGTGAGACCCAAAAATTCCATTATCTAGAATAATTAAATGCAAAATGTTAGGAGGAAAAAAAGGGGAGAGAAAAGTGCATCAAGTAGCGAGTTAACACCTTCTGGAAGGGATTGAGTACCTTACAATTGACTTTAGTTCATCTACACCATTCCTCCTGGCACTTGCTTTTCCCATACCACTGTACAAAGACTTCTCTGTGACGTCACCCTTCACAAACCACATGTGTTATCCAGCAAGTTCCTGAAGAGGCTTGTGAGTTTTGTTTCAGAAATGGTTTTTGTTTTGTTTTTCATCTTTTTAAGATTGTTACTCTTAAATTAGATTTTCTATTATATTGAGCAACTTCAGCTTACAGTGAATAAAGTTCAAAATGAAAACTGCTTAGTGCCTTGGTGAGTATGAGTCAGATTGGTGTATGCAAAGTTAATCCTACACATTGATTTTAAAATTTAGTTCTATTTCTTAAATGAGATATTGAGGCTGTATTTAACCTGCTTTATAGTAGTCTTGTATTGTGTGGGACATTTTTTTTTCTATATTAGAGCAATATTTTTTCATTCCAAGAGCTGTTGCTGCACATTATTAAGCAAGATAAGGAGGTATCATTTATTTGACCTTTTTCTGGATACTTTTGCTAGTAATTCCATGGGCAAGTGAACTTGTATATTTGCTACATTAAAAGTGAGATACTGCTCTGTTTATTGCCAAGTTGTGTTTTTTCTCAAGATGGGACCACTTAATTTTCTTGGAGAAAATTCCAGTATTGCAGTGTCGGGTGGAGGGTATAGCTAAGCATATCCCAGCTCCTGCTGGCCACAGGAAGCCCTAAAAATATGGATTTTTCCTCTGCCTTCAGGCAATTCCAACTGAGATCCAGGAAAACCCGGACTGGATTTCTGCTGGAGTACGGAATGGGGAAAAACCCGGATTGGATTTTCTATGAAATACGGAATGGAGGAAAACCCAGATTGGAGTTTTGCCAGAGTACGGAATGTGGGAAAACCCGGACTGGAGTTTTGCCAGAGTACGGAATGTGGGAAAAACCCGGAGTGGATTTTCTATGAAATACGGAATGGGGGAAAACCAGGACTGGATTTTTATCACAGTACGGAATGGGGGAAAACCCGGACTGGATTTTCTATGAAATATGGAATGGAAAAAAAACCCGGACTGGAGTTTTGCCAGAGTACGGAATGGGGGGAAAACCCAGACTGGATTTTCTATGCAATACGGAATGGAGGAAAACCTGGAGTGGATTTTTGCCAGAGTACGGAATGGCAGAAAACACGGACTGGATTATTCCTGAAATACGGAATGGGGAAAAAACCGAGCTGGATTTTTTCCTCAAATACGGAATGGGGTAAAAACCGACTGGATTTTTTCAGAGCAGTTAAAGTCATCTTATAACTGGAATGAAAGGCAATTCAATAGTTGAGATTATAAAATATCAAAGGACAGGAAGGTGGAAAAACCTCCCAAATGCTGACCTCTGGCCCAATAAAAGGAAAGTGACAGAGATATCATTATCCTTACGCAGAAAGAAAGTCAAGATCATCCCTGAGAAAGCAGACGAGATGAAGATGAGAGTGTGCAAACTGGTAAGGATGAGCATCATATAGAAATGCTAGTATTAAACTGCAGCTGCGACAAAAAACTTATTCTTTACATTCATACTCTTTTGTATGTGAATTATTTATCAATGAATCCTGAAAATGGTGGGAGGATTACCATTTTTAGTGTTTACAGAAAGATGTGTGAAGGCAAAGGATACAAAGCAAATCAGTGCAGTGAGTAGTCAGTACACAACCCTATTCCCTGCGCCATGCTGCCTTAGGGAAGGAAAAAAAGTGAAGGCAATATGCACAACCATCTTTTTTCCTCTTTACTTTATTCAGTCAGCATTAGACAGGTAATAAAGTGACTATAAAATGTACTGAGGGTTCATCTGGCTCACTGGTGAGGCTGCACGCACAGTGCTTTTACCCTGAAGAGGCTGAAAATATTTGAAATCAACAACTTGATCTACTGCGATTGTGACAGCAGGTCTGTGTCTTTTTAGTGCAGCATGTCAAACTGAAGAAAATAGGGAAAGCAACATGGGACAAATGTTTTGACCTCACAGTACCATGCTACGGTGATGAGATACTACAAGTCTTATCATTTTCCCTGTTAACGTTTGCCAGGAGCAATACCTTCTGCTGTAGTTGGAACTGGTCTCGTTCATGTACGTGTTCTGCTATACACTGGCAGAGCAAGTTGTTAATATTAACTGTTTCTAAACATTCCCTCTATTCCATTCAGAAATATATAAAACACTTAGTCAATATAAACAATTTTCTTTGCAGATCAGATAAAGGATATGTAAACTTAAAATTTTTTTAATAGTTAAAAATTATTTTGAAAAGATCTTGAGATATAATAATTGCCAAGGGAAAAATAACTCCAGTGCATTGTTCGCACATGAAAATCTCAACAGAGTTTCCTTTAACAAAATTCAAAACATAATCATCTGACAGTGCATACCTTCAAAGGTCAGATAGAGTTTCATATATTCTTTTAAGAGGTTCTTCTGGTTCTTGTATTGATAGCAATGGTACAGGCCTGCTGCACAGTGAAATACAAAGTTAGTTAAATATTGTATTTGAGCAATACAGAGGTTTCTTCCACTCCCAGCCCCTCATCCCTAAGCTGGTCTGTTTTATTTCTATTCTTCAAGAAAAGAGGAAGCAAAATCCTACATAAAGTCAAAAAATAGTTTGACTTGGAAGAGACCTATGCAACCTTTAAACCCCCTGCAATGAGCAGGGATATCTTTGACCAGATCAGGTTTCTCAGAGTACCATCTAACTTGACTCTGAATGTTTCCAGGGATGCGGCATCCACCGCCTCCCTGTGCAACCTGTTCCAGTGTTTCACTACCCTCCTCATAAGTAATTCCTTTTATATATCTAGTCTAAATCTACCTATCATTTATCTATCATTTCTGTCTATAATCTACCTATCATTTCTCAGTCATATCTCTCTTCAGCACAATTTTCAGTTTAACAAATCAAATAAACAAGAAAGAAATAATTCAATATTCAATAATGCATTAGTTAAATCCAGGGGGTATGTGACTACAGGCTCCTTCAGGCTCTTGCAGTGAAAATATTCTGAACAGAATTAAAAATCATTTTTCAGTTCATATTGTAATGCTTTTGTTTATTTCTAGGCATATCAATAGAGCCAACAATAGGAAAAGGGATTTTACAAATCTCAATGTGTCTAAAAGAATTTCACCTAGGATTAATATACAAAGATACTATAGTATTCATAACTGTAATTATTAACTGTGAGTACACACAGATCAAAAATAACAGTAAGCCATTCTAAATACTTGTATGTATGTATGGTAGAAGAGTCTTAGTGTTACAATTATACCATTGCATAAAGAATCTGGGGGAAAAAAAAGTATTTTAGGAATTTGGGGACAGAATAGTGGTATTGTTGTACTTCCTGCTTAAATATGTTATTTTCAAAATGCTTCTTATATCAGATGTTAGTCTATTATGTAGCGAGAGCACCACAAATAATGCGCTAAGTTCAGAAACCTGAATCTGTTAATGGAAGAAATGTGTGTGATATTTACATCTCTTTTGGAGAATGATATTGAAAGAACAGCATTCACAGAAGAGCAGGACTGCTGAATATTAATAAAAATGTGGTGCTTTGTTTTCTAGATACATATATGGAGGTGGTTCTACTGCTAATTTCAGTGTGAAATAATTTATTAATCATAAGCACACAGCCAAACACCAAAGGAGTCTGCAAGTGCAGGAATTTGTTTTCAATTTCAGTGTTTTTTTCTGCTTAAATTAATCATGAGAACACTCAATACATTATTTGTTGTTTTCTAGCTTTAAAGCTGTCATAGTTTGTCACAGATCAGAAAACACTCCAGTGTACCTTAGTCACATGTCATCAATAGCATCCTATGCTAAAAGACCACAAATGAAAATTCTTCACCTATATCATTAAGTGTTCTCTGTAGAAGTACTACAGGAAGTGCTTCCTTTGGGAATGCAGACTTGAAGGCCAATGCAAGCGAATCTTTCTCAAAGAAGAATCAGGGAATTAGATCTTGTATTTGGAACTAAAAATTGAACCTCTTCCAGTACAGAACTTTATCCCACTCTCTGACAGTGAAACAATGCACTGTCATAATTTTGTTATCACAGCAATATTTATATGTCCTGATAGAAAAATTGTATTTCAGACTTTCTCAAGAAGAGAGAGCTATTTTTGCTATTTACCATGGGTTTAGGTTGACATTTTATTTACATCTTGTTTCTCTCCATCTGAGGTTTCGTACTGATGGTCCTTTGAGGAAGTTAAGTGCCCCAAAGCACTACCTCTTTCAGTGTTTTGTTGAATTTGAATTAAGTTTCCCTGTAGTAAGTGGCAAAATTGTTCGAAATTGACTCTAGGCATCCTAAGAACCCTAAAGCTTCTAAGGGACTTGTTTAAAGCTAAAAACTGAATATCTCCTAAAGGAAAACTACATGTCAGTTTTATATTATAATGTGTTATTATGCTTTTTGTTCTAATTGGGTTTGAAGCCAAAATGCTGTTGTTTTGAAAATGCTCCTGCTATTATTATAGAAAACCAAACATGAAACAGCATAACAAAAAAAGCACCAGAACAATAACAATTCTGGAAATTTTTCCATTTATTGTTCATTTTATTTAATTATAAAGTTTTATGTCACAGAGAAGTAAGAATTTTTGATATTTATGTTGAAGCACAGTGACAGATTACTTTTTATACAAAGAAGTAAAATTACTTTGAGTGTCTAAGAGGACAATATTTTATTTTTAAAATTTTACCTTAGCCTCAAGAGTTAGATAAGGAATATGAAACAGTAACTAATAACTGCCAATAAGGTATATGTGATTATCAGTAAATTCATACTGCTACTTTGCACTTCAGCAATACTAAAATGCTCTTATTTAATACTAACAGTGAAAGCATCCAAATATGAGATGCCTAAATGCACTGTTTCTTTAATCATAAATTAATAACCTGGGTTCTCAAGATGGTCCAACCTTCTACACTAAGAGAACTAGTGAGGCACCTGGACTGCATGTACACCTGTAAACAAAATGGAATGAGGAGCTTCAGTTGAGCACTCCTTGCCTTCTACTAAGGAAGTCCTCCTACTGAGGGATGTTTCACATAGATCCAATTCCTTCACTCAGAAGTTATCTGAGATTTGGGTATCCTCAACAAGTCTGAGAAGGTTCCAGCACTGGCATAGTGAGTGCTTCATTACTTCGAGTTACCGCATAACACTCAGACCTTAAATACACAAACAAGCAGAAAATCACTGCACTCAAAATTCCAGTGTAGTAACTATTCAGATCCTTGAAACAAACATTTAAATTGTAGTTTACTGAACAGATTAAAATTCTGTTCTCTCAATGTCTGCATGCTTCTGCTCTACAGGAAACAGATGGCCTTTGACATCAACCAACCTTTGGAAAGAAAAAGGAAGGGAGTTTGAACACAAGTCGTCAATGCATGTTTCAAGTTGCCTATTTACTCATAAATCCTTTACAAGTTTATATCTCAACCCAGTCTACACAGGAGGAATTCCTACCCTAAATTCACTTGCATTTTAATTCTCAGTAAGAAAATAACAGAAAAAGGTCAAGTACCATTTTGTAATGTACTTGAACAGTATAGAAAAAAGCGGTATTAGAGGACAGCAATTTTAGTGCAGCCATCCATACTAGTTAGTTCACAGTACAGTTAAAGAATCCATGGAAGACGTAATTGAAAACATTTGTAATCTAGGTTATATTTTACAGGAACACTTTTCAAAGCCTTGCATAGTAACAAGCATAGATTCTGAGCATGCTTATTCCATAGACTACCAGTATTTTCACCCAGCTAATATAGTTTGGGATGCTTTAATTTTCATTTTAACATTAGATGGACTTCATTAGGTACAGAAAAACTTTTAAACTCTCAGATTTGTTCATATTATGGTAACTATATACAACAGCGGGCTGTATATGATATGAGGGTAGCAGTATAAAAGGTCTACAAGCAAGCCAACATGCTTTATGTATTAATCAATTACCAATGGGTCATACAGTTCATTGATAATCACATCTGTTATCAACTAATAACTTACATTAGAAACAGAAGATGAGTTTTGATGCATTTAAATGAAGACATAACAGAAGAGGGTTTAAAAAAATTGTATATATATGAGATAAAAATACCTTTGTCTAATCTGGCAACTTCTATAAAATGCTTGTTATTTCATTGAGTTACCACAAAACTTATCTTTCTTTTTCAATATACATCTAGCTAGAATAAAGCATGATTTCTTAGGATGTTTCCTTCAATTAAAGTACAAAAGAACTTTTCTCATTTAGAAGCTAAGCACAATAGGAAGAAGGAAGTTTACATGCTTGCAATTTCAAGCCAGGTTCAAGACATTGTTCCTCAGCATGACTCATAACCAGGAATTCATAGCTGATTCCTGTTAGGTTGCACATCTGAGTCATGTCCTCTCACAAGGTATGGTGCAGAAGATATTCCAAAAGTTGTAAAACAATAATTTTCAAATATATCAAGGAGACTTATAAAACTGAGCTATTTCAGTCTCCTGGAAATGACTAATGAGAACTGTTCCAGCCATTATTTGCAAATATTTATTCTCGCAGGCACGAGGCCATAATTACCAAGGTTTTAACAATGCAAATACTGGGCAGGTACACTTCCCAAACATTTTGGGCCTATTAAAATTATGTTGCATAAAGAATAGACAAGCCACTACTGCTATCTCTATGTATATATAGGCATTTAACATATTTAAAATAACTGAAAAATCACTTTGAATTTCTAAGAAGGACCAAACTACCTTTTTTTCTCCACTTTTTGTTTGTTTTTCTTTCTTTTGTTTTTAAATTCTTTGTTAGCACAGACCCAAAACCTATTCTGGAAAGTAGAATAGAAACCAAACTCATGCATTAAGGGGAGTAGAGATGTCTCCCATTACAGACTGCCTGTGAATTCTTCTGACATATGAGAGAGGGACCTCCATAGACAGGTCTCATTTCCATCTCCTGAAGACTGCATCTACCAATTCTTCTCATGCTTTCTCTCTTCTTTGTGTATGTGCCCTTGTCCAGGACAGGTTTTTCTAGCATTTCAGTCAAATCCATGCTTGGGGACCCCTTCTTTCCTTTTCTATATCTCATTCATTGCTACTTGTATCAAGTAAGCGGTTAAATCAGGCAGCCTTGGTCTCATGGGCTACTTTTCATATATAAAAACCATTTTCAATGGAATTCTAAAGGAAAAATGGGCTTGCAATCCTACACAGCCATCAAGATTTCACTGTGACATGTGCTGTAAGCCCCTGGAAGCGAAAAAGATACTCTGCCCTAAAGAGCATATAGCCTCCTAGCACACATATGCAGCAAAGACACTGGAAGGAAAAAAGTCCCCAGCAACACAAGAGGGAGAGTAGACGGAGGCAAGCTAAAGCCTTGGATGGGTGTTTTATCCATGAAAAAAATCTGAATTAAACTTTCTAACCACACTTCACAGTCATCTTAAAAATCTGCCTTTCTCTTGCTGTCTATATCAATATTTGTTGGGACCTACTCCAAGAAGCAGAACATGAAACAAAAAAAGCAAGGATCACATGGATACAAACAGAACGACATCTGTGTAAAAAACTGTAGAAATAGTCCTACTGCTTTTCATTTCACTGTACTCAAAGTTTTTCTGGGAAACAGGACACTCAACCCTCATAGCTTTAACTCTCCCCATGAACAGTCACTTCATAATGAAAGTTCAGTTCTGTAAATTACAATCTAGCATCCTTTCTTTGGTGTTAATGGCAGATTCACTTGATAAGGACTTGGAGAGTGTATCCCAGACTAAGCGAAAATATTTCCTCCACCACACAACAAACAGTTATTGAATGCAATTAAACAAAACTGTCTTGTAGGCAATATTGCCTACTTTCAACAAGATTATATAAGTCCTTTATTTTCATCACCAGAATATCATCTGATAAAATTAATTTTTTTCTTATGAAATTTAGCCTTTGGCTCCTAACAGACAATGAAACTTTAAATCAAGTCATACCAGAAAAGAAAGTATTTATAGTAATATTTTAATTTTTCTTATGATGTGACCAATCATTTCAACTGTTAAGGAAACTTCCCAGTATGACCATTCACGAGACTGTCACTGGTGGTACTAAAGCCCCTTTACAGTGGTGTCTTGACTCCCCGCACACCCACAGTCAGACCAGGTTTCCCTTAGCAGGGTCTCAGATGTTTCACTCCACAAAGCCACTTATTCATGGCACAGTAACACAGAAACAGCCTGAGCTGGTGCCTCTGAGGACCCCCAACAAAGGGACCCCTGAGCTTTCATCCATCCCCTCACGCCTACCTGTGCACAAGTCTCGCTGTTCCTCCCAAGTCATTGGCTCCTGCTGTCTCTCCCAGTGCATGTTCACTTGCCCAGTGACCCTGGTATTTGTGCACTTTGTAATCCCAAGGGTTGGCAGTTCATGGCCTCTTGTCTCTCTGGGCTTCCACCCAGAGCTCAATCTGCTGCTTGAACTGCAGCTTGCAAATCAAGCTATCTGCCCCAGACTTGTTCTTCAATATTAACCATAATTTGCAAACAGAATTTCTTTTCAAAAAATTCCCTAGAGAAAGAGTTTTTCCTGATCAGAGGACAATTTTTATCATCTCACGCTGCATTCAGAAAAATAAGCATCTGGGCCAAAAAGTTCTTTGTGTTTTGTTGTAGTATGTATTCAGAGGTCAAAGCAATTGATTAAAATGGCAACTAGCAGGTCCATATAATGTGGTTACAGGGTGGCCCAATGGTCTCCATGCGCACCTCATTAGATCTAATTACATTGAAGTGAACTGTAATTCACTCTTAATATAAAACAGCTGAGAGGATGGAGTTCTTCATACAAAGAGCAGTCAGGTAAATAATTTCAAGTATGCTTTGTGTCCTTGCAAATTAGAGCAGAGTTAAGAGAAAGCTTACATATTACTGACAAAATGAAAAGGCCAGTAATTGGTAGATCAGACTGGAGAGAAAAAGGCTTACTACCTAAGCACAATGCAATTTTTGCTGGCAAAAATGTCAGGGATATGCATACATTAGACAGCCATGGTTTTGCTAGAATACTATTCAAATAACTTCTTATTTGTTCAAGGTCTCATCCCACCCCACTCCCCAGTCTGCATACTTCTGAAAAAACCCAAATATTTCTGCATAGAGAATATTCAGGAATAGAGTGAGTTTCTGCTTAAGACTCCCCTGTGTGCTGTATGATGTCAACTTTATTGCCAACTATTTGTGAAGCCTTATGTTCCTGAAGATAGTTTTCTCTAGATTATGAGAAGGAAAACAAAACCAAAACAAATGAACAAATCAATCAAGCAAGGAAAACAAATTGGAAGAGAAGTATAGGCATTTCAAGGTTAAATCCAAAATCTAGCCTCTGGGCAGCATAGATGTTTACTTCAGCTAACATCTGCATAGTTACAGGTTTCAGATTAGGCCTCTCATGACTTAAGCTCCTCCTGTTTCTGACCTTTTAAGCCTTACTTTGCATGTCCAACACAAGTAGAACAATTTAAAAAGATAATGAAAAAAAAATCAAATGCCATCACAAAAGGCAATTTTATGTAAGACTTATAAGCTTAACCACCTAGAAATTTTAATCATTCTAGTTGAATATTCATAACTCAGTTCCTAACTGTACTACTCATTAAAACAGCATTTAATTTGACCACACTGTGAGGTATCAAATCACAGAGTGGGACTATGCTGTTCTGGGTAGCATGAGGACAAAAACAGGCACTTCCCAGGGACTGAAAAACAAATGGGACAGACCAGTGGGATATAAGGAGAGACAGGTGCACAAGGAAACCAGGAAAGTAAGAAATGCAGCATTCACAGTACATCCATAGCCTGACGTTTCTTCTCATTTCTTTCATAGGCATTATAACAAGGGAGAGTTTTAAGGACTTGAATTTAATGAGGTCGTCTTTTAAACATTTATGGCAACTTTCCAGTACAAGGTCAACATAGAAGAAAGCACAAAAGTGCTTGTTTGAAAACCTAACAAGTGGGCAATGAAGGTATAATGGAAGGCAGAAGCTGACAATTCAACAGAAGGGGAGGACAAACTACATTGCATTCTTATATGATACAATAGAGAGAGAGGCTTTGTTGCAGCATTCACTTGCACGTGATGAACTTGTCAAGGCCAGAAAAAAACTCTATTATGACAACTGAGATGTAAGATGTTAGGAACATGAACAAGAGTTTTAAATGTTTCCCTATCAATCCAAACAATCGTCTGAGAGATGTTATTCAAAAAGACTTCCAAGAGTAAGATGAAACTTAGATAGGAAGAGGTCTGATGTTATGATGATGAAACTGGGCCTCCAGGAGAGCAAAGTAGAAGAAAATGAAAGCTAAGCAGGGAAGGCTTCAGGCAGGGGAAACATCTCTAGTAAATTGTTCTGGTTTAGTCATGTACAGCTGGATCAGCCAATTCCACTAATTTAGAGGTAATGCTAATCAGAAACAAATATTATATTATGAAAAAAAAGAAAATAGTCTAGAGGTGACACCTTTGTTTAAATCCCTGGCACAGCAGTTCAGAGATGGTAGCTGAAACAGTTTGTACACAAGGTTACTGTGCTTTTTCATTTAATACTTTAAAAATACTTGTTATAAGAGATGGTCTGCACATTTATGCTAAAGCAGAAGGTGGAGATTACATTTCCCAGCTTTCCCATTGCTTGGAAGTTTTTCTAAAATCAGGGGAGATGAAAAGATGATGTATGAAAAACATGTCCATGAGCCAGCAACCACACGTTAATCACTACAATATGGTGTAAAAATAGAAACTGTCAAAGACAGTATGTAACATTGATACATTTACTTGACAGACAGGTTGATAATTAAGTTTATAAGAACTGTTCGCTCTCAAGCCATGGGAAAATATTTCGATTTACTATATGCCAAAAAGTATTTTTTTGTTTTACTTAATTATTTATGATGAAGGGATTTACTTACAACTATTGGTAAAACCTTCTTCATCCCTTGTGGTGGGATATTTCTTGAGAGAAATTAAGTAAAGTTCTGCATGAAGCCTCACAGATTAGCAAATCAGTACTAAAAGCACCTGATTATAAATTTCTCAGTTTCATTCAGTTTTAAAACTCTAAAAATGAGAGTTAAATCCCAGACTTCATTTGATCCAAGATGCAACCCTCGTCTGTGTTTCTTTGTTTGTGTAATGTGTCACAAAATGGCCAAAACGTTTTCTCACAGGTTTTGATCACAGCCAACCTAACATTGTCATTTGATTTCTGAGGAGGTCACTTGCACTGGAGAGAATCTGTGATGATCCCTAAAGAGAATAAGAGGTAAATAGAAATAATTTCACTAATAGTGGAAGGAAAAAATATCAGGGTTCCGAAAGCAATAACCACAATTGTCTGATGGAGGAAGGAGGTGCCTCCCTGTAGCCCTCCTCAAGTGCTTTGATCCACTGTGCTACAACTGATCATCTTCACTAGTCTTTCACATAAGAGGAGGATCTTTTATCCCCTCACTGTATGTTTATGAGAGAAAAAGCATCCATATAAACTGAAAGGAGAATTTACCCTGAAGAGTGTCAGTTGCTAATGCTGGGAAGTTTAAGTGGTTAGCATTAATTTCTGAACCTACTGCTTCTTTAATTCTAATTAAAATGAGTGTGAATTGCATTATTTCAGGAACAACAGAGGGAAGAAATTTGATATACCACTCTTGTTGCATCATACTGTAGCTTCTTTATAATTTTCACTATTCTGATCTTTTAGGCACACTGCTTTAATCCTAAATGTCCCTGAAGACATTAAGTTGCAAAATAGCTAAATACATAGTTACCCAGGTAGTCCCCACTACGGATGTGCCTTGCATTAAGTGTTCTGATTACAACCTCTACAGTCATGATTTTGTTCCTTTGTTACTGATAAGCAAATTACCAATACACAGTAAGAGTGTTTCATTAATAAGTCTAATTACATATAATCACAGGATCATATAATGAACATAAGATTATGTTCATATAGGATTAGCTGCTTGAGTCAATGTAGAACATTAAAGTGCTAAAACACAGTGTGCAAAAATAATATTTTAACTCATTGGACTCATGGACTATGGGAGAATCAGAAACAGCTTGCACAAACTGTGTTGCTGGTTAAGTCATACATGGCAGTGAATAAAAGCTCTCTTGCTTCGTATTCCATTTAAGATATTCAAAAATTTTAACCCACATCACATTACTGTCCCAGAGGTTTTTAAGGCTCTTTTTTGACCCCCTTTGAAGGCTGTCCCACCTATTCTTTAGAATCCTTATTTCTTCACTAGCATCTCTAATACTTTATTTTTGCTTTGAAGGCTTGATTTAAAGCAAGGAAGATCTATTAATTGGTTTGTCTAGTGAAGTTTTGATCATCCCTACAAGTTTACACACATCCTGTAGTTGAGTCCTGCGCTCTTATGTGCAGGAGAGCAGTACAATATAACCAGCGCTTACATGTAACAAAGATATGCAGAGTGCCTATATATAAATAGAAAATACCACAGTGTTCCAAATAAAAATAAATGCATGATCAATTTGTGATTTACTTGCAAGAGCCTGCTTTTTATAGTCCAAGGTAAATTCATAAATTCCTTGCACTTTCTGGAACAACTCTCAATTTAATATCTTTTATTTATTCTTTTTTTCATAATATTAAAGAAAAATTACCCTGAAATGTCACTTGATTGATTGTAATGGCCAGCTGTTACAATCTCAGTGGAAGTATAAGAACTGCTGCCTAAGGTGCACTGAAGAGTGCCAAACCTCCTAGCAACTCAGCTCATCCTAAAAAGCACCAGTCTGGAGTGAAAACTGCAATTTAAAATTCTCCCAGAGAACCATTATTTGCAAGCCATTGACACAAACAGTTCCAGTCTCGCCATCAGTGTATACCTGGGGAGCTCTTCATCCACAGAGCATTGCATGCTCTGTAACTTTACATACTAGAAGTCCTTATGAAATTTTGGCTAAAGAGATGTTCTTACAAATGTAAAATGTTTTTTTCTTACCATCCCAAAAGATCATCAATATACTAAAATGTATAATCTGTTCATTTTGATTTAGGATATTTTCAGTGTAGAAAACAAGCCTGCTACCAAATAAATGTAGGAAAAAATAGAATATCCAAGACAATCTACTAAAGTTTCTAGGTAGCTTTAAAGAACAGCATAATATATTCAAAAATGACTGGAATTAAGGGGGACAAATGAATCTATAATTTTGAATCCCTGGAAACTTTATCCCTAAGGATTTTTATTTCAGTCAGAAATCCTTGTGAAAAGGGATTTACATATAAACACGAGAACATAAATATTACTGTGCAATGGAACATACTGCACAACTTTCCTTCTTTTATACTCACCTTCTATAGAACTTAAAAAACACATTATTAAAGACAGGTTGAATCTAATCTGATTAATTGACGGAAATGAACATTAAACATGAATAGCTGATGCTTCTATCAGCAATGATTCTAGTTAATATTTGGAATACTGCATTTTCTTGCTTTTTTACCCATTTTTAAATTAAATCTTTGTCTGCCTCTCTAGATTATTTACAAATAAAACAAATTATCGTAGTTATTGATATATCCTTGATTTAAAATTACAGAAAGATTCAGAATGGAGAAGCTGAAGATGTTTGATATTTTGCTGCCTAAAATGACATTCTTCACAGTTCCACTCAGAGAAATTTATATTTTAATATCTCTCCTAAGCATCCTCAATGATACATCAATTACATCATAAGTTTTCTGCTCTTTTCTGCTTTATTTTTGAAAAGAAAACCTTAGTTTCACAAAAAGAGCATTTCAGTTTTTATTTTTAACCTAATTTTTCTTTTCAAAATTGAGAATGCATCTGAATGGCAAAACACACTACTTTTGCTCAGATTCTCCTACATTAGAAATTCAATGTGGTCTTTTTTATTGCACCCCAAAGTTCAGCTCAGTTCTGTAAACCAGGAAATAATCACACCATATGGTCTGAAGATTTTGCATGTTACTAAATACAGGTTAAAGAACTCAACCATCCTTTCTAATGTTCTAGTATTAGTGCATTTACAAGTTTTTCCTTATACCTATCAAAAACTCTTTTTTTTTTTTGTCTTATTAGTTACATTTTATCTTCTGATTTCTTTCTAATAGTAGAAACTCTGGAGAAATAGGAACATAATATCCTACTGACACTCCAATCACTGCTCTTTCTAAAGAGAAATTAGGTCTTTTTCTCTACAGTTAGAAAGTTTTCATGTCAGCAGCCAAGTTCCAAGCAAATCTGAGAACGAGCAAGAAAGGTGGAAATAAACCAACCAGGATGGCAAATAACAAACAATAAGAGAGACATAAAACTCACACAGAGCCAAAGCACTGCAGCCAAATCCAACCAACCAGTGCCTATATGGTACTGCACACATGCTCTGTGGCAGTTGCAGCTGCAGCTGTAGCAAAATACCTACTAAAATCCAACTGTGAACAAGTATTAACAGGCTCATTGCATCAATCCCATGGCAAAAGTGACACTGAGACATGAAGTTGTTGCTAATTATCCACCAGCCATTAATATATCTCCTCCTACTGAGTCCTATCTCCTAACATTCCATCTGTGATACTTTTTTGCCTTATTTCCAATTCAGCTACTGAAAATTTCATATATGATATATTTGTTTGTTGAAGCAAAATGCAACTCTGAGAAGGCTTCAATCCGCAGAACCATGTAACAGAATAGGAAAAATGTTCATTGCAGTCCTTAGTAGACACCTTCATCTAAAAATCACCAAAAGATTATAGACGACAGTGTGAAGCTTTGCAGTTGTTTTTTCTTGTCTTTTTTTTTTGTGTGTGTGACAGAATAAGAGGAATCTTGCAAAATCAGCAAAAAAATTAACTTTTACTGGGCAAAGCCATTTTTTTGTACCATAGAAAGAAAAAATTTCATACTATTATGTTTGATTTTTTTTCTTCTAATGATGCAGTAAAAATATTTACTTTTTAATACACAGACATGAAAAAAAGGATTTTTTTTTTGTAATATATATAAAAGGCTATTAAAAATGGGTAAGTTTATTGTAGCTTAAAGTCTTTGCTGCCACTTAATGGATCTTGCACAATATATTGAATATTTTTGCTGTGCTGGGAAAACAGAATAAATATTAATTTTTTCCACCAATTAATTTGCTCAACAGTCAGCTTCTACTAAATGTGCTTTTGCACAGGTTTATCACACCATGGCTAATGAAACGGCACCCTTGGTAACCTATACAGAGAAAATGTGTGAGTGATGATGTAAGTTTTCTCTGAGGTTTTTTTGGAGTGAAAGTTAAAAATATCTGTGGTATCCCATCTCCAAGGTACAGAGGGACTATAAAGGTTTCTCAGCTGGAAGGAAAAAACAGAGCTCAAGCCAAGTCAGAAACTAGCAGAGAGATTAAATCACTGTTCAGATGCAAATGAAAAGAATTTTATTTTTCATATCTCCAAACATGCCACAGCTAAATGCCTGATACATGAAGAATAGTCTGAGTAGAAGACACATGTGCTCCTTTTATAGAGCTGACACATATCCCAAGCAGGAACTTCTTACAAAAGTTTGTAGTACTATCACATAGTGTACTACAAATTGTATTGTCCATATTTATATGTGGTGTTTTATGTAACAGCTCAATTTAGCTTCTAGCAATGTTTTCCATGCCTCTAGATTCTGTTCAGACCTTCTGTTTAAAACCATTGTCATCTGCCTTCCCTGCCCTTCCTACTCATACTTCCCAAATCTCCTATACTCAGTCACCCATGGGCACCTCTCCTTATCTTTCTCCTAATTTCTTAACACTACTCTTCTATCTCTCTCGTGTGTGTGTATATATATACATATATACATATATATAGACACAAATATTTCAAAGGATTTTTCTTAAAGCATCTATAAGTTTGCCTTTTTAACATCAAAAATTTTGGACTGCCTTATAAACATATTTAGTATCACTAATCAATTTTTTTCATTTCCTCTTGAGCTTGTATATACTCTTTTTCTTGAGGTTTTTTTTTTTTTACTACAAAGTTCTTTGCAAGAGGTTTGCAGAACACCCAGGCATGGTAATAATGCTCACAATGCACAAAAAAAAGCAGACATTCAAAAGCATTTTTATATTTGCGACCATACCTTGAAAGTATCAAGTTTGTCAGAAAAATACATTCCATTGACAAGAGCAATGATCAATCAATTCTAAACCAGGTAATTTTCCCAGCTGGAGAATGAGGGAGTCTGAATATTATTTAGATACAATATGCTTGATCTGGTATAAAAGATCAGCACTTACAAATATTACAAAAAATAGTGTATTGAACATTATCAGTAAGGCTATCTAGATGTTATGATCATGACTTTTACAGAATTTTTGTGACTCTCCATCAGTAAGAAGCCTACCCTCACAACCCACAAGTAGGGAAACTTCTATTTTACAGAAGCATAAAAATATTATAGCATCAAGAAAGCCTATGCTGGAGCTAACAAAAAAAACCCCAGAATTCCTGAGTCCTTGCCTCTTGTCCAATAAAAAGACTGGTATGAATCATTCTGCTGTAGGGCTATCATCAGAGAAGCACTGAAGGCCAGAATCAAATAAAGAGTAGTATAAACCTGAATTCAACATTACCGTATACTGAAATGTTTGATATCTTTCCTGAGGTACACACATAAAAATCCAAAATCCAGATTTTTAATGAGATTAAAAGCTGAATTTTACATTATACATTTTTTATATACTTCGATGAACTACTGAGCTGGTGTGTTCTACACCTGAGAATTCTAATTGGCATTCTTCCATTATGTTCTTTAGTCTATGCTTTGATTAAAAAAAAAAAAAAAGAGATACAGTATGAAAATTTGGAGTGCTGTTCAGAATGGAAGGACACTAAAAATTCTTCAGTCTTTTAAGTGAACCCCTTCACTAAAATTGACTTCATCTCCACTCCACTTCATCTCCACTTTATCTCTCATTTCTGCAATACAAATACTTCTTTAGAGAAATGTTTTCATGTTTGGCCAAGAGAAGAAAATAAGACCAAATTTTTTCTATTTTGTCAAAGTCAGGAAGTCAATGCCACTGTCCAAACAACCTGAAGGACAAGAACTAATGAATGCACTTCAGAGTACATAGCTGCAGAGAGAATGTACAGACAAAGAGGGGTAATCACACTCTCATATAACTAAGTGCAGATTCCTTTTGAAAAAGTAATTATATATTTTTATATCAAGAGACACTCATGCTGTGATAACCTTCTGCTATTATTGATCATTGTTTTTACAGGAAAAACAAACTAGGAGGCAAAAATCAGATCTTTGTGAAAGATTTTGTTAGAATCCTTCCTATTTGTTTATTGCACCCCGGTACTTTCACATTTGATTATAAAAACTTGCACATATAGAAACATGACAATTATTTCTTAGAGAATGAGGTAGCAAGATTTTTTTGTAGCTTGGCACAATACCTATCCCATCTTATTAAAGGCATAATAGACTTTTATAAAACCTGAAAAGCAAGCAAACAAATGATAGTTTGGATGGCTAAGGGGTGAGATGAACCTCACTGCCTGTGTCTAAAGTGCATCTACCAAATTCTGTGAGTCAGAAGTCTGACTCATTTCTGGTCAGCAGCTGCACAGTGAGCTGGGTGTGTAACAAGGCATCCTTGTGCCTTGTACACTTGCATTTCCTTTGGAAGAAAACTTGGGCTCACTGGTATGGACAAGCAGAGTGCCAGGGCAGCACTGACTCCTCTAGAGCTCACCTGTTTCAAGATGTGGAAACAGTCAAAGAAATCATTCTATGCTTATTTTAGCACAGCCAAATGGATTCTGTTCCTAAACACAAATGCTGTGCATTATGTATATTGCATCAGAGTGATTGCAATATCACAATCCTATTGAAATAGATTATCTCTAGTGGAAAAGCAATGAACTAAATTTAGCCTTTTAATACTGTGGTATACAAATCCTAGCCAGGGAAAAATGACCTACTGAAAAGGTGGTTTTACAGGATATGTTGTGCCCTCTGTAATTTTTTTAGGAACTTTTGAAATTAATTAAATGAATAATTACTTGTATGTAGTGCAATAGTCCACATACATCATATATGTGAAATAGGAAGTTTTTATCCTCTAGTTTAGATGGTGACTAATTATGCACAGATTCACTAAAAAAACAACTCCTTTCATAGGCAGAACCTGTCACCATATGCACTACCCATTGAAAAGAAGAAACCCTACTATATCCTAGACTTCAGTCCCTGTCCTCCCAACTGCTTTATGGCCTTGGGAGTTGTTGGGGTTTTTTTTCTTGGGTTTTTTTTTTTTTATAATTATTAGAGACTAAATTTTTCATTACATTCTCCAACTTTCTTCTTCCTGAGTACAAACATCGTGTGCACACGCAAACCTGAACCCAGAAGGAAGCCTTTATAAAAATTTGCCTTCTGGTGTTTAAACAGTTAGATACTGAAACTTCACTTTGTCTCTTAATACAAGAAAACACTAAAGGGCATGACTTCAAACATTAAGAACTAGATACTCATGATTTTCTTTTCCTCAATAGTTCCAATTACCTCATTAATATTTTCTTTTCATGCTACAGAGAATATACTTTGGAACATCTGTTTGTTGAGCTGGGTATCACTGAATCACAATTGGCTACTAATAGCTGCAACAAAGAAAATTATGGGAAGATTGTTTCTAAAGCACAAATGTTTTCAGTTGCTGTTTTCCAGCAGCGAATATGCTTTTGGAAAAAAGAAATAAACATTAAGAAGGGAAGCACTGTGGTCTCCCCGCTGTCAGTATCACATATTCCATGAATGGGAGTATCATTTTGCTACTGTGTAGCTAAACAACTGCTTAAGTGATCGATAAAGACCATTATCTTAAATCATAGCATGAATTCCCAATATCACGCATAAAATCAATAAAACATACAAAGAAAAGGACTGAAATTTTCCACTAAAACATAGCCTGCTGCTTTGGAAAATAATATTTAGTAGGTTGGGGTTTTTTTGTTTTACTAATTATGAGCTCAGTGGCAGTTTATTCTGCAGTAAATCTGCTGGTGTGAGATTAAACCTGTTATTGAACAGAGTTTTGAATCTACTGCAAGGCACTCATCACTGCTGGAGAGTGAACATTGCTGTTATCTCATTTAAAAGTTGGCCAGCAAAGCAGCCCATTTGTTTAAAATGCAATTAAGCTGGTGTCTTGAAGAGAAATTAGCAAGGAGTACTTCATTCTGGAGGCATAAGAGGTCTGTCCATAGACACATTAATCCTGTGATTTGGGACATCACTACAATTTGGGACTGTGTTCCGAAAGGATGTGCAGTACACACAAGCACAAAAAAGGAAAGGTGTTCATTTTGATGGGTCAGTTTTTTTCACAAGCTCCTAAAATCTTCTTCACTAATTCATGCATCTTGCATGTACTTGCTACATGGAAAAAAATTATTATTTTCTATTGCTGCCAAATTGAAATTATTGAGCATTTAGCAGATCACAGATCACTAGATTAGGTTAAAGAGAAAGTTGAAGCCTATTCTTTAGAAACCTACAGTAGGATTATTTCAGTCACAGCCAATATCCCACTGCTATTTGATTTCTAAGATATTGATCTATATTATATGCTAAAACCTAAGTAATTATCTCAGGTAGCAAAAAGCTAGAAATAAAAAAATAAACTCAAAAAAGTTCTGTTTATCTGCTGCTCTTCAGAAAGCAAACTGGGATATAAAGGCTCAGTACACTCTTTTGAAATAAAAAATATTTTAGAAGTCTGCAAAGTGGAATAGTGAAGGACACATTCTTCTCTGGCATAACTTGAGCAAAGTCAGATGTCAAGTTCAGTCTGTACAGAAGTCAGCTGCGTTATAGCAAGGCAGCTTTTTTTTTTCTACTGACCTGTGTAACATGAGAGGACAGCCCCCCTTTGAAGAACAAGAAAACAAAGGCAGGTGCATTTTCAAATGCTGTGTGTCTAAATGTACACACAGTTCTTGCACCGAAACATAGAAGTATCCACCTCTGGGTTCACACTACAGGGTCTGTCTCTACATACTTGGATGTTCCTGTGATTTTATAGGAAATATATAGTAATCTAGAAAAATAATGAAGTACGAAAAATGTTTGGACGTCATTTTTCTCACCTTGTCAATCATGGTAAAGCAAAAAGCATTTTTGGCCAGAATATATTCAAAGGTTACCCTAACTTCTGTTCTTTGTTTTACTGGAAACATCGGGGCCATTCCAAATCCAGGACTGTAGCATAAGATCAGTATTTTAATCACTCTGCCCTTCCCCCAGTTCAAACAGGGTTTGAAGAGAAGGGGTTCTGTATGCTGTGAGATTCATGTCAGCTCCTAATGATACTTGCATCCTCCTCAGACAAAAAAAGGAACTCTGCTGGTCAGGGTCTGCATTTGGTTTTTGTTCTCTGCATTGCTCCATAGGCTTAATGAGCGACAAGGACCTGAGCATGGCTGCATGTTTATTTTTATACTGCTTTGGTTTCACAATCTCCTACAAAAAATTCATATAGTATTTTCAGTAAGGTAACAGCAGTGGGATACTGCTAGCAGAATCCAGTTAACATTTGCTGCTACTGTGGATAGAAATTATTTTTTAAATTGACAGTTCAAAATAAACTCAGTGATCTATTACTAGTTTCTGATACCCCTCTGCGATCTGGCTTCCGGAAAAGTTGATGAAGACACTGGATCAGCAGTTTTGTTGAACATTGCCATTCGCTCCCTCATGGCCATAGAGCTTAAATATGAGCACAGCAACATCTGAAGCACAGCAGACCCTTATAACATGTGCAAACTGTCCTGAGCAGTGCTTTTCAAATAAGTGCTGATTGGCAAATACCCAACACCAACAAAGCAGCAGTGTGCTACTGGGATTTAAGCAATCTTTCCACAAAATCAGATGTCTGAAAGAAATGAATATCAAAACATAGGCTTTAGCTGTCTCATGATTTTGTCCTGCTGCTTCTGAACTCAATGAGACTGAGGAACAAGCCCTGAGAGAGAAGGAGCACCAACACACTTCGAAAGGACTCCACTGTACTTCTACTCACTTCTGACCATCATTACAAACTAACACTGGACTGTAAGCTGTCTGAATTTTTAAAACTCCAGATTTTCTTGTACTTAGAAGAGCTCCCGTTGGGACACTTCAAAGATTTCAAAAGGTATGAGAGACTGTGGAGAAGGCTATACCCTTTCTGTGTAGCCTGCATGGAAGCCACTCAGCACAAGGCAGATCTGTGGTTTTAAACGCTAGATTTAAATTCGACTTACAAGCAAAAAATTAGCCTGTAGTGGGAGTGAGAAAAGATGTGGAATCAAAGCCTCGCCTCAGAAGACAACTGTTTTGTCTCTGCCAAGGGCGCTTTCAGCCCCAGCTGCATTTAGTTCAAAGACAAAAGAGTCCACAGCTGGGGCTCAAATTGAAAATGATACTTTCAAATGACACTGGAGGCTTTAGGTCCCCAAGGTTTTTATTCATTTAGATGAATAAATAAATAATAACAAAACAGAAAAGAAAAAATATTTTAGTCTTTTTCCTTCTACTTTTTCCTTGGACATACTAATACAGCTGGTCTGAAATAGCAAGCAAGTTCCAGCAGCATCTATACAGGCTGGAACCTTCATTAGTTAATCAGATCACTCCCAATTTTGTGTTCCATAATACAATGCTTTTACTGATTTCTTTAAAACTTTCATTTTGGACACAATTAATGTAATCACACTTCCAGCAATTTGGAGATGATTTCTTGCTAGCAAACTGCTACATACAGTGATGTACTTCCTATTTCTGGCTTGATTCTCAAACAGCCAACAGAAATGGGAGTTTGAAGTTAATTTCTTTTTAATTATCTTTTCTTTCTTTCTAATTATCCTTTGATCACAGATAAGAGGAACAAATTACAAGAGTTTTTTCATTATCCTCAAAAGCTGATGATGTCTGCACGTCTAGTATAACATATTAGTGATGCTTATTGTTTCTGCAAGATGTCTTAACAACATTTTGGAAGGAAAGTATGTATGCTACACTAGTACAATATAACTCTTAAAAAAGCACACAACTACCAAGATCATGAAGCAAACTACATCCATGAAATGACTGACTGATTTTTTGATTAGATACAAGTCCAAAAAAAAGTATCTTCAGTCCTTGATGCCCCATACAAACAAGCTTAATGTGAAAGACAAAGTTAAATATTCTAAAGTTGCTCTGGAGAAAGCAGAGACATTCTTATCTAAATCCTCTAGCTCCAAGTTTATGACAGAGTAAGTCACCACCTCACCAGAATAGCACATTCCTACGGTATTTTTCTAGATTTCGTCCAGCCTCTTTAACATGCCGAGCAATTTGGCATCTACTTCTGCCTTCGGGAGACCATTTCACAATCTAATAGATCTCATTGTCAGGAAATTTTTCTGCACTGCCAAGTCGTTCCCAAGAGTGCCACTTTTATTTAAGGGAGGGGAGCTGATGCTGGCAATGGTGTAGTCTCTCCTCTGATATTTTGAGTTAGTGGGTGCAAGTAGCCAAACACCATCTGGTACCCAGCTGGTACAGTATATTTAGAGGCACCTAAAATCTTTCCAACCCTCCCTGGCTCATCTTTGCTTTTGGAATCAGCTTCTTAATCATTTTTAATCATTATATTGTTTTGCTATCTGGAAAATTCCTTTATATGTATACAATTATTGGAAGGAAGAATTTAATTATAGTTCAGAGACTATTATTATGAACAAAGCAGTGAGGCAGGTTTTTTTCTCTCCACTTCAGTTTAATTATCTTTAACAAGTTTTAATTGTGTATCTTTTTTCAGTTTACAGCATACAAAGTGTCTCATGAGATGAACAAATCTACGAAAGTGGGGCAAGGTTAGTGTCCACATTTGTACATAAACATGAGCAGCAGTAGATCTTTTATGATATTTGCAATAAAACATGAAAAGGGGATTCTATATGGCAGCTTTAGCAGATAAATACTTTTAAATATTCAGAAGGCATGTTTCAAAGACATGCTTTTGAACGTGACTCTACACTGTAAATCATTTTTGTTCTAATTAGACTTAAGAAAAAGGAAGACAAGTTAAAGTGATATCTTTTAAATGTACAAGATGGTTAATGTCTGCCCTATTATAAGTCCAAAGGTAGTCCTTCCCAGAGCACAGCCCTTATTTAATATTTTTCTCAAGACTCACTACAGTGAAAAATGTGTTTAGTCTGTGGCACACTCCTGCAACATAAAAAAATGACCTATTCTTCATGACCTGATTCCAAATCCCACAGAAGTCAATGGTACTGACATAAGACCCCAATGCATAGCTAAATATTTTACAGTATCATAATAAAAATTGCAGTAGGAGACGGGCTAGAGACGGAATCTGATACAAATCTTCAGTAAACTCATTGGAGCGACATATCATGTGAAAGTAAATGAGCGCTCTGTGCATTTGCTGTTTAAGTCACTGTGAGTTTTGCCTCAGAATTAGATAAAGGATGTGGGGCATCCTCAGCTGGCTTCACCAATGCAGGCAGAAAGGCAAAATCTCTCATAGGAAAAATAATTTGTCTATTTCAGAGAATACAGCAAATATGGTCTCCATCATCTTCAAGATGCGAAATGAATATGCAAAATTAAGATCAGTCACTACTGAGAAGAAAGCTTATTTCCCCATATGAAATCATCTAACATGAAAAAGGGAAGCATACAAGGAAAATAAGACCTCATCTTTTGCAGCACACACATCTTCACTGAAGAAAGTTCCAATGACTGGGAGCAAGCGAATACAATTCTCCACAAAACTGTCTCTGTAAAGAACATTTAAAGCAAATAGTTCCATCCCATCTGTCAAACTAGCACTCAATTAAAAAAAAACCACACAAAACAAAACAAAAAACTGATTAAAAGAGAAATAATAATTTTTATCACTTTTCAACATTCAAATCTGAAGTCCTTTTTCTGCCCTAACCAAGTAATAATCCTTAACATGCAAGCTTTTCCCTTTGGAAGAACTTCCAGTGACCATATTTGTACCTGTTGTCTGCTATAATAGAAGAAATCTAAAGGATTTGATAGACTTGTTAGATGAAAACAATACTTCTGAGAGAGTCATGGGAATTATCTACTGATTGTCCTTCAAATATTTCATCTACAGCAGAAGAGACTGATTCTAAATGACAGTACCTATTGCCCTGGCTTTCTACAGCATCGGCTTTTCTAATGGCTGCTTCCTGACCCATTTCTGCTAAGAACAGAGATTACCTGAGGATTTATTCACTTTCTCCTCTCTGTTCATTTTGCAGCCTCAAATCTGTCATTTAATAGGAATGTTTACTGTGTCATTCACCATGGTCAAAAACAAAAGAAAAGGGAGGCCAACATTTGAAATAATACACAGCCCTTCAATCCATAAGGCTTTCTATTAAATGCTCCATATGAAAGAAACTATTATTTGAAAGCAAGAATTTCTGACACATCAAACATTTCAACCATACCAAATGTCTCAGTCAGTCAATCAAATCAATCAATCTAATTAATAAATAAAATTCCTTGTGTCTGTCACAAAAGTGACAGTAGAAAAGAAGTGGGAAAGAAAACAGCATTTGGGGACTGGATTTACATATTTCTAACTGATTTTTTCAGCTGGTACAAATAATTTTGGTTTTGCAAGAATAAAGCCAAATATAATAATTAAAAATGCCTTGATTCTGTTTATTAATTTTCCAAAGAATATAGGCCAAAACTGTTCTGACTGGGAGGAGAACACAATAAAACAAATGAACTCCTACGGAAATAAGTTGGGTATTAGTTGAGTAAGACATTTTCTGTCTATTCATCATAAAGATTATTTGGGTTTGCAGCAGAAAGGGTTGTTCTACAGAAAGAGACCATAATGAATATGATTCATCATTTAATGAATGCCTAATCCTTAGCCTTTAATACTCCATGCCATCATCTACATACTAGACAGATGTTATTTATAGTGCCAAGCAGGGAGACTAAATATCTGCTTACAGGAAAGCAGTTCATCAAGCCTTCAAAGAAGCAGTCAAGTGCCATAGCATCATAGCTGTCCTGCTTCTTCTTGAGAAACTATTTCTTTATGTTGACAATATTTAACTTGTGGTTCCAGGTGACACTTTCTTAGGCACAGAAGTTGAACTTTCTAATTGGTACTTACCTCATCTTTGGAAGGGTTTGAGAAGCTAATCCTAGAATTTCCTCTGCTATTTAGGCACTAAATATGCACATATTAAATATCTAATTTCACTGACCAACATCTTCTTTTCTGTAATGAAAAAAGGGATATTACATTTATCTGTAGACCTTAGCACCATCAAAATAAGGTCTGATTTAGTCAGCTATAAGTCATGTGGTTGAGCATTTCAGTTTCTTTCAGAGAGCCCAGCAGGGAAACTACACATTTACATCACAAACTTTTTTTCAAGTTGGGCTTATCTCTGTTTTTCTCCTTCACTGTCTGTGCATGAGATTTAGCATGAATAATAATAGAAGGATGTTAACTCCAGTTTCCATTTTTTCAGCATCATGGCAGCAGTCACTTAAAACAGTAGAGTGGTCTGAGTCTGGCAATCAGCACCATCTGCATTGATCCATAGGAAAGATTGCATGCTCAGCATGGCTGGTGTTAACACCTGAAATCCACTTCCATGCGTGAATCTCACAGAATTCTAGGAACACTGGTAATTTCATATTTGCAATTTGTGTTTCATAAAGCAATTTACTCTGATATGAAACTTACACTTTTTCTAAAGATACTGTGTCTGAATTGTCTCTCTATAATGGCATTCCAGGCACAATCAGCAATCCATGCATAGTGCTACTTTCGGAGCCTGACAGATAGACATTATTCTTCCTTGCTTAATCAGGAAGACCCATACATTCAATAAATATTCTGAAAAGAATGTTTTCCAAAGCAACCAACACTACTTTGCTTTAATCTGCAACAGATCTATATTGAAAGACCTACGTGAATGTAATGTGTGTGAAAACCAACAGCTTGCTTACTTACCAAATTCTCAAATATAAAGCTCTTGGAATATACACACATGACAAATCAGTAATAGTCTTACTCTTGTTTTCCTGCACAACATCTACTAATAGCAGTGTGTGTTAGAATCTAGTACAAGCCAGATGCATAAACTTAAGAAACTTAATGCACATCACCTGAAATTCTGTCTATACTTGAAAATTAGGAGCTACTCTGCATTAGCAGTTTTTATTGATCCAGTAGATTCTGAGTCAGATGATGTGGAGAATTTTCCATTTACATTCACAATCCCTGGCCCAGAAAAATGGATTCAGGCTGTACTCATTTCATATTCAGCATCTAATTGATGAGTTTCTATTTGATCATTCTTTCACTCTAGCAAATAATTGTACTCTACTTTTTCTTAGAATGTATGCAGGAAGGATTGAGTCCACAAAAACTATTTAAGCATCATAACCTTAAAAATTGTTGGTAACTTGAGAGCTAATTATAAAAACAGACTGAGAATCCAGAAAATATCAGAGACAACCTAGAAAGAGTGTTTCAAACCCCACAAAGACACTGAAATAAGGTGACAACAAATATGGAAAAGTGAGTATGGCTCTTCTCAAGGAATTAAACCATTAACTCCAGATCATCAAGTGACGACTCAACTCACCATTTGCAGCGATAAATATGCGAGTGGCATATAGATAGGTTGCAGCAAGTTTCCTCTCACAAATATGGAAGAGGGAAGGGAATAAAAAAACAAAAGAAAAGAAACAAAACAACCATACTGTCCCTCCTTTGATACTTTGAAACATAGTGTTTCAAACAATTCCTGGGAGATCTAGAATAAAATCCCTTTCACACCACACTTGAAGGAAGTACTTGAATTCAGGACTGCAGCTTCACAATGAGCAAAATAGCTCAATACTAAGGACTTCCAGGTAAGTTGTTGCTAATAAAAGTCCTTGTCCAGCTGGGACAAAGCAGGGTCCTGGAGTCCTGCATGTCACCAATGTAGTGCCTATAGTTTGCAAAGGATACAGGAGAGGCCTCCTCTTGGAATTTTGTGTTCTACAAGCTTTAAATTAATCAAGCCCAGAGGCAGAACAAGCAAAGGAATGCATCCTCTCCCAGCAACACCTGGGAGCAAGGGAAAAGCCAGCTGGCACCCTCAGGACACAGGGAGTTACGGCCACCAGCAGAAACAAGCACAACATTTAGCTGCAGCTTTAGGCTTGAAGTGGCAATGACACAACCAATTTAAGCAAAATTGAGATGTGTGAATATTTTTGAATTCAACCCCTAAAGATAAAGAGAGTAGTAGTATTTTTTTATTTCATGAAGTGGGGGTTTTTGTGTGTATCGGGTATCTGTGTCCAGGTGCGCACAGCTCAGCGCGGGAGCGCAGCGAGGAGAGGCCAGTCCCACAATGCACCGGAGTGCGCAGGGCTAAGGCCGCACCTCCATCAAAATGTGTGAAAAAGGGCAAAGGACTGCACAGAGAGAGAGGGATGAAGTGTGACAAAGCCCTGTGAGCTCCCAGAGAGGATGGGGAGGGATGAAGCCGCAGGCAGCCAAGCATGGACTACCCTGCAGCTCATGAAGGCCATGCAGTGGAGCAGGTTTTCATCTGCAGCCTTGGTCACACCAGCATGATCCATGAGCTTTTCCAATTTATTTTGTCTCCATGCTGTTGAGGAGAGAAAGTGAGAGTGGCTGGCTGGGTGTCTGGCAGCCAACCAAGATTAACCCACCACAGTTTGTAAGATCTGATTTTTGCTGCACTGGGATTACCTGCATTGGTTATGAGTCTAATACTTTCTATAGCTATATAATCATATAAAAGTGAAAATTCTGACTACTGGTGGTGTTTTTCGTCTCTATATCCAGACTATAACCTTTAATGTTACTTTTTCAAACTATCACACATCTCTATATATATTTTTGTCCTTGCATAATATTTATAAGATGACTATTACAACATTCTTTAATGATACTGGCAAGTCTCTATCTCAATGGCAGATTGCAGTCCTTTATTTTTCTTTTTTTTTTTTTTTTGCTTTAATACAAAACCTAATTAAAATGGCAGTATTCCAATGGCTTCTCTACCAGGAAAATAAAATGACATCTGTACGGGATAAATATATTGGAATATATTGGGGTTGGGATTCTTGATATGTTTTCTTTTTTTTTTTTTTTTGGATATGAAAAAAAAATTTTCCAGGAAAATAAAATGACATCTGTACGGGATAAATATATTGGAATATATTGGGGTTGGGATTCTTGATATGTTTTCTTTTTTTTTTTTTCTAGATATGTAAAGAAAATATTCTGTTGTACTTGCCCAACCTAGAGTTTTTGAGTTTCAATTCTAGAATCTCTGTCCCTCACAAGAGGCCTGAGGTTACTTTTGTTAAGAGTGAATCTTGCCTTCAAGAGAACATGAGAAGAGAATTTTCCACAAAGCAGTGAAGGCATTTAGCATGAAGGCACTTTCAGAAGATAAAAAACAGAAACATTCATATTTAAGCTAATTCAGCTTTCTTCTCAGGGAATTTTTAAAGGATTGTGAATAATACAGAAGAGAAAAAGAAAACTATTTTCATGCTTTATTGTGTAGTTGACTGACAAATATGTCACATTTGAGAGTTTACTTCTGATTCAAAAGCATTAAGGGTGGACAAAGCTTGTTGCAGCTTCAAGCAAACATGATGGTTTCATGAAATCTTTGAGCTCCCTCAGACAGCCCATGGACACTGCACTGTTTATCTCAGTTCTCTGCTTTTGTACTCCTGTACCTTTGTATAGTGTCTGTGCTTTAAGATCTCACAAAGATTTATTCAATTTTATATCAGAAAAAAATTTAATGTTTTTTGGCAGAAAAATGAGAATAAAGAGTTACTGGGGGAAGGTTCCTAGTTGGCAATACCTCGTTCTAAGAGCTTTTACTCAAAAGGCAGGATCAGAGCTTGTTTCTCTCCAGGTTACAGCTTTCATCTGTCCCCAAGCACAAAATTAACAGTTAGAAAAACTTGAGAATGGTACTCAAAACAGCACTGGGAAAGGAGCCCTTCTACACTGCATGTACTGGTGCCCTGAGCTAGGTAGATGCCAAACTGACATGCAGCTAATGTCCTTTTATTTAGATAGCTATATTTCTTTTCTTTTGGGTGATGTAGCCCATCTGGAAGCTGTCCCATGAGAATGAGAAACCTTGTAATTCATTCTTTCAATTGTTGAAAGCTGAGCTAATAATCTTAATATATCAATATACTCAACTATCTTTACCTGATACTTAAAGTTACCTGATGGCTTTGAAAGCCTATTTTAATTAAGAAGCAGATGATGCTTTGAAAATTTCAGGTCAAGTCAGTTTCCTGAAAGTAGGTTAAATACCAAGCAGTAGTAATGGAAAGTACAAATGACAGTGTCAGTAAGTCCTCAGCTTTAGCCCCAACAGACACAAGCAAACAAGACACCTACAAAATGTAACAGGAGGAAAAAAGTCTTAATGATTCTAAATCATAGTGGGCCTGCCTCCAAAGCAAGGGAAATTAGGCAGAAGACAGAGACCCATAAACACATAAGAAACAGAAATGTCTCACTGAAATCAGTGGCAAAACTCCTGGGAATAGCTAACCAGATCTTATACTTAGCAAGCTGAAGAAGTAGAAAAATTTCATCAGGATAGGAGAACCCAACTGGAGATAGAATTGCTACTGTTTCTTTGTTATGTACTTTTTTTAACATCAAATTTTTGCAGAAAATAAAAACATCAAAAATTCAGCAAATTTTACATGAATGATTACTTTTTTATCTGTGAATATGAAAAGTTTCACAATTTCATGGCAGAATTTTTTCATTTCAAGACAAACACAGGTTACTATTTGGTTTAAAGCATTATTATTTCACAGTGTAGTTTCATTCCTTCTCTCCCATCCATCAATAGAGAACTGAAAATCTTATTGATTCATTCTGCATGTATCCATGAATTTAATATTCTTTTGCTCTAGCTTTTAATCAGCGGCAGGAAAGTCTCATCTCTCCCTAGAAAACAAGGCAACATTTTCATCTTCAAAACCCCGGAGAATTTAAATAATTTTTTTTTTATAAAATTGAGAAGTAGAGAGAGATTCTCTCTGGACTGATTCTTTCTCCTATTTTTACACCTGCATTATCCTCCTGGATTATCCTGATGTCAGCTGCTTCTGCACAGAAAACACTGGTATAAGCACACCACTGACAGAACTCTTTTGTTTTTCAAGCCATGCTCACCCACTTCACAGTTGACGCTGCACCATCAGCAGTAGTTTAGTACAGATATCAGAAAGTACTTCATTATTAGGCTTTTGCAACAAGGGCACCCTTATACTGTGGCAAAAGAGGTGTAGGATAGGAAAAAAAAGAATAAATAGCTGAGTAGTGTAGAGGGAGCAGTGACGACGATTCCTACCACTGTTTGCAGAGAAGTCTGCAGCTGAATGAGTAATGCCAGGGCTCAGAGGCCTCTTGTGGCACCATATTCCTCTTAACATGAGCATGGAACCATTGGAATAGTTAAACTTTGTTTACCTGGTCAAACTAATGGAATATTTCATCTGTTAGGATTGTTAAGGATTACAGTGAAATTGTCCCTTTAACATGCAGTTGAAAGTCTATTTCAGAACACAGGAAAAAGTCTTCTGTAAGTAGTGTATTATTTGAAAATAATGAGAAGACAGCTGGTGTTTGCAGAGGTCAAAGATATTAATGAAAATACCTAAAATTTTAGCCAAAACACTAGGTATTGCAGCAAGGAGAAACTGTAGAAAAAGGAATAACATGCTGAAAAAAGAGTCCTGTGGGGCACAAATAGAAGATCTGACATTTTCTGACAGTTTAGATAAATCCATTGTAATGAGAAAAGAAAGATTCTGTATGAAATCAATTCTTTTTGCAATACTTATCCTTGGATGTTCTGAAGAACCATTTCACATCTCAAAGATGACATCCTTTTCTTTAGGGCCTAATCCAAAAACCGTTTAAGTTAGTGGGCTGAAAAAGACTCGGCTCAACTCCGAATGATAGCATCTGCCATAAGATTTGTTTCACATCTTTACAGCTTCAAATGCATCACAGACATATCTCCAGGAAGGGAAAAGGGAGGAGGCACATGTCCCACTGCCCCCAAATCTTTGTTCAGCTTTTCCACTGTTTGAAATCTTTCCCATATTTTTTTATGGTGGTAAAAAATGATCCATCCTATCACAGGACTCCACAAAAAAGGAAGAACACATATTGTTTTTGCAATGTGCAGTCTGCATTAGTATATTTACATTATAATTCTTTTTAAGTTAATTAAAACATTTGATCTAAAGTGTGTAAATAAAATAGAAGATACAATGGAAACACATATAAACATGTCACATTAAAGGGCTTCCTTGAAAACGAATAGACTGGAGAAAAAAGAATCATGATGCATATGGAAAAAGATAAAAAGAGCAGAAAGTAAAAACTAAAACACCCAAGCCAAGACTCCTACACAAACAAATATACTGTGGTGGAAGAGAATGTGAAGTTCTACATTTAGAGCTTTCTGAACCATTTTACTTTGTATATTTAAACAATGAGGAAACAGGAAGCTTCCTCCACAGAACAGTCTGGATGGTAATTTGCTCCACTGAGAGGTAGAAAGAGGGACAGTTGTGACAGTTTTACATATGGTTCTGTTACCAGACTGAAGTCCAACAAATCAGAAGTGCATTTGTGAAAGAACTCATGAAAAGACCCCAGGAAAATTAACCAGGAATTCAGATACTATTAGGAGCAAATGTAGGAAAATAAATTGCTCCTGGTTTTGAGATTTTAATTTAAGTAAAATTCAAAATACCCTCTCCCTTACTCAATGTCAAAACACAGTGCTGAAGCTGGTGCTGATTAAACTGTGGAATCCTTTGCCAAAGCAGTATGTCAGATGTCCCATAGCTTAAGATAACAGAAACTTGGAAAAAAACTCTTAGGGAACTGCTGTAGGAAATAGGCTGGAGGACAGCCAAAATGACCTACAAATCTTTAGTATTACTGATCCAAGGAAGGAAAAGAAAGATAAAGAAGAATAAACAGTGCTCTCCCTTCCTTCTTTCCCTTGGATGGGCAGCAGTATCTGCAATGCTGCAATCACCACGTCTTTCCTCGTCCCACCCTGTTACTGCACCACGTGTGTGCTCCAGTGACCTCCACGGACAAAAGCAAACTTTTCATTTCCTTCAGCTGAGTGGAAATCAGGCCCAAGGGAAACAGCTGAAGAACAAATCTCAACCCCTATACCTTACTGATTAGGCATGTCTTTGTACACTTCAAATATAGCAGACTCTTCAGAACAGTTTTGCTTTTAAACAGCTGATGGCATGGGAGAGGAGTACATGGTGTAGATCGGGTCTTTACATAACCCTGTGTTCCTTGATTAGTTGTCAAAATTCTTTATATTCTCTGTAAGGAGAGAGGTGGCATGAGCACAACTTTCTTTTGAGAAACTACTGTAGGAAGCAAGTCTGCCTACTACTTTGTGTAATAACTTGGTGATTAAAGTTCTTTCTCAGCAAATTGGAAATCGAGATTCAATTCTTTCTTCTGCTTTACCATATTCAGGATCCCACCTTCTATTTCTCAAGTGACATACATTATGACACAGGCTGCTAGATAACAGGGCGTAAGAAATATCTTTTGATAAAGCTGCATCATTGTACTAAGAGAAGAAACTGAGATTATTTGGGTTGTAGATTAAGGATAGAAAGAGGAAGATTTTAAATTCAAACCGGTTAAGACAAATGCTTATATTCAAGTGATGAATGAGAATCCTAATTTCCAACCCTTATATTTAGGACTACTTGTTAATTTGATTCAACAACCAGTTAACCACTGAGATAATAAAAGAAAATTTAGAGAGATACTTGTATTATTTTGGACTATTTTTGTCATGTTTGTTTTCTACCTTTACTAAGTCACTTGCCAATTTTCCTGCATCTGTGGTATTCCACTTTTGTTGTAATGATTCTGAAGTGAAGCAGTAGATGATTTTAAAAGGGCAGAATATTTAATATCTAAGGCTACTCCTGGAATGCATTTTGTTGGTAGGCAGTGAAGACATACATTCAAACAAGAAAAGCTTCAAAAATCAGCTTTCATTCCTGTCTTTACCTCTGCACTGAGTGAAATGCATACACCATATTGAAAATAAATACACATACTCCATTTCCCTTTCTGTTTTCTCTGCTTCTAGTATAAATTATGAATACAACTACCAAAATCACTTTGTTCAGTAACAGTTTGAGGAAAGAATCCATGTTTTGGAATGTTTCTTACATACCCCTCTCTATAACTTGCCTGGTTGACAAAATTCCTCAAGAAAACTCCTTAAGACTATACCAGTGTATGACACTTCAACTTTTTCTTTTCTTCCTTACTTTATGTTCAAGTACAAGTTTGGTTTTTTTGGCTTAAACTGGTTTACATTTCATGGGCATTCATTTTTCTATAAGTGTATGAATGTTTCTTAATAACTAATAGTTTTAAACTAGCTAAAATGCCCAAACATACACAGAATTTACTCATGAAAATTTGATGTCAATTTTTTCATATTTCCTGCAATCTGTACATATTTTGTCTAATTATATTTGGAAGTACATCTGCTTGGACACCTGCAGAATTACTGCAAGCTGTCATTTTCATTCTTGAAACATTATTTAAATTTTAAATTTGGCATCTGTCAAAAACAAACAAAAAATACTATTGGAAATTATAATACAGCAGCTAAAATTTGCCGAATTTTACTGAATCCCACAGAATGACAGACAATGCCTTCAGACTGGATCTTTATGTCAGCACTATGGAGCAGAATAAAAATCACCGTGAAGTGATACATTTCTAGTAAGATATATTTTATTCTGATTAAGTCCCTACAAAACTGATTGGATGAGATAACTTGAAAGCACTGACAATATGTTTCTTCCCCTCAAAGTAATGTTGAAAACTTTCACGTTGGTCCCAGTAATATGAGTCTCAGTAACAGGCCCTGTTTGACAGACTAGGACACAGAAAGCTGTCAACCTACGAGTAGCCTGAAGATGATTGTTAAGGGGATTTGGTATTTCGTGTATTTTGCCTAATAGGGGAGCCTGTGCTCAGCATTTCCTGAAACAAAAGAAGACAGATGAAATCTCTGGGCACTTCATTGCTGCTGTCTCTCAAAGATATCCTGTCAAAATGGGCCTATAAGGGAAGAAAGGTTTTCAATAACATTTTTTTTTTACCTGGCAGGATTTCCAGTCTTGCTATGAAAGAGTTTGAAGGCGCTGTCTTTGTGAAAACATTGCTGCCAAACTACCATATCTAGTTGTGTTTAAAAATAAAAAAGCAGTATGACTCACATTACCATAGTGTGTACTACAAACCCGGGTTTGATTGACATTCTATCCATATTTTATACGGTGCTTTTTTTCTTCCGTCAAATGGAGCAAGTGACCTTGATGTTACTGCGCTTTGCAACTTAAACAGGGAAAGCATATTTGTTGTCAACTTCTTTAGGGATACAATTTTCAACAGAGTACGTAGGGAAAAGGAACATAACTCCTATTATTAATAATAGGAGTTATTCATGTAACTTCTTGTTCATCTCATTGAGACTTCACACTTTTATGTCAGCCTTCTTAGAAGGTTGCTATGTAAATTTTAGCTGCCCAGAATTAAAAGGAACAAAGAAAATTACCATTCTTTTTGGCATCAATTCTAAATAAAAAATGTCGCACATGTCTGAAAATACTAGAATTCCCCAAGGAATTTAATCTTGGGTGTCACAGTGCCACACCCAAGTGAATGAGCTGCAGTAAAAACAGCTACACATACATAGCCACTGCAACCATAAAAACCAAGTGCTTTCCCCTACCTCATCATTAAAAATGAGCAAACAAATACTCATTTTCAAAACTACCTCAAATTCTAGAGATTGTTTTGAGAAAAAGAAGACAATGTCCAAAATTATCAAATCATACAAAACCTGCAGCTTAAGAATAAAAAATACTGCTGTCTACTGAAGGCAAGTAATGTAGCAGGATTGAGACAGGGAACTTCGCTGTTCCTCTGTTGAACAGCCTCACCTCTTTTGAGTTTGTTTTTGTGGTGCTTTTCTTGCAAGGAAGAGGCTACTTAACCTGCTCTCATGTGAGCTTTCCTCTTAGAAGTGGAGCAGGAAATTTGGATTTTGTAGGTCTGAGGTGTTAAATTAACTTGATTTATTACAGACTCGATGGAGGATTTTACTTTGTGGCCCGAGAACCCCCTGCTGTCTGAGAAAACTCAAGTGATGCACATTAACTCTGTCTAAACAGACTGTGGAGGATAATTTAATTTGCTGCAGAATGATTTGCTCCAACAGGGGTCTTGAACAAGGAAAAGAGGATGTGAAGCTTGCTGTCTGTTATTGGTAAAGACAAGTTATGTGATTGGAAAATTGATAAAAAATTACTGTATTTTTTTTTTAAAAAGAGGAAGCATTTGTCAAATGGTGATGATGGATACTTTTTCCAGGAAATGGGATCAGCAGATATTACAGAAAAAAAAGGATGGAGGGGAGAGGATGCAGCACTAAAAGCAAGAGCTGAAACAAAGAAAATGCAGTGGACCTGGGAAGAACAGCCTTTTGAAGCTGATGGCTCTCAGAAGGCTAAGGAAGATTTTCAGGGTCAGACGGGTGTATTTGCATGGTCAGAGTTACAGAGAGAAATGACTTTGAAAGACTGGGGAGGACTCAAGGTCTGCAGCAACAAATGCATGACCAAACTGATCAGCAAACTGAACATGAAACTTCAGCAGAGGTAGGCACACATTACTTAGCACAGGCCTGGCAGACAGTGGTCCTGCAAAGTACATCATGCTACACACTAATGACTGGAAAAAGCAGAGCTGAGAAGATCTGCACAGTTCTGAGTCCAAAAAGGAAATCAACATGCCATCACTACATCAGGAGATGGGATATATTAGATGGAGTAAGTCAGATGTACAGTTGAAGGTATTTTTATCTCCAGGACAAGCAAAGAAAGAAGATGCTTTTCTGCAGCCTCAGCCAAACACGTAGGCAGATCCCTTAGCATAGTTTATCCATAGCTCAGTGGACCTGTTATTGCAATGCTCTGCCTTGGCAGGAAATCTGGGATTCATATTTCTCAAAGTAAGACTGTTTTGGAGGCTACTGCATGAAGTATGTTTAAATGCACTCTCCAAGCATACATGTGAGAATATAACCTTTTTATCTAACTACTATATAATATTCCAATAGCCCATTACATTTTGATTGACAGTAGGGCCAGATCTGAGCTGGACAGGTACCCATAGCTGCAAGAGGCCATTGAGCCATACAGGAAATGCAGAAGTACAGGAGGAGCTGTTAGGTCTCCTTCATTTCCCCCACCAATCCATGTTTTGACAGGTATCTGTATTTCTGGGGCCAAGAACTCAGTTACAAGGGGTTTTCTTGCAGTAACTTTTCATCAAGCGAGCCTCCTGCAATTAATCTACACATGATCCCAGTCTCATGGAAAAAAAAAAAAAAAAAAGTGGTTCACCAGGCTGGAAAGACAGAGAAAAGGAAAACATCTCTGGCAGTATGGTTCGGTCTTTACCAATCTTTCAGCTTTGAAACTTAAAAAAAAGATGTAAAATCAGGCTTTTTCTTAACAGACTGCCAGAATTCCACACAATGATACTCTTGAAAGAATTGATGCCCTGGACGTAGACAGGCTTCTCTCACTGTGACTTGGCATAGGCATGGAGTTAAAACTCATTTAGGCCAGAAGAGATTAATTCCACTTATGCTAACTTTGTCCAGATCCCAGTGGTGAGATGCTGAACAGTGTTTGATGAGCTACGGAAGTAGCTGCGAGATCATGTCACAAGGCAGGTTTTGTTTGGTTGGGTTTTTTCTCCTTGCATAACATGATTCAAAGTAAAGCAGAATATTCAAGGAGAGAAAAAAAAAAAAAAAAAAAAAAAATCCCCCCCACCCCCCTTCCCCCAC
>NW_008237239.1:12780443-12888184 GCF_000691975.1 Corvus brachyrhynchos | reverse complement strand
CAGGACCCCTCCATCTGGACTGCTACCACCTCCCTGACTAACAGGTTGTCAGGTTGTATCCTGACTCTGTCAGTGTTCTTGTACCATTGCATTTATTTTAATTTTCCTATTAAATTATAATTCTGACTTGTGATCTCCCACTGGTTTGTTTTCAAACTAGTACAATGCCCCTGTTTAAAAAACAAACAAACAAAGCTAAATGAAAGAAACCATTGCACCTCATAACATTTTTAATACACAATTCTATATGGAAGCACAGGGTCTACTGTGACTCACTTTTAAAAACAACATTAGATTATTTGCCAAATCCAGGTGATGCAGTATAATTCGTTTCTAAAAACATCTCCAGGAAAGACACACACAAGCCTTTTGAGGATTCCCTGCCCCCATTTATCATGAGTAGAAACCTGTGAATCACAACAATAAATTCCACCATTCCAGAAAATGGCATTATCCTATACTACTATCACAATTTAATACTTTTCTCATTACCAGGATTCTTCTTTCAGCAGCTATTCCTAACTCCCTTTATTTTCAATGCAATATAGTTTCACATATAACTCTCCCTTTTCCACATCATCTTGCAATATAGAGCAGCTGACTAGAACCAATCTTATAATTAAAAATTTCCATGCCAGCACCTGCTGAGATCTGCAACACTTGCTAGTGCAGGGAATGGAGAAACAGAGGAAATACAAGTTGGGCTGTTACAAGCAGCCTATATTTTGTAACATCTGAAGATGTAAGTACATTATTCTTTTCAATTATGTACACTGCTAAAAATTTTCATGTAGAGAGTCATTAAATTTG
Organism: Corvus brachyrhynchos; assembly: GCF_000691975.1. Taxonomy (NCBI): domain Eukaryota; kingdom Metazoa; phylum Chordata; class Aves; order Passeriformes; family Corvidae; genus Corvus; species Corvus brachyrhynchos. Next base: position 12,887,374 of record NW_008237239.1, on the reverse strand, counting down.
TATCCATTTAGACACTCCATTAAATTTTCAGACCACTCTTTAGGTTTAAGATTTTACCTTTCTATAAATTACAAGCAAAACAATAACTGGATGGAACATGAATTTCTGAATAGTAAGAGTACAAGATCATCCAGGGCCAAACATCACATCAGATACATGAACACCGGACAGGAGCTGATCTTCACAGTGGTGTAGAAGCATCTTTGTCAGGTTTTGCAACCCTCTGATGGGGCCTCATTTAGAGAATAAGGTGTCAGGTAGGATCAGATAAACAACACTTCTATTCAGCATTTAGGAATTGCATGAAAATCTGACTACACACAGGTTTTCAAAAGGACTCTGATATTTTAAGTTTAGAAAGTCCACAGTTCAAACAACTTACTCTCTAAATGCAAGAAAAGATAAAAGAGTAAGACTGTAAATCACAAGGGAACAGTAATGTTCAAATATGCAGAAATCTGTTCTGCATGCAATGATTGCAAATTTGGTCCTTTTCCTAGGGAGCAATATGCCAAACTTTGCAAACATAATACTTTGCCTTCTTTATTTCTGTAGACTCTTAAGCATTTTGATGGTCTTTCTATATTGTTTTTATATAATTTCCAAGTAGCATTCTTGTTCTGGCTTTGTTTTCCTTTCTTCTTTATTTTTGTACTAACATCTCTGAGAATCCATTTGTTGAATTTGTGGTGCTAAAAACACTGAGGCTGCTTTTAGAATAAAGCCAAACTCCAAACAAATAAAGCGGAATGTGGCACTGGCAGCTTTTTAAGCAGAATTTTTAAAAGCTCTAAAAATTTTAAAAAGAAGGAACCAACCAACTACTTCCTCTTAAACAGAAAAAGTGCAATTTCAGAAAATAGGTAGGTCGAAATGCTTAACCCACTCAATTTTCCCCCAATCTTCTCTTTCTACCACATTTATTTTCTCCCACTTGAATCTATGTTTGACTGCTGAGTAAGGCCCAGGTAGTCAAACACAGTTATTAAAGGCCTTTCTAGAAAGAAATAAACAAGCTGTTTTCAGCTTTTACATAAAATATGTTTCTATAAATAGTAAATATCAGGAAGTAGAATAAACAACTAGAAAAATATTTGTTTGTCTTCACTATTAAGTCAAACAGCTATTCTTGACAAGTTCTACGAGAACCATCTCCTCACACTCACAACTTCAGTGTGGTCAGATAACAAAAAAAAAAAAATTTTTGGGGCTCTCTCCCAGGCCTCACTCTTTAGCCTCTAAAGCCACCTACTGAATATAATATTCTCAAAGCACTGCACTCAGTTGATTAAAGGCACGTTTGCTGTGATGTAAACATCACAGCATCACCAAAGTGTCAACATCGTCAAACGTTAATTTTGGAATTATTTTAACACAATCTGACTACACTACAGTTCATCAGGATATTTGAACTAAAACATCCTTGCTAATTTGTGCATATATACTACAAATTAATGAAGTAATACACTGCAGGATCTGCTGCCCTTTTTTATACCATAAGCATAAACCACACATTGTTTTCCATGTGAAGGTAAGCCATTACTCAATTACACCCAAATTTCAACATCTAGTTTTTGAAAAAGTGAAACATCTAAGTCTGTTACAGAAACTAATAAAATGGTCTCACTAAGTTTCTCAAGACAATAATGAATCATAAGCACCAGATTTCTCAAAGCTTTACTGTGAACAGCATGGGAGACAAACAGGGCCAGACTGATACTTTGACATCAGAGTACAGAACACCAGGGATGACAAGGTGAAGCAACCCTCAGAATGAGCTGGCAGCAATTACAGCCCCATTAGATATCATAAATTTTCCACTCAACTCCAGTACCTTGGTGGAAATTAAAATAAAATCGGAGGGACAATCCCAGTTCCAGCACTGCTGGGAGCTACAAAGCCCTACAAAGAGCTATTGGAGTGTAACAGACTTAGGTCTATAGCACACTTTGGGTTGGAAGGGACACTCAAACGTCATCCAACCCCCTGCCCTAAGCAGGGATATATTCAACAAGTTCAGTTGCCCCCAGAGCCCTGTCCAACCTGACCTTGAAAGTTTCCAGAGATGTGGTATCCACTGCCTTTCCTGGCAGCCAGTTCCAATGTTTTACCACTCTCACTGTAAAAAACTTCATCCTTATATCTAATCTAAATTGACACTCTTTTAGTTTAAACCATTATCCCCTATCCACAACAGGCCCTCCCATCTTTCTCATAGGGCCCCTTCAAGTACTGAAATGCCACAGTAAGGTCTCCCTGGAGCCTTCTCTTCTCCAGGCTGAATAACCCCATCTCTCAGCCTCGTAGGAGAGGTGCTGCATCCCTTTAATCACCTTTGTGGCTCTCCTCAGGACCTGATCCAACAGGTCACTGCCCTTGCTCTCCTGAAGAACCCAGACCTGGAAGCTGTACTGGCTGTCAATGCTGCTTTTGATGTGGACCAGAATACACATGCAGAGTAAAGGAATGCTCCTCCATTTGCATGATTTTCCTGTCCCCAGTAAATTGTCAGATTTTTTCCTATTTTCACGTATCGGATGCATATCAATATCTGATGTAGCTATATAGATACTAAGGTTCTTTAAATATTGTATGAAGAGACTGATGTTAAAAGAAATTGGAAAAAAAACCAATTAGGACATCTGCTCTGGGAAAGACTGAAATATGAGCTCATCTTTCCATAGACACCAGAGATTACGTGGGACAAAAAGGACATTACACATGCCCTAATTTCAGGGAAATCTTCAGTTTGAGTTGTGCCCTGCAAGTCTTCACAGAATCCCATCACTAGACACAGAGCTACAGCACACCAGGTTTCATTAGTTTCATTGCTTGCAAACTAAGTTTTTATTTTAATAAAACATGAACAACTGAAAACAGAAGCCTGCCTACCAGGTGGGATTTTTTGTTCGGTTGGTTGGTTGATTTACTTGAAGTGTTTTAGATAAAGCCATAATATTAAGCAGTAATTTTGCCTGTGTTTTAAATCACACTATCAGCAGTGAAATTACAGATGAGAGAGGTAGCTAAAATCACTGCTGATGCAGAATGAGTTGAGCCTGCTATCCCTACCCAAGCCTGGTGAAGGCTGCTGCCACCTTAATCAAATTCCTCAGGTTATTCTGAAGAATTTTCAGGATTCTTACATTCAATACTGCAAAAGTGAGTTTCCTGCTTAATGCTATAAAGCAACACTGAATAAATACAAATAGTTTAATCTTTCTCTGCAGTCATATCCTCCCACAGTGGTAAGTGTAATTAGGAAAATGCTACATTGCATGTCCTGAATAGTGAATGTAGCTGATTGTTAATCATTATATTTACATAGTTTATATGAAAAATATTTAAATTCATGAATGCTCCAACTTTTCTTTGCCATAACATTAATACCTGAACAGCATCTGAATGTATAATAGTGTATTTGTAGGTTATTGATTCTTCCGCAATATCCTTGTAAGAAAACTGTTAGACAACGAACTTCTGGGTGTAGGGAGCATTTGGGATTAAAAAGAGAATATTTTTTGGATAAAAGTCACATATGTGTGGAGGGAGAGAGGGGAAAGATATACATCCCAAGCTGACATGAGAAAGTGCTCACATAAACAAAGGGTAAATTGTAATATATTAAAAGAAAATTTGGGGAAGTGCCTTTTATAAAATCCTTTTTTTTTTTGCAGAGGTAATTGTGAATAATCTTTCATCTATGTTTAAGATCCATGAAACAATGATTTCCACTAAACCACAGTGATAAAAAGGTTTATATGAAGCATGCAATTTCATTTTGCCAAGAATAACTGTCTTGTATTTGTTTTACAGAGAATAGACAAAACAAAAACACATCACATATTTTGAGAACATAAAAAAATAAAAACACTTTTAACAAGTAGCTCTTTAGAAATTTGACTAGGAAGCAGTGTATGCTCACTGGCAATACCTCTGATAAGATTTGTAAAATTATAGAATGAATGCACAGAGTATTATTAAAACATATTTTAAAACCTGACCTGGGAGGAAGAGCAACTGTTATTCCATTAAAAAAGTTTTATAAACCAGAGCATTATTTCTGGAAACCCTCAACTTATTTTCTGGGTGCTCAGTCTAGGCCACCATGGACTGAATTTTCAGAAAGTGAGTATTTACACCTTTTAAAATCTAGTTTCACTTAGAAGTCAAAATCTAGAGCATCTCTACTGAAAATACTAGTCTTTTCCTAAATAAAACAGAAAAAAAAAAAAGTGAGATACAAAAATGACATTCATATGAATTTATTAGTTTTTCTCTCTTCCTTAATTTTTGTTCACTTTCTGTATTGTCCAACCAAGAGGGAACTTTGTTTTTAAAAGCATCAAAGGAAACCATTACTCACATTACCCTATTACACGTCTTCACATTTAGATCATGTAGAAACAAACCAATGCCCATTTGATTTGTGCATTCAAATTTGGACATGTTCTAAGCGTTCTTATATATACACTTATCCAGTCAAATACATGCAGAAATGAAAGCAACAGTGTCCACTTGTAATACAGTCTTAAGAAGTGTACACTGCAACTTCATGAACAATAGCTTGAAATAACCTTAGCCTCCCCGTAGGTATAACTATTTGCAGTTTTCTGTAGCTCTTAATCTGTATTCAGTCCATATCCCAAGAAGGATTATCAATAATCTATGATGTACTTTATACACATTTACTTGCTTAATACATTAAATGCATCAATTCATGACCAAGGTACCCATGAAGAGTTATTTCTTGACAAGAAGTAGAATAGTGGTAATGCTTGGGGAGTGATTAGACTATTAGTAAAGTATTTAAAACTCACAAGTGCAGTGAGTGAACTGACCCCTTGAATGATTTAAAAGCTAATTTTTTGATACTTTCAGTACTTAAACAGTGAGGTCACTAGAACTAAAATAGAAGATTTGAAACTACTTCAACATATAGACATGTTGTGCCATAATATTTCCTAGAAGAGCACATGAAAATTCAGTGTCTCAAGCAAAATCAATTACTTTTTAGTTCAAGATCCTCAGTCACTGAAACAGGATATTATTTTGTGTCCTGAACAATATCTTGTTGCAGTTTCTAAGGAAACCAGCAGCAAAAACTAAGTTTACAGTGCTGAATCCTCCAGAAATTGACTACAACGTTACTCTCTAGGGTATTATTACCAAGTGCTATTTGCATTTAAATTTCTATAACCCTTAAGCAACTGGATTGTTTGTTTATATGCACAGTTAGGATCTACCAGGTATCTAGGTGTTATTCTTCACCTCTCTGTATGGGTCAACAACCTATTGGCATTTAATGACTTAAAAAGCTACATTTCAAATAAGGAACACCATTTGGGAACTTTCATTTTAGAAACTTCTTTTTGCCACCCTCAGTGAGATGTCTGTCTGAGACTCAGTATGTGCTTCATTAATGGATGTCACTCATTTGGCTTCACACACGGGGAGAACCAGGCAAGGTCGTGCTGCTCCATGCAACAAATAGCCAGAGTCTAGAGGAACAGTGTATTTGTTTTGCACAGAAGGTTTTGGGAACTGGCCTATGGGAACTGGATTACATGTTCCTAGGAGAAGTCAAGGAAAACTCCAGATTTTTCTTGACAGACAATTGCTTCTTTTTCAGAAAAGCCCAACAAGTATTCTGATGAGTTACTGCTGCTTTTATAGTTGAAAATTCTCCAGACAAACTACTTAGCTGACCAGAGATGACAAGGCCCTGACATCGAGTTTCTGTCTTCAGAATATACAGAATTGTTATAAAATCTGTTCACAGAGGATGCCAGAAAAAAGATTCAGAGGTTGTATTTTCCCACAAAAAATCAACATCAATTTGTCATCTAGTGGAAAATCCCCTTTCTTTCTACTGTGTTTAAAGGCTTTTAATTTTGCAATTATTTTTTCACAAGTAAAAGTCTTCTATAAACTTCTACAAGCTCTATATTTATTCTGCATTTAGTGATAGAACTTAGTGAACAGCATAAAAAAGGGCTTTTCTAAACAAATCTCTTTTATGACTAAGCAATCACACTATATAAAGAAATAGAGATTATGAATATAAGAAGCATTACATTTACAGTCACACTTGAGTCAAATGAGCAATAAATAATAATTATAAAAAAAAATTGAAACCACCAAAAATATTTAAAAGAACATTTTAAATATTTAAATGAACATTTTTTAAAAAAAGGTAATGTCATGTTTCAAGGTGATAAATTCACATTTCTCATTGCTTGGATGCAATACATCTTTAGTTAATTACATAATGTCTACTGTGATGCATTTATTTGATGTTATAGCTTCTTTTTACTGTAAATAATTAGCATAGGATTACTTTCAAGCTGGATTACTATTTGATGACTGTTTAGTTCATTGGGCACTGCTGTTGATTTTGTACACTTACTTAACAGTATAGTAAATCCCTATTATAATCTCAGCCCAAGTAGCACTGAGCACCTCTTAAGACACAATGAGACCTTAAATCAGCCAGTCAGCTAAAGAGAACTTGTGGCTTTGTATCTCCTAAGATCAGTTTTCAGCTAGAAGTGAAAGGCCATGTATTGTACTAAATCATTCTTTGACTTTAATGAGCATCTCTCACACTCAAGCCAAAGGTTGTGTATTGAGGATGATGTTTGACTACTCTGTACTCTGAAAGTAGAGCAAATGCTGATTCATTTGCCTACCAAGTGAGAAGCAAAGGCAGAAGCAAAGGCACACCTTGACAATATTACACTTGTTGGGCCCAGATTCCCAAGGCTGCCTCCAGCACTTAGCCCCAGTAGGGCCAGGCAGCCTCTGCAATGCCACCACTTCAGTCATCCACAGGTAGCAGAAACAGAGAGGGCTTTGTCACCACTAGACATAAGATTGCTTGAAAGGAAACACTACTACAAGGAGAGGATAACTCAAAAAAAAGAAAGGGAAGGTCATGGATAGAGATGGGAACAAGACTACCCAGGATTTAAAAAGTAAGTCTGTCTTAGACATGTAATGAAATCCCTGAGTAATCAGCCTTATTTCTGTGTCACAGCTGAGCCATCTATAGGAAATATTGTATCACTGGTATATATACAAATAGTAAGGAAGGGAAGAACAGGAATCTTCATTGCAGAATGAAGAGGCTTTTTTTTTTTATTATTCCTCAATTTTTTTTTATATCTTACCCGTTCGGCAGCTGTTACGGGGTAAGCCCTGCTCCTGGGGCAGGGATATCACCAAAATGCAAAACACTCTTCAGCTACCACATTCCTGTAAAATCTCCTTGTGGGGCTCCTTAAAAATGCCTGGATATTTTACGTACTCATGTCAGAGAAAAATTCAAGCTCAGACATAGAAACCAAAATTGTTAAAATGGTTTTTAAGATACTCCCTAAGAAGGAGATAATCATTCATGAGAATTGATGCAATCCTTACAAGGAATAAGCTCTTGCCAAAGACTGAATTAAGAGGGACCGTGTTGAAGCCTGCACCCTGTTAAGAAAATACAAATAGAAAATGTTTCATACATATTTTGCATCCATTTTTCCACAGTCTAATTGGGCTGGAGGAGTGAGATAACTCACAGCCTATTGTTCTGGCAAGCCACAAGTGTAAACAGAGAAGGGAATTGTTAACAAGCTAATATTAGTCCAGTAACATGACTCGTTCATTTCATTTCTATCTGTTGGAGGGATGTCACAAATTCTCACGTAGGAAATTTGCTCTTCTTTTGCCACAAGGATTAGCCACAACCTCCAATACCACTCCTTTGCTGGAAGGGATAGTAGAGGAACTGCTGTGTTATTATCTGGGATCTATTATGTTTTACATTTTTCAAAAATCTTTAAGCTAGATCTTTGACATTCAACTGCTGGTAAAGATATACGCCACCCGATGAGAAGCTTTGATGTGCATTTTGAGGATTAAATAATCTAGATGGAAGGCAATGTGTTTCCAGCCAAGAAGAAAACTATGGAGGAAATTTTGCCTCCTGCTGTTTAGCACTGCTGGCAGTCAATACCTTTTAGCCTACCCTCTAAATTTGATTTCATACATATTTACAGACTATTTTTCCTCTTACTACTAATTCTTTTGAGACCAAATTAAGAACAAAGATTGCAGGAACAGGCTTCATCAAATAAAAATGTAAATATGCTGCATCTCATTTTTGGATGAAGAGAGTTTATTTAAATATTTTCTCCAATGGAATATCTTTGCAGTATCATTATTGCTTGCAACTGGAAAAGTAATAGCCTTACAAGTCAGAGTAACCCACTGAGGCTTAAGCAAATTTATGCATTAAATAATGGCATTTACTTAAAAAAAAAAAAAAAAAACAACCAAAACTAGAATTTTCCGCACTTCCAGACAAGGAAAGAATGGTAATGATAAAACAAATAGATACTAAAGAAAATATAATCTTTCTTCCTATATACGACATACATCGTCTCATAACTCAATAGTTTTAACTTTGAAGGAAACACTGAAGTAATCACAAACCCACAATTTTTTCACATTTTTGAAAGCAACTGAAAAATCTGAAGTTAAAACTGAAAATGATGGTGCTTCTACAAAGAGAGATTAATCCATAACATATTTCCAATTTTCATTTCCTTAAAGTTGCTTTAAAAGCCACAATTTGTTTGGGTTTTTTTTAATTAGCAGCCCACCCTTTCTGTCTGACTTCACAGGTAAACAGGAAAATATGGTAGATGCAGGATACTATCTTGATGAAGCAAATGAAGTTACAGCACTGACTTTGGTGGAGTCATCATACCAGAGATGTTTGAACTCTTTTATTTCCCAGTTTAAGTTCAATAAGAAAAATTATGATACTTTGTCTGATTGAATGTGCTGATACTTTTTTCCCCTCAGTTATTACCTCTACCCACAGCCCAAGTAAAAGAGTTCTGAAAATAATTATTGCTATAAACAAAAGAAGGCTTTACATTCCATCATCATCCTCATTTTTCAAAAGATATAACACATAGGTGTGTCCATAATGACAGACTTCATTCAAGGTCAGTACAAAAACTAAAGTTATATACAAAGCAAGAAAAGAGTAACCAGGCATGTTTTTCACATGTTCATCTGGCATGACACCCATCTTATATAATTTTAACATCTAGATTTTTCTCAATTTTAAGGTTCTTCTACCCCATTTTACCCCCCAAAAAAAACCACAGAAGGCTCCATAGGGGTGTTGCAGGACCAAAGTAGCTGAGGAACTTGTGATTCTAGCTTTGAAACAATCTTAATATCTTACAGCATCAGCTGCTTCCCACATATCCCATCAGGCATTGTCTACATATGCTGTACTTAAAGAGAAATAGTCAGAGCAGGTTTGGTAAGTCTTTAAACATTATTTGTGGGCTGTAAAATGCTGTCCGCAGGCCAATCTCTGATTTGGATCAGACACCTGGGGATGTTCTGGCAAACAGCTTGGCCAGAGAAACGCTCACTTTTTCTGAGGAAGGTGGCGTCCGGAGTGCCATGAAGATGTGCAGGAGAAATGAAAGGTTGCAGCAAGAGGCCCACTGGATTTTCTGGGTTACATCAAACTTTAGCTTTCTCTGCACTCCCCAGCTTCTAAGGAGAGCATGCAAACCAAACTCACTGAGCAAAGATGTCAGTACCTACATGAGAATACGTGTATTATCCTTGCCTGCAGGTATTTCTGCACAGAAGAATATATTAGGGCCTGTTACCATGTATCACTTTCTTTTGAGAAACTGAATCACAGTTCTGCTTCTTCTAAAGTGTCAGATGTTCACAAGCACAATATTAAACTGATATGTGTTTGTTATATAGCATATAGATATCCTTTGTTGATGTCTCAAGATACTTCTATATAGGGCACGATAAAATCTACTTGAAAGAAGAGCAAATATGTTAACTGTTTTTCTCAAGAAAACTCATGCAGAGAGGAAGGAGAGATTAATGTCTTTGTAAACGCTGGCAACATTTCAGAAATGTATCTACAAAGAATTGTGACAAGTTTAACATTGACAATATTTAGAATAGTGAGGAAACTAAACACAAACCTAAAGAGCCAAACTTCCCCATTAAGTCCCTGTCTGCATCAATCAGTAAACAGTGTGATGTTTAAACACAACGCCCTAAGCAGGTAGGCATGTTCATTATCTGCAGGCCTGTTTCTCTGAGTCTGCAGTAGGAGTCCCAAAAATTCTTAGTTGATGTGTGTCCCTTACGATTTCACTTAATTTCTCTGTTCTTCAGGAAAAAAATTGCTACTCAGCCGATGACTGTTGTAGCTGCTGTTTGCCCCTACAGGTTGCAGGGCAATGGGAAATGGGCCCTGGGAATGTGTCCCTGGCTTGGCTTTGTTGGCAACTCTCATACAAACAGCTTGGAATTTCTTTATCTGCTGGACTCCAGATGCACAAAAATATTAACTTCACAAATCTGCAGGAAATTTTCAAATTTTTATGATGTCCTGGAGACTGGGAACACAAATTCTGAAGGTTTTAGTATGATGATAATAATAATAATGAACTAAATCTAGGAAAGGAAAAAATATTATGTTCTGATTGTGAAAAAAAAAGGTGAATAGAAAGATTTAAGATTGAGGTTTAAAAGAAAGTATTTCATGTGAAATACTTTTCTTTAAAGGCCTGGTTGTGATTTCTGCAGGTAAAATAGATTCAATGCCAGTAAGAATTTTCTTAGAATGATATTATATAATTTGTGAGAATAAAAAACCCACAAACTTTTTCTCATCCACAAAATTATATTCGAAAGAGATGTTTAGCAAATTCTCCTTTAAGGACTGCGTGCATCAGGATTATACATATGAATGTTTTCACAATCTCAGAGGCTTCACTACTGTAATTAAAGGCAAATTTTTCACTTTTATTTTGTTATTCTTGTCTCCTGGGCCTGATTTTTAACTTTTGTTATACAATTATATTCATTTATTTCTTTGTACCATGTTGTATGTTATTTCAAAAGTAACATCTAGGGTGTCCTTGCTTTAAAATGTAGATTTAGCCTCTCTGGATGAAACTTGGTAGAACATCTGTGTTTGAAAGTATGAAAAATTACACATTTTCTGAGAGAACCAGGCTGAGTGCTCACATTATACTGTCTCTAAGAGAAAATTAAAGTGCTGCTGATAGCTGAGGGACTGGATGGCTCAAGGGAATCGTAGTGTGACACAGTCTTTCATCCGATGAAAACCAGCATGAATTTAAGCCCATGCTGATAATGACCAAAAGTCATTATCATTTGTTCAGTAATTTATTTAAAATGAGTTAGAGGTCTGGCTCTCGTCTTGGTGGCAAAGAGTCCAAATTAGAACTGAGCAAATAATGAAGAAATGTCTCTGCAAAATTATTTCATACCTTTAAATTAGTATGCTTAAAACTTCTTTCTGTTTATCACCTTCTTAATATTCTAACAAACAAATCTAGGAGATGGATGTTTGTGAATTTAAAAGATGTATCTGCAAATTCTCATGGAAAGCAAATTCTGAATTTATGAAGACAAGTATTTGCACTGGAAAAAAATCTGTTTTTCAGAATTCTGCTTATTCAACTAAATATATTAAAATATATATCTTGTTTCTGTGCCGGGTCAAAACTAAAAAGCATCTTCTATATCATGAATCAGATACTAACAAATGAAGCCCTTGGAAGAAAGCTGTAGAATCACAGGTATTTACAAAAAAAGATAGCAAAGAAAACCATCCTACAAGTTAAATAGAGTTAAGCAGAAAACACATGATGTCTTATTAACTTAATATTTGGGATAAACTGAGACCTGCTAGAAGTAGGAATAGAGAATTTAAGTCTCTGCAGAACTGAAAAAAGACTGTGTGTGAAGTCTTTCTCACAGTGTGGCCAGAGGATTAAAATAAAATTAAAATTAATAGAGTGGTGTACAAGAAATAACCAAATCTGGCAGAAGTACTTACTGAGTGCACATTCCCCAAAAAAGGCCGTAGGAATAAATATGGATGTCTTGCAAAAGTACCTCTGGTGAAGGTATGTAGTGTGAAGGTGTATGCGAGTACAAAGTATAAGCATTGGGCACTCTTTCAGTAAGAGGCCAACCTAAAGAAATCCAAAGAAACCAACAAAAACCCAAACAAAACTGCAAAGCTACAAAACTCTCAGCACAATGATTAGGAAGAAGGACTATATCACATTTAACATATGTCTTTGTAATTTCTAAGCATCTCCATCATCTACAGATGTTTTTGTGACTGAATAAGACTGAGGGCTGAAGACTGCACTGCATGTAGGCAATTTATTCTCATGGTGGGATATTCTTTGAAAGCAAGATTTGAATGTATATTGGTATCTGGTAAGCAGGGGTATCGGTAAGAGTCACAGAATCACTGAGGTGGTCAGAGAACTCTGATCACGTGGTCCAACCCTGCTGCTCAGAGCAGGTTGCTCAGGGCTATCCCCATTCAAGTTTTTAACACTTTCAAGGATGGAGACTCCTACTACCTCTCTGGGCAACCTGCTCCAATGTTTGATAAACCTCACAGTAAGAAAGGTTTTTCTTATGTTTGCATGGAGTTTCCTGTATTTCAGTGTATGCCCATTGCTTCTTGGTTTTCACTAGACACCACTGAGACTGAGTAGAAGGGAAGGATCATCTCCCTTGCAATGAAGCCAGGAGGTTGTTACCCTTCTTTGCCACAAGAGCATGGTGATGCCCAATGGTCAGCTTGGTTCCTTTCCTACAAAGCTCCTTGCCAGCAGGTCAGACCCAGCCTGTATTAAGTCCTGTCAAGGACTAATTATTAAATCGTTCCCAGTTTCAGGGCTTTACATTTACCTTTTCTTAAATTTTGTGAGGTTTCTGTTTGTGCATTTCTCAGGCTGTCAAGGTCTCTCTAAATGACACAACCTCCTGCTGTATCAGCTTCTCCTCTCACTTTCATATTGTGTGCAGCACAATTTTGGATTCTCTGCAACAGATTTCCTAAAGAATGTAATCAAACTATGGTGAAACTACAGAAAATGGAGAATCAGCCTCTGAAAGCAGAAGAATTTTGCTGCAAACAGGAAACAAGGAGAACTTTGTGATATGACTACAGAGCTGAGCTGACGGCCTTTATGGGTAAACACATGAAACAGACGCAAATTCCACTCCTTTTTTATTAACAAAGATATTATGACTTATGGACTCAGCCTTTAAAGGCAGACAAGAAAAAGTTGAAAAGACAATAAACAACAGTGTTTTGTTTCTCTGTGCTCGACACTCTTGGCTGGGGTTCCTGCTTTCATGGGAACATGATGCCACACCAAATACACTCAAACTGTGGCAAAATCATAGGTAAAGAGAAGCACTTCCAGCAATTATATTTCTATATGACTAGCAATACGGCACAAACCCCACAAAGGTGTCCTCATTGAGAAACACCATAATTAACTGGAATAAATGGTATTACTCCTGATTTACATCAGCAAGTCTGAGAGAAGAAAAACACATGGAAGAGCTCACCATGAGAGGAGCCATAAGCTTATTTCTATTGTTGCTACACAGAATGTCAGCAACAACAATCTGTAGTTTGCACTGTTAACTATGTTCATCCTCTTGCCAATGGGGAAAAATGATGCTTAAGGCAGAACAATTACACCACAACTAGCCTTAAGGTAAAATGACATCATAAATAAACAGTGTAAGAAATCATAATAATGACAGCAACGAAAATAGATCTAAAAACCAAAACCAAAGTAGAACTGTCACAAAATAATATATCTTCAAACTTATAAAACTAGCTAGGACATTTAACAAGCCATTTAGAATAACAAAGAGAAAAATGGCAAATGAAAATCTATTCTAATACTTGAAATTGTCCTTTTAACCTTTATTTAAATTAGCAAAAGTTGCATGTTCATGCCCAATGGCAAAATATAGTTCTTTTCTAGCAAAACATGGACACTTGGTATTAATACAAAGCATATAATATTAAAAAAGTCATCTATTATAAAGTCTAAGTCATGACTATACTGCCAAGTATTGAACTTAGCAAAGAAATATTAACTCTAGCTAAATTGGTCCAAAGCCCAATAAAAATATTCAATGAAAATTTGGGTCAATTGTCCATTTGCAGACCAGTAGCTACAATAAAGGAGACAGTGTCTTCACTTGTTGAAAGTAGTATCCCTGTAAGTTCTGAGCACAAGCATCTTCTAACAACAAACCAAACAAAATATGTCTTCCTTCTCTGAAAATCTGTATAGCAAATACAGCCCAAGGGAACTTTTAACAAAATGTTATAAAACTGAAAACTGACATTAATAGGAAGTACTGATATATCTTTAGTGACAATAAGTTCAATTCTCCTGCCACTGCATAACGGAAACACCAATTGGCTCCAATTTGTTTTGATTGGATTTGCTCCGATCAGTGACAGAAGAATGGGGCCCAGTCCTGCTGAGACATCATTATGACAGACAGATTTAGCAGAAAGTATTGGCGACAGCTGAAATATGTGACTCCTTAACACTACTCAGACTTTGGTTGAAATCCTTGGGGGTGGACAGGATGCAGTACAAGTAGTCAATGCACTCCTTAGGGTCAATGACTATAGTTCGTACAATGAGCTCCATCACTGATGTAAAGCACGAGGCTTTTCTACCTTCCCACTGCATCTTGATTCTTCCTCTGTGCAAATTTATCCTGGCCCTTTATTCTAAAAAACTCCTCTAACATCTCCCCAGTTCTTAACTATCTCTGTGCCTTTCACAGGTCTTTCATTTCTGTCTGCCTAAATACACTTCATTTTCTCTCACATCTTTGCTTCTTCCTTCACCAATCCCTGTCAGATCTCCTTAGCTTTCTTCACAACAGAGGGGCAAGGTGGGAGAGTTGTCCTGGAACATCTGCCCAAAGCAGCCCAAAGTTCACACTCTGCCAAAAGAATCTGTCCATTCTACTATTATTTCATCTTTTCTACAGCACGCTTGCATTTTGAAGGGAATAAGGAGGTAGTGCAGACCTTCTTGTGAAAGCTAGCAAGGGGAAATGCAATCTGTCCCCTTACAAAGATGTTCTGGCCAAGAACAGACATATGCACCAAGAGAAGGTACAAGAAGGAATTTATACTGCACTAGAAATGTGTGATGAATTTTATACTGAATCAGACTTAATGTTACAATTGATTCTTTTTCTTCTACTCAGGATCGAAAGCCTATTATAATACTACTTATCAATAGAGAATGTTAATTCACACTTTGAATTGTCTAAAATGGGAATTTAATTTAGATTTACTAAGATGGCGATTGTATGTTAATTAAATAGCAATTGATTATTAAAATATTTTACTGAGGTTTAACAGCTCTACTGCATAAGAAAATTTGCTAAATTAATGTCCAAATTGTATTTTTAGATGCACTGCAGAGAATTCAGTGAGGTTGCACTGATGCAAATAAAAACAAACTAGTTGTTTTCTCTTGAGTTAGTAATTCATTGAGTCTAAACCAAGTGGTTAACTACAGCTATTTAGGATAGCTAAATTGTTAAGGAATATTATGTTGCCATATGTTTTGAAACTGTAAGTGTTCAGTACCATTTATTAATTGCCAAAATAATCTTTAGTTCAGAAATATATCAAAGACTGTTGATGCTACTGTACAAAAGTCTGGCACCAGACATATAAAGTATAAATCCATGTTATAGCTGCAATACACTTTGGGCAACAACAGTGTGGGAGTGTAACCTGGGAAGTCGTATCTAGAGGATTGAACTGGATTCAATCACCCATCAGCAAAGCATGGAGAAGTAAGAACTCCTACTGTTCCATTGTGTCCAGGCACATAAGCACTAAGAAGGTGCTGTGATTAATTTTTTTTCATTTGATGCTGAAAGCTGGGCTCAAGATGTGCATGAACATAGCCTGGGTTTTCCCTCTGCGGCTGAGGCAGTTCAAAGGGGATGCCATAATTTGCTTGCAGAATATTCATTACCAATTAACACAATCAATGGAGATCTCCTCCATTTAGAAGGGCAAGATAAGCCACTATAGTTGCATTAGTAGTGCCCTGTCAGAATCTAATCCTGTATGGGTAGAAGTTTTCTCTGTATTTTTCCACCACTGTTTGAGAGGTTGGCACCTTCAAGGAGGAAAAAACCCCCTTTTTAAAGTCTTAACTGGCCTCACAGTGAGAGCATAACTGTGTTTTTATCACTTTTATATGGTCTTAGATTCTCACCCAGCTCTTCCCCCTTAAGATAGCTCTTCTCTTCAGCAACATAATGTAATCATTTTTCCAGTGGGCATAGGTAGAATTCCCCTTTCTCATGAAGATTCCTTGGACCTTTTTTATAAAAGCTATTCTATCTACTCACATTCAGCTTTCAATTCCTGATTTCAATGTTTTATTACCCCTCTTCATCCCCTGTTTTATATGCTGCCTTTCAGCAGTTCCAATTCTTCCTGGTCTAGAGAGCACCAGCACAAATTTCAGCAATACTGCTCATCACCATTTTTGCTTTCCATCCTTCATAAACCAGAAATATAACCCTTGGACCTATCCCAAGTCTTGTGATATCAGATAAATTTGGTGCGAGGACTTCTATTTCTTATTTGTGTGAAAAATGTAGTTATCAGAATAAGGTCTTTGGCAGTTAAATCCACTAATTTTTTTTTCTCTCCTATACACTCAAATAAAGTTCATGGATTGCAGAGGAGGAGTAATTCTCTGTTTGCCCTATTCCCTCCCATTTAGTAGAAACCCCCGTTACTGGGCAGAGAGGGAAAGCTAAATCCCACTGTCACAACCAAGCCAAAGCTACATTTTAAGTCAATACCCTCTCTTTCATCAAATGCTGTATGTGTGAGACAGACATACCTTTATCCTTTCAATTTCATGGCAAAGTGCCCATGTCCAAGGAACTCAAAACCTTCCTGTCAGCATCAGCTTCCGCCTAAATTTTTATTCACAGCTGAGCTGACTAACAAAAGAACCCCATGATGTCCCCCCAGGGCTGGAGAATTCACTCAGGGTCACACCAAACTCTGCCACCAGGCATGCCCAGGCTCTGCTAACTGGGGAGGGGGCAGGTGGGGAGGTTTCTTCAGGGTTTCCTCAGTTACCAGGTCTAGCTCATATTCCTCCTCTTTTTAATGCTATTCCAAGGCAGATCCTCCCTGAAACATAACCCTCTTTCTTCTTTTTTAATCCTCCAACTGAACCTAACAGTGAAGGCGCTCTCCAATGTAAGTTCATGCTCTTAGAATAAATATTACTTTGTAGCCAGTGGCTATATTCCTAAAGAAAAGTAGCAAAATTTAGCCATTATTTTCTTAAAGTGAATTATTCCAGAACGACATTAAACAAAACATATATTTTTCTGCTTCTTCTGAATTTCTTGTGTATTATCACTGAGAAAAGAGGGATTCAATTACTTACTCTCCATACAAGTACTTAATTTACCTTTCTGGAGTGGGGGCAAGGAGACAGCTCAAGTGCAGCTGTACAATACTATGTTGTGATTTTCATTTCTAGTTCTACCTACTGGACACACACTTTTTGGTCTTCCTGGGAAAGGCAAATATTCAAAATACAAACCAAATACAAGCTGATGTCACTTTTATGCCTATTTCCCATTCCTCTGCATTCACTTGCGTGACTGATTTGTGTGTGAAATGGTTTCCAAGTTTTCAAGCAAAAAGCAGTTAAGAAACAAAATATTTATACTCTTCTAACTTGCACTTCCTGTCTAGCTAGATCCAATACAGATGCAAAGTCACTGGTCTGCAAGAGCTTTCCACAGATCTATAATAAAATAATTAAATTAGTGAGTTGTGTTTAGATCAGAGATTCTTGGCTGCCAGCTCCTAAGAACTTGGGGAATTCTGAACCACAGAAGGATCATTTGGAGTCCATTTGGCAGAAATGTCAGAAACTTGCTGCTCCTGGGAACATCCTTTTCCAATAACATTTATAGCTCTAGATGGAAGTGAAAAGCACCATATGTTAAGAGTTTCCTGCAAAGCTTCCTGGTAAGAGAGGAAATAAATTCAACTTGTCACATCTGCTTGTGGACCAGTCAAGTAGGATTTTATCACAGTTTTAAGTGGTTTACAAAACTGTCCTGTTATCGACTGAAGGGAGCTTTACTTCTCAAGGCTTTTTTTCAATATGTGTGTTTATATAATCTCAATCAAATTAATTATTTATTTGCCAGTGGAATTCAGTAACATGTATTATTATTTATCTCCAAACAGCAAAGATTACTCAATTTTTCAGCTAAAAGCAACAGTTCAGTTGGAAGCCAATTTGAATGGTTCAGCTGAATAAAACTAAGCAGTCCCATTCTGCCCTTCATTTTTTCTAACCCCAGCTCTGTATATTGTAACAAATTTTCCATTGTGAAATACATTTAATTAGACAAAAGTCAAGTTTCTAACCTATTCAGAAATCTTAGGTCCTAAGCACTGTAAATGCAATGCAAACAGCTGGCTTCAAATTCCCAGGGAGTCAAGGATCCCAAAGAAAATATTACGAACCACTACATTTTCTCTCTGTGGTTGCTCAAGAAATCATTACTCCCCTTACAGAAAGCAGCAATTTGTTATGTAAAGTGCAAAGACAGCACAAAACAAGGCAATGATATTCTGTGGCAGGAATTTTTGCAAAATTCACAGCTCTATGAAATTAGGCATAGGCAAGCTCCACAAGTACACACGCTTTTTTTGGCATCTTGTCCTGTTCTCATTGAAGTTGGTGGGAATTTTGCCACTGACTGAACAAAGAGTAGGATTGGGCCCAAAGTATGCAGCTATTTGCCAAAATAATCAAGTTACAGGAAATTACTCCCCAAAAGGTAGATGTGTTTCAAAATTCCAGATGCCTACTTGGAGCTGAACTAATTTACACAGACCGGGCCATATACTCTTCCCTGCCTCTGCACACAGTTCCCTTTGACGTTAATGGGAATCTGATGCTGCTTCAGGGCAATGCAGAACACGTCCCTTGGAGCCCAATCCTTCCCCTCTATCACTAAAGAATAAGCAAAAAAAGAGTGGAAGTAACACATCACATTACATCCAATATTCATGCAATTATTGAAGAGCACTGTATGTATTACATTTGCAAACTGTCCATAATAATTTAATTTTCTCTCCTCAATTTATAATATGTTAATTAGGCATGAAATTAAATGCTTTTTAACATACAACTGATTATGCTATAATGTATCCAACAAAGATTGATTACTGAATAATAAGTCATCATTTGCATAAATATTTATATAATTTATTTTTTTAAATTCCTTAATGCATAAACAGATAAGATGGGAAAACAACACGTTCTATGATAGAAATTGTACTTTGCTTTTTAGAGAGCTTTTTCCTTCAGACTTGTGAAGACTTCCTCATATATTAGAGAACCAAACAGTACTCTACACCATAAGAAGCATTGCAGTCCTTCTTTACATGTTATCAGAACTTCCTAATAACATAACATCTTATTCTTAATGTGCACCAAAACCCAGAAAACTTTCCAGAAGAGGAAAAAGATACGCTTTAATTACAATGCAACGTTTATTAGCTTTACCCAATACGGAATTTTCATTAAAAACTGATCTTGCATTTGGGATCTGTCCTTGCACTTGCTCATATCAATGACAAAACCTCTTCTTTCTGGCCTGCTATCTATCATTATCATATCTGACACCCAAAACATTTTACTGTAATTATTTCAGTCTAGGTTTCTCTGTGACAAAATTACAGTTGTACTCATTACTTTACCAGGGAGTTAACAGCTGATAGTTTTTGTTTACGAGAAATCCAGGATAACTTTCAAATAAGAGCAGAAAGCTAAAGAAACGCCATTAACAGAGGTGCTGAGAACCTGTTCAGCAGATTTCCCGGCAATGCTGGTCCCACTAACTCTGCCTGCCTGATAGCAAGAGTCAGTTTTTTTACGGTTTACGTGTCCTTGAGGAACTTTCCACCAGCAATAGCTCAGATACCTTCTCACTCCTCCACAAAGGGCCTGCACCAAAGCTGACTAAAGTAAATGGAAAGACTCCCCAAGACCTCACAAGCTTTGGAACATGTTCACGTTTTGCACAATATTCTCATAAATGAAAGATCATTCACAGGCAAGTCCAAGTGCTTGACTCTGTTCTGCCCACGCTGTGTGGGAAGGGAGACTCCAAACTGATTTCAGTGGAAAAGACAAACTTCATGTAATTGGATAAGTCCCTCTACATTGGCTAACTTTGTTTATGCTTCTTATTGGCCTATTTAGAAGTGTCAAAGGTATTAAAAAAACCCACACCATTATTCAAAAAATGCAATCAAAACAATGGAGTTGCATTTTTTTGGACATACTGAGTTGCTGCTTACAAGCCAGGAGCAAGAAAGAGTTTGGAATAAATTGTACTGGCTAAAGCACAGAATCCTCTTGTAAAAAAAACTGGATTTAAATGCCTGATTTAGGATGACCAATTAAAAATAATTTTCAGTTATTAAAAAAGGAAAAAGTTTAATGAGAAAACTATTATGAGAAAAGAAAACTGCAACTGGGTTTTTTTCTGCACCTGCTTGAAAGTCACCAACTAGCCAGCAGGAAATGCCAAGGAGACATATGCCACACAGGGAACAAGACTGAAATAGACCCCAGCTTTGGTTCACTGCTGCAAGCTGCTGTGCACCTCTTGAGAAACACTCAGCTCTATACAGAAATCAGTGGGAGATTTAGTAACTCAGACTGTTACAGCATCAAATTTTTGGATATTAATGTGGATTATGTTTAAAAAGTCTGTTTTCCTGCCCAGAAATCCTGTGATGAATTTGCTCTTCAGTAAGTTTTCAGGAAGCACTCATCATTAGTGGAAGGATGTGGTATAGTATAAGCTTCTTTGAAAAGTTCTGAGATTATACTTCTCCTGGCTGCTGCTACCATACATCTGAGAAAGGAGGCGGGAGTCCCTGCACAGCTGAGTGCTCCTGGGACAGCAGAGCCTGATGGGCTGCCCAAGAGCTCCTCCTGGGCTCCTCCCAGGGACTGCACAGAAAATGCCATAAAACTGAGCCTTCCAAGCAGTTTCTGCAGAGGCACATTTTTTTCTTTCTCTCTTCTACTCCTTTCCACTTCTCTTTCTCATTCTCAATTACTTTCTCCTTTTTGTTTTCAAGGTACCGTGTAAGAGGATTTTGTTTTAAGAAGTGATGCTCTTTTTGTGAGTATTCTATCACAAATGGAGAGCACCAGACCATCCATGTCTGCTAAACCACAGTCCATTTCTTAATATTGTTGTTCTGTGTTTGGCACCAGCTTCAAACTCTATTTTTTATAAATGCACAGAACTTTGCAAGCTGCAATCCATCAGTACAAACTGCTAATGCTACTCAATGCCCTGAATTCTTAGAGATTTCTTCCATGATCTCAAAATGCTTAGAGATATCAATATTTCTTCTGCACAGAGAAAACCTGGGGCACAAGTACATGAAATTACTTAGAGTGTACACCCAGTCTACAAAGTCACACACTGGTCACATGTCTGACCATCAGCTGGATCTTCTAATATTCCTAAAGGAACCAAATAGGACTTTACTTCCTTACAAAATTTGACTAACCAACTCATTCTTTTTAGTTCTCTCTAAAATTGCTGTATATGTTCCTTTTAAAGATTTTTTTGGAACTCTTGAAAGCTGTTCTCACTGCACTCCCTCTTTCACCCCACCATTTGATCCAGCTGTGCTCCAGCTAGGTGCAAGAAGGACATTGTGCTGCCCTCCGTGCCTCGGCTGCTGTGCTCCACAGTTGTGCTCTTCTGCATCCACTTTTTACTGACATATTTCTTATATGCAGCACACTGTGAAAGGGATACAGGATGTTACATGAGGTGTACTGGAATTCTTTATTATTAAATATTTTAAATTAATCATGTGTGATAGTTAATTATTCATTCAAACAAACCATGAAAAATAGCGACTGCAGCAATTTCCTCTCTCCAGTATCAGATTGCTACTAAATGTATGGCACAATAAAACACTCAAATTAAAACTTCCTGATGTGACACCAAATTACTAAATACCCAAACTGCTGAAAAATTAGAAGTATAACCCTTGCACAACATATTTCTTATATTCATGTCCTACTCAAAAATGCCTCTTATTTGGGAATTGGAAAGGAAGTTTCTTGATTTGCCTGAAACTTTTGAACAGCAACATAAGCAAACCTAAAGGAAGGCACATCATGTGCAAGCAGTTGATGGTGTATGGTGAAATTAAATAATTACATAGCAGAATGTAACCTCTTGAAGTCACAGTCTTTCCCACCTGAACAACTTAATTTTATTATTCCTAATTACTTAGAGTGCCCTTCACCAAGAATGAGTAAGAACAAAAGTTCACTGCCTCAAAGAACTTGAAAATTAAAATCTTATTCCATCCTACTTGTGACAATGCCAGTGTTGATGGAATTAGTCTTTGTACTAAATAACATGACGAGATATGAAGAATTTTTAGGAAAGAAACACAGAAGGAAAAAAGGAAAAATAAAACATATAAGAAAGAAATCTCTAAAAGAGATGAAGGTTAAGATAGAAAGAAAAAGTTCAGCCAAATCAAAACACAGTACATGCCCTGTTAACTCTCCAATATTTTTTTTTACCCACTCACATGTCTCAGGGTCAGACTGAGTAGTCTTCTCTTGCCCTTCCCTAACAATCATCAAAGCCATAAAAAAAAGAATCCCAGAAAGATAAAAACAGGATAGAAAAGATGAAAGAACCCATACCCCAATCTTAGTTTTATTTATGATTTTATTGTAATTTTGCAATACATACTCGGCTGTATAAATTTACCTCCTATATAATTCCTAAACCCTGCACAAAATGTAAACTGACTGAACTTAATGATTCTGATTTGAAATGCCTGGTTTCTGGCAGAGATATCATTACAGGATATATTCCTGAAGACTCAGTGTAACGATCAAAGCACTCTGAAAGTACAGTGATCAATGAAGAGCTGTTTGTCTGTCAATCCTTCAAGAGAAGCAGGAGTGCCCAGCTCAGCAGAACAGCAGGAGAGCACGCTGTCATCTGAGGGAATTGCAGCTTGGTCATGGTCTCTCCAAGGTAATAATATTTTGTCAGTATTATTTCTTTTCTTACTATGAAAAGAGATCCGTCTTCTGTGAACCCATTTGTTAGATTGCAATTTACAGGTTTAACCTTTCATTAGTCTCTATCCACTTTCATTAAAGCCACTAATTTGACAAGTGAATGACTTCTTTTTGAGAGGTTTGTCCTTTCCTTTTCCAAAGAGATTTTTTTCACCTTGCCTATCAGCCTGGCCCAGGCACTGATTGTCATTATTTCCTTCTCTGCTGACAGCAAGAGGATGGAGCAGGAGAGAGCCCAGGCAAAGGTTTGCAGAGGTGCAAAGAGATTACATACATGAATGAATTTTAATACTGGTCACCTCACCTTTTACCATACTCATACTCTGTTCTTCCTTTCTCCCTTTCCCCTCCAGTAAAAGCCCACGTCACCCCTCTCTGGGTTGGCGAGATATTCCTAACAGCATCTTTGAATCGTTTTCCCCTTGCATGTCCTTCCTCTCTACTTCCTTCTGCTTTGATTCTCCTTTGCTTTCTTCTGTTTCATCTTTTCTCTAGTCAGGTCTCCTATTATTTGTTTCATCTTTTGTTGCTCTTTTCCCCCTCTACATTTGCTCTTTTTGTGTGCTGCTGACTTAACTTACTTTCTTCTCCCTTTTTTTTCCTCTTCCCCACCCCAAACAGCTTTTCCAATCTACCTCTAAAGCACAGCAGAACAAGCAAATTAGAGAATCTTGTTAATTATGTTAATCTAGCACCTCCTCAGTGATGTTCTTTTCTTGATCATTCTGCTCCCTCTTGCTTTTCTACAAGGATAAACAACTTCTAATGATGAAGGGCAGAGAGAGAGGCAAAGATCATGCACATGCTCTTCTGAAGCTCTCATGATCCTTGCTGGAGCCATTGGCTAATTTTTATATCTATTATCTATTTGATTGTTGCATAATAAGAGCCTTCTCCTTTAAGCCTCCAAACAAGCCAAATACAGCCTTTCACTCTTCTCTATCATTTTATGGCTCTTCCATCTTTTTACAGTAAGAAATTGGAAATACATTCTGCACAGTGTTATTTGTAAACTTCTCTCTCTCCCCATCCCTTTCAGTTTTTTAAGTGCTATTTAACTGTCAAAGTTTGGGACATTGTACTTGAAAAATACTACTCTGCATCCCTACACTGGTAGACCTGTGAGAGAAAAGGAAATAAGCCCTCCTGAAAGCGTTTATGTTTCCTGAGTAGCAGCACATGGAATGTCTGAGAGTCATTAGGTTCCTTCAGCTGTTACAATATGGGTGAACATTAGCCAATACATAAGAGCTGTTTGGAAAGAGCCAGCATTAGTGGGGTCAGAGAGGAATGGGTTCCATTCTGTACAGTGAGGTTTGTTCCTATACAGCCTCTGCTTCATAGTGCCAGAATCAATGAGCTGCGACAGGTTGTTTCTTCTCAGGTCAGGTTGTGCATGGGGTGAGCAGTGCATGAAGGAAAAATAGTAGGGAGTCCTGAGGTTATTATACAGATGAGGCATAAGCAATTGGAAAAAGAAATGAAATGCAAACTGCCATGACAAAAGGAAAAGGATAGAAAACATAAAATGAGTTCAGGCAATCACCAGGGATGGAGAGAAAAAGAGGGGAGAGGTGGGAAGTAAGATATTGTAGCTCCTATCTACTCAGTAAATTTCCTCAGATTACTCATAATACATGAAATTATACATAACTCTCCCCAAAGCTGTTTATAGTGAAGCTACTTCTACCTCAACAATGTCATTTACTCTTTACAGACAACAAGTAGCAATAATTTTTATTTATGATTCATAAAAACATGGTATGATATATAGGTATCCAACGTTATCCAAAAAAATTAAGCTCTTCCTAAGAACACACACTCAAATCCCTAGACAGAGACAATGTATTTTTTTCCTCTTGTTACATATGTAGGTTCTTCCAACTGAAAGTGTTAAGTAGTAGACAAAGGAGTACAGAAAATCAAAAGCAAAGCTAGGAACAAGCGTCCTGCTTGCAGAGTCTGGCTCTGAGAACCCTTTACCCTTTTTCATAAAGACATTTTGAAGAGAAAACTAAAATTGTAGTGGACATTAACACAACTGGACATCAGGTGGCTCTTGAAATGTACTTGGAATGAGAAACAAGACAAAGAGATAACCTGTTGACATTTAGTTGATAATTTCTGGATATAATTTTTCTCAATACCGAAGTTATAGGGACTTTGAATCTTAAGTATATATTTCTCCACCTAGGAAATTTAAGTGTCCCAAACAGACAAGCCTAATGCAAGCAATCTCAGGCTGTTGAGATACCAGAACAACAGCCAAGAAACAAAACACCACACAGACTCAGGGGAAGAATACAAGGAAGTTGCTTCACTTAATATCTAACAAGCCCCATAGATTTTGGAAATCAATTTTTTAAAAATCTAATCTGGAGCCTTCAGTTATTGGCAGATTAGATTAATTTTCTAGATCTACAAACAACCTAAGAAATGGAATATGGTGCTCTGTATTTCAGTAAAGCCAAGATTCCAACCTTGGGCATATAATCCTAAATGATTCAAGAACAGTTAGAACAATCTTCAACTAAATTAGTAAAGGAACTTTATGATTTATGCCGTCACTGCTGTCTTTCTAAGGAGAATAAGGTTTTATCTTTTTTTTTTTTTTAAATGATCAATTAAGGAAAAGTTGACTGGTGACAAGAACTCTTCTAATTACTAAGTTTTCACAGTATTAAATACTTAAAGTTAAATCAACCAGCATTTAGCAAACTACTGCTCCCGCCTTCTCCCCCTCCACATACACACTTTTTTCTTTCTAAAAGCCCTCTACTGAATTAGCTGTTAGGTACTAATTGCAAATGATTAAGCACTCACTACTCTTACACTTCTTGCTTTAATATTAATGTGATGTATTAGCACGGAACATGGCTTGTATTAATATTATAAATGGAAGCCTGCATGGATCACTGCCTACTGTTTTGCATTACAAGGAGCACGCAGCTAAAGAAAAAAGTCCAATTTAGACCAGAAAAAGCCTAGCACACAATATATTTCTGTTGGCAACAAAGAAGTAAAAGGACTGAAGAAAATAAAGTTAAATACTATCTATTTATATAAGCAGCATATCATTTTTTCCATAAGTAGCAGCAACAAACATATAAAGAGATAAATTTCTCTCATCAATCTCTGAAATAACAGGAATATATGAAGCTAAAGTTAAACTTAAATTGCTCCATTAAGCAGAGCCATGCCACAGAAAAATATCTTTTCTGCCTTGCTCTACAGAGGTAACAAAGTTGTTTTTTCTGTGTATATCAGGTTCAAGGATTATACTCCATTTAAACATCTTACTTGTGATCTTGTATTCATAGGATGCCAAAGAGTACTTAGTGTGTTTTTAGAGTTTGTATATTTGTAATTATTTATCCTTCCCCCAAGGTAGCTTTCTCATTTCTTCAGCCACCATAGGCACGTAAAACATAGATCTGTTAGCATGTACAGCTTAACTAGCTTGCCTTTTGTTTGTTACAAAAAATAAGCTGTGTGCTAAAATTGAATCCAAGTTTTTAGACATGAAAAACATTGGTTTCATTCTTCATTGCTTTGTGCAACTATAAATGGACATAATATGTTTAGATGATAGGCAAATGAAAGGTCTCTGCACATGAACTCTGTCACTTCTAAATAAAAGCACCTTTACAAATTTATTTTTCTCAGGAACCTAAAGAGTTCCTCCAAGATGAAATTTTTAATGCTAGTTATTGGAGAAGTATGGAAAATATGACATGCACACTTAAAAATAAATGACAGGTTTCCTCATCTGGAAAATACAATACATCTCTTTTTCAGTTTTTCTCTTGAAGTTGGTTATGAGAAAAAGCTAGTGGAAGGAAGAGAAATTATTTATACAGTATTCTTATAAATAAGTTGGAAGGATCAATACAAATGCAACTTTAGAAAGAGAAAGTCTGAGAGTGGAAAAGTGAAACCAGCAGCAGAATCCTGGGATACCTTTGCCACTACAATAGGAGCACGAATGCATTGTGACAGCCGAGAAAGGAGTGATGTCAAAGCTCTGACCTATAATGTGCCATAGACACACATGACTGCTGTTGACATCAGAGAGGCTTCCACAGACAGCAAAAGGAGAATCTAGTGCAGAGATTGCTCTTAAAGAGAGTGAGCAGCTCAGCCACATCCCAGCATGTAACACCCGACACCACCACTTATCATCCATCTCCTGTGGGCAACCGGTGCCCCCACTCATTGAAAACTGCGCCTGGATCGAGGAACATCAACACAGAAACAGCAGAAGTAAAAAAATAGTGTTTGCTAATGCAACAAATAGGCTGTAAAGAGCCAAGGAGCAATGGATGGGAACGACCCTCCCTGGCAAAAGCTCTTTGCGAGCTCCTGTGCACTCCCTTCAGCTGTCACTGCCGGGACCCTTTAATTCTGTGCAGGTCCCACGGCAGAGCCCTGGGCAGGCCAGCAGAGAGGACTGGCTGAGCACAGGAGCGACAGCTGGCAGCAGCTGTGCAAGACTGTGTGTGTGATCATGTATTAGAGTCAAAGACATATTTAGGAAGCATTGTGATTAGAAAAATATTCCTTTTTCAACAATAAAAAGTCGGGTTTAATATTTTTTAATCTCTACTAGATTTAATGGGGGATTATGAAGATGTGCCTCTAATTGATCTAATGAATTTTTTTGTTTTGTTTTCTATAGCATGTCATTATAAAAAAGCAGAAACATTGGCCCACTGTAGCTTTGCCTTTTAATGATTTCTGCTGTCATCATCTTGAAGCACCTTTAGCATAGGGAGACCCTTTTCCCAATTTTTCTTATTCCCTTCCAGCCATCTCAGAAAGAGACAGGAGCTGACTGAATTACCCACAGCCACAGAGTGATGCTGCAGCAGGTTCAAGAGTCAACCCAGTTCTCTTAAATCCTACTGAGTCAATCTTCTGTCACAGAAGTTGGCATAAACTTGTTCATCTAGGAAGATGGAGACATACCTTAGAGCAGACATCCAGATTTTTCTGAGATGGATGTCAGTGAAAATTCTCCACCTCCCTGTGAAAAGACGAGTAAAGGATTGTTCAGCTTTAGCTTCTTCATTAGTCCAAGGATGCGACATTATTAGAGTTAATTTTATGGAGATATATCTATATAGATAAATATATATAGAGAGAGAGACATAAATATTCAAGGGATATTTTTATTTGGAAAAATAGCAATCAGATTATTAAAAACACTATCAGATTACATAGATTCTGATAGAAGACTGGTATCAAGTACAGACAGCTCTCTAGACCTTGAATTCTAGCTCTTAAATTATTGAATTTACAACCTTGATAATGCTTGAGATTTTCAATCTATACCTTTGTTATGACTGCTTATACAAAGAACTGTTATAGAAATTCAGTGTTTTCCTATATTTATCACACACTGTCACAGAAGTTTCTCAGTCTTCTGGCTTTAGAATTGGAAATAAACCTATTGCTAAGGATATAATTTTCAATAGAAACTACTTCCTACCAGAATCCTAACACTAGTAATTCCTTGGAGTAAATACTGCCATTTCTGCCATTGAATCAATGAAACTGAGCAGTTGTTTCAAGTCAGATACATATCTGATTATTATTCATCTCAGCTTTAATTTCTAATGCAGGACAGGAAAACACAACAGCAGGTTCCCATCTCCAGTGAGGGCTGTCCTTTGGGAATTATGTGTTTCTCACTAGCGGTGGCTAAATCCTCTTTGAAGCTGCAAGGCAACCACTTATTCCATAGTGTCTAATACAAAAGAGGTGCTGAGCATCACCCAGACATCATCTTACTGGGTGTCACAGCTCACTCATAAAAGAGCCTGCCACAACTCTTCCATTTCTTTCATTTATGTTATCTGCTGCACCAGAGTGGTTTGGGATAATTGGCGATGGAACTCTGCTAACATGAACTTTGGGACTGAATTTTTTTCGATTAGTGAATTTCCTATTGCACATGGGTGACTGCCTGTGCAAACATTCATTCTTCAGAAATGCTACTGAGGTTCTTTCTCTGAAAAAGAACGTTTGGAAAGAATTCAAAACAAAGGAAAAGAACCCAACAATAAGTAGTAAACACAAGAATTCTTTTGGCAGTAAGAGAACCAGAGGAAGCAGTAGGTTGGTATATGGCTACATGCACTACTCTGTTCAAGGATTGTGCTGTTACTTTGTATTAAATTTCAGTTTCTGCTGAACTTTCCCAGGAGTTTTCCACTTCTTTTCCTTTTGGAAAAAATGGGTAAAATTAGCCACTAGAAGAGCTGGATGGTAGAGGAGTTGTACAGTATATGGCCTTACCAACTTGGATTACATCTACACCTATGAATACATCTCCATAGTGTAAGACACTTGCCTGAGTGTACCTCATAATTTGGCAAAAAATCCTGCTGTTGGTATTCTAATCCATGGGATGCCAGACTCATCAAACGAGCTTCAATTTCACTAGTCTTCTTTTTACACAGCACTGACTTGATGAAAAGTTAGGGTATTATTCTTGTTACAACAGTTCACTACCAACAGCTGGAGGGGTTTTTATCATTTTCTTTGCAATTGTGCAGTAATGCTGAAATTTATCTCCTCCCTCAGTATATTTCACTCCTTTTTCAGTAAGCAATATTGAAAGGTCTAAAATCCCCTTTTCACAGTGTCAGCTACCTCACCCAAGTGAGCAACAGTCGCTTTAGCCAATGGACGTCACAGAAATCTCAAGATATTTTTATTGAATATTAAAAACAGCCTGACAAATTTCTCATATAAATTACAATTCTTCAATTTTCAATACACAAACCACCTCTCCAGTGCTCACTACTCTACTCTGGATAGCAGGACAGTTGGAAAAGAGATATCAGCCTTCACTACTGATTACACTGCAGTGGAATCGCCCACCCTCTGCTGCCTTAGCCCTGCTGACTTCTGCAAACAGTTGGGGAACTGGGAACAGAGTCTCTGCAAAGTTTTCTGTCTACAAATATTTAGTAACTTGATCTTACACTGATCTGAAACACCAAGTCCCAACTCAGGAAAACATTTCAAACCTTCTTTAGCTTTAATTCAATAAATTACCTAACTGAAGTCCACTCACTGAATTACTTTGGTGCCAAAAGTGCAATAAAGCATTTAAGCATGCACAGAGGCAAACTGCTCTGCACTTCTGAAGCTTGTACTCTTAACTGAACACATCTTAACTGAGTGTCACACTTCAGAGCTGAGGAATGAGACTCTCACCAATTTTACTTCCATTCGTCTGTAGTCCTTAACAAGAAGCATCTTATTCAGTCACCTCTTATTGGATCGTATCAGGTCTGCAAGCACTATAGCTTCAAAGAGGTAAAGTGCTAAAAATGAGACAGGCTGATCATATGGGATCAAAAATATACAAGAATTCAGATAAGGAGGTAGAGAAAAAAAAGGCAAGAGGAATGAAAGCATGTGCTTACAATTCCTGGACAAGAACAGTTCTCTCAAAGACAATGTACTGTACATATGTTATTTATATGCCACCATTTTAATGGCCCTTCAATGAAAAACATCTTGTTACCATAGTAACTGCCACATTGCGTGCTGTCTCCGAGACTCCTGCATCATCACACAGGACACGCACAGCGTTTCACACCAATAAGTCATGGGCATGGCTGGTATATTACGAAAGGAACGACGTGCACATATTTTCTCTACTTTAACCCATTATCTTGCACACACACTATTGATGTGAATTTCTCAAAGAAAAAGGAAATGGAAAAGGAAAATTGTGTTCTTGTTATTTCTCCTAATGTTTTGGCAGAGAGCAACATGTGCTCGTAATGACAACTCACAATAGGAGAAAAAATCCCCTTTATTTTCAACTATTAACTTACCTCTCCATGCATCCCCAAGCTTTTTACAAATTGCAGAAGAACCTGTTGCATTGTTCCATCTCATTTTAAAAGTGCCTATTTAATTCCTTTTGGCATTTCTGTAACACTGATTTTTAAGGATACTTTGCACGGAGTTATGCACTTTTGCAACATAAATTCCCTGTAAAGACTGTCACTGTGAGGTGCAGGCAGAAGTCTATCTCCACCGTCCACTCCATCATTTATACATGTAAGATTTTGTACATCTTACCTAAGCCATTGCCAAGAAACTTCTGTGCCCCAATTGCTACCACATTTCTATCCAATGCTATATTTTTGTCAGTCATAACTACCTTAAAGATTTAAAACTACACAAAAAGTGGACTGAATTTTTCCTTTCGGAATGGGCACAATAAAAAACGTTTTTTCATGAGCCTAAGGAAATGTTGGGTGTGTACATAGTCTCCAAAGGTAGAACTTCAGAATAAATTATGCAAGAGTACCTTCACGCTGCATACAACAGCTCTGAATCTTAAGAACCAACATCCATTCAGCAGTACAGCTGAAGAAAACACAGGTAAACAGTTTGCTAGTTCTAATTTGATGAGTGTAACATCTCCAGACAGTTTGTTCACTTTAAATGGACAAGTTTATTCATTTTGAACGCATTAACACACAATAACTTTTTTTTAAAGAAAGGATAATTAACCCTAGAGCCTACCTGTGGGAAATAAACTATCAGTACTGGTGGCTATCTTCAAGATACAATTAGCAGAAACATCAGGCTGTTAAATTTATATCGTTACAATACTGTTAAACTTAGTAGCAGATATACAGTGAGCCAGTGCTTGAAGATTTCTTGAGACGGAGGAAGAGTAGGAACCATCATTGCCAGACTTAAGGCTCCTGTTCTACAACATGGAATAGATACAACCATTTCTCACTGCAAAATCCTCTCTTACAAGAAAACAAGGATGCCAAATTTCAAGCCAGCTTCTTGCCATGCCTCAATGTTAAAAGACCCAGAAGGCTCTAATTTGAGGGTAGATGAAAGTCAGGCAAGTTTACTCTGTAGTCCAGGACATGACTAGAAGAGGGCTGAGGGGAAATCCCACCATCAGGGGACTGCTGCTAGGTCAGCACCAGGTACTTCTTAGGGCTCTGCCTCATAACACAGGCCCAGCAGAAACACCAAGCTTATAACCACACTAGTTTTCCCTAAGTTTTAGAAAACATATCTAATGTACATTAAAAATGTGACTCTTCTGGGGACATATTTTTCTTTGACTATTGCAGGATATCCTGCATTGTCACTGATAGGGACAAAACTTGTTCAACTTAAAACTTTTTAATTGACTAGAAAGTATGGAAGCCCTGAGGCCACAGATACACATTGCACAACAGACCGTTTCTGCTTTCCCACTAAGAATCAGGAGAAGCCTTGCAGTATTTTCCTCTTACTCATGAAATTTGAAACTGCAAAAAACAACGAATTTCTCACACTGTACAGAAATGAGCTCAGTCCCAAGACAGATACCGTGAGCTTTAAATACTCCCACAGAAGTTATTTCAGACCTGACAAAACATACTTGTTTATAAGATTAAGCATAGGTTCTAATGACAGGAGTCACCATATCTGCACATTCTAGGCCACACTGCTATGCAAAAAATGGAGGTGGTGGGAGGTGGGAGTGGGGTGTTGTTGATACTTTTTTTCTGTCTAGATTTCAAGGAACCTCTTGTTACTTGTATCAGAAAGCCTTTTATTGTCTGTTATCCAGTCAAAAGATAGAGGGCATGAATTTAGAACTTAACAAAGTTAGTGTGCCCATATTTCTATTACTAGGTTTCAGACGCAGAAAAAAGCCATGTAAAATTCTATATGTACCTGCAAATTTTGCCAGTTTTGAAAAGAACAGGATGAAATAGCATCAGAGATTATAAAGCAGTTCAAACCTTCCTGTGGGCACAGAAGTCAAGAAGAATAAAGCCAAAATTTTTAACTTTTAAAAATCTATATGTACTACATTAATAGAATTTTAAGTTTTTAATTTTTATAGCTTAATAACCTCTCTAAGTTTGGCTGACTGTTTCAGGCTTTGGTTTAATTTCATTAGTTGTGATTTTACTTTGTATTCCTCAAATTCTTAAATATCCTCACACTTGAGTCCCTTTTGTAGCTTTCTTCTCAAACCTCCTACTTCCCCTTCTAGTGAATCACTAAGACAACTTTAAATTGTTATTGCACATCTAATAGCACAAGCATCAATTATGTGGTTGTTTGCTACTTAATATCTTTAAATTCTACACTTTAGAGCAAAACAACCCAACAAACCCAAGCCCATTCTGCTTGCTCAGAAATCATAATCTGCACTGTTACTGTTAGTGTCAGTAAGAGACCACACTCTGAAACAGCAAAACACAGATTTTGTGGCAGAGTTGGAAGAAAGTGAAACAACTGGTTGTCACTTTGGATTTAGTTTCTTTACATTTTCAAATTGTTCTGCATTGTTCAAGAGCAATATGATTTAAAAATAATAAAAAAAGGCAAGTAAGAGACCACTATTTCCTGTATTTTGGTCAATTTAGTACATAGAGTTCTTTTTACCTATAACTTATCAGTGGTGTAAGGGAAAAATAATGGGAATGTGGGAAAGAGATGGGAAAAAGAAATGTACTTAGGTTATTTTAGAAGGTTCTTAATAGCTGCAAGAAAACTATCAGGGGGAAAAAGTGAAGCCGCTCCAAACCTTCATATGTTCTAAAGCCAGCGTTTTTTTTTTCTACAGCGCTGGAGAGAACAAGTCACTCATTCAGACATCCAAGATCCATACTAGTAAGACCTAATTGTGAACTCTGTTGCCCATCCTCAGCTACCTTTGTGTTTGAAGTTTTTTTCCACATCTCTTTGCATCAAGGAGAGAAAAGTGTAGTACTTATTAAAGTACGCACTCGGGATTCATTTGTGTTTGAGATCTTTCATTACCTAAATTTTAATCCCACCATTGCAGGCATCCCTCCTTATCACCTGAAATTCAGTAACCACAAGCAAAAAAGACTGTCTGAACACACGGTTACAAGAGTGATTTTCCTAGCAAAGACAGACATGTGAAAGCTTTCAGAACTTCTTTTCCAACTCTTGTGAGTTTTTAATGATTTGGATAGCGTGGGTAGTGGAAACAGATGCTATCGTCTCTACACTTTTGGCAGAGGATAAAGCAGCAAAGGCTAACATATTCATGCTGTTTGCAAACTCATGTATACCACAGATCATCTTTCCAAAATACATTTGGGCAGGACAGAAAATTTTCAGCTCTTGATGATATAAAATTGTACTATTAATGTCTAAATATATCATTACTTTTTAAAAGAAAATACCCCCCTGCCACAATGCATAATCTTTGCTGTTCTCAAATGGATAAAGGATACATATCTGGGCAGCCCTCTAGATTCTTTCCCCTCCCATGAAAGAAAAGCATGCTTGCCAAGTGCTTGAGGATCCTCAGATGGAAGACACTTTGTATGAGTAAATTCCTTTGTTTATTGCTACCACGCAGCATTCAGTACATCCATAACACTTCCTGCAGGCTGAAGACTATATTAAGACTCAGTGCAAGCAGATGTAACTCCACTGACATCAGCAGAGCTGCACTCACATCAGGCCTCAACATGGTCTAAACACTGCTGCCTATGGTCCATACATTGTCTGTTCTTACTAGAGAAGCTTTTGTAATTTAATAATAATAGTCTAGATCTGATCCAAAACTTAGGATACACAGAAAAGGAAACTGATACAAAGCATCTATCTCTGCTTTATCTAAGCTCTCCACTGTCCTAAAAAAGCTTGGTTAAGAGCATTAAAAGAATTTAACCTTTAAGGATCACAAAACAGTAAAGCAGTTAAGGATGCAGGAGCGCTGATAAAGGGTTTGAAGCATTTTATCTTTCATACCACACTGTACCAGCAGCCTCTGCAACTCATACATATCCCTGTCCTTTGTGTTATCCCCTCTTAATTAGCTGTAGGCTGTAAAGCTAAGATGCACCTTGCAAAATATTTTAAAAATAGCATTTATCAAGCAATAGCCAGAAAGAATTTAAACTGCATTCAAAGTGGTGAAAGAGGAAAGTAATTCCAGAATACAAGCAACATGCTATCATCGGAGATCCTAATTCCGCTTTGCACAGGCTGGACACTATGTAAGTGTACATCCTCTTTAGAGTCAATGGGACTATACGGATAAGGATGCCCTGAAAGGGGATCTGGTTTCAGAATGAAGTTTTCTAAGCATTCCCATAGCTCTGAGTCTAAGGAGACTATCAAGTAAAAGGCCACTCAGATATTTTGGGTCGACAATTCGTTAAAATTGGCAATAAAATGCAGGATATTTGGGGGGTTTCACAACAGTTAGAAAAGAAACCTCAGCTCAAGATTCACCGCCTGACCTTTGGTCTGACTTTGATCTGTTACTGGAGAGTACTCTGGAAAGCAAGCTTCCTAAAATCAAGCTGATATCACTGACAGCACCATCAGGGATTACAACGAGTAGATCACACTAATGCTTGAACTCTATCCGAAACATGGAAGGGGAGGGTATCAATACGTTTCCCATTGTGAGAACCAGAAAGACACGAAAAAGGGAATGGTGTTATTTTCTGGCTTCTATTAACCATGTCCAGCTACAATTAAAAACCAGACACTTGCTATCATTTCTCTACAGTGTGGTAAAAATACTGTAGTATGTTTTTTATTTTGGCTTTTAAGAGTGAGAACAATTTTATCTTTCTGATTTCTTTATTTTTAGCAAAGTAATGACATAGGCTTTTATACATCATCTTTTGAAAACACTGTTTCATGCTTCGTGCACTCCAGGCAATTTAAAATCAGACTTGCCTCATACCAGATTGATACTTAAAACAGGTGGTGTTAGAAAAAAAATGGAATGGGTAAAAATCAAGCCTCAGTTATATATGTTTTTTTTAGTTTAAAGCTACCAGAAATCTCCCGTCTCTTTTAAACTGTAGGCTATTTCCATATACACAACAAGAATAAGAATTATTAGGATAAGCTATCATGGATCTATGATCCTACTCAGTTACACTAAGCATTCTGATTCAGTTCCAATTAATTATACCAATAATTAAAGAAGCCAAAGAAGATAATGTGTTAAGTATACTTTGAATATAAACATAAACATATTATTGTTTTGGGGTTTTTTTAAATACTTGCAGTGAATTGCCAGAAAGAGACAAATATGTATTATAGTGAGGTGTTCAACCCAAAACACTCACCTTTCAGAATAAGCATTATGGCAATATACAGTATTTACAAGTTTGCTTACCACTTTCCAGCCATGGTCGAACAGTCAAGAATCATGGTGGCCACCCTCCAAGTCCTGATTACAGCACTTCTGTGAAAAGCAGTGACTACAGCCCAATGTGGCTGTGTTTTTCTCTTTTAGAAAAGCTGTTTTGGTAAAAGAATGGCTCAAAGTACAGCTGTGATGGAGAAGATGGGGAATAAAAGACAATCACTTTTTGTGAGGATTACTGTGTACCATATCTAATGCTCCTTATTCTATCTGTATGCTTGAGGCAATAAGCCCTACCAGTAAACCTTTCACCTTTCACATTTTCTATTCAAAGACTGTCAAGACAGATGGCAGTAAATGCCATCTTTATTGAATTATGATCCATAGTACTTTACCAGAAATAAGCAAGTATTAATCAAAGTACAAAGGTTTGAAAAAGATAGAGCTGAGAGAACTTTCAGAAGAAAACAGCTTGCCAGGTATGCTCCCATATCGCTCTCAAAAATTAAAATAAACATCCCAAGAGTGAGAAAACTTGCTAGATACCAAGCAGGGTTGTATGAAGCATCTTTCAGACTTCCTATAAATTTTCAGAACATTCTGCCCTTTATTCTGTGCCATGTGTTCTGTGCCTGGCATGACTGTTTTCCTGGGTAAAAGCATAATTTTTAGATTTTTATTTCTTTTGTTTTAATTTTAGTGGGCTCACCAAACTTGTTAAATTACATATGGTTTTCTTTGGGCCTCTTATTGGTTTGTGAGGGTTTTTTATGTGTTGTTTTGGTTTGGGGGTTTGGATTTTAGCACTTTTTTAAACGTCTTTGCCTCCTCTTGTGGTCTTACTGGTTTTTGACATCATATCTTCATGCTTCTGCAATTTGTCTTGGCCAAAGGACAAAATCAACACTGGTCTCTCTCTGAGCAGTCACATTCTTCACACTTCAGGTTGAAGATGGGACACTGCAGTAAACCTGCACTCATGCTCAGCGTAGGGCCAGAAACAGTCTGTGACATGTTCCCCACTCAGGAGGAGTTGTGAGCTAGCAAATAATCTGGTAAGCCAAAAGCAAGTATTAGAGTTAAAATCATTTAGTACATGACAGCTCTGGAACTGTCAAGCAATTACTTGGAAAAATTATCTTTCTCCTTTTTATCTTTAATGGCAAAAATACTACTATTTTGTAATATAATAGAACCTCTGAGACAAACAGATATATGATGAGGTACACCCACGTGCAACCTAGGTCTAGCCATGACAACCAGGAACATCCCAACAGAGCACTACAGCCCTTATAGCCCTCTCACTGTTCCCCATAAAGCCAAACCCCAAATACAGCCCCAGCCATCCCATACAACATCTTCTGTTAGAACCACAGAAGCAAAAGGAAAGACCTGGCTATAGACATGTGCATACATTAGAAGAAGTACCCGTGGATGGATGACCTTTTCTCATATTAACTTTATTTTATGAGTGTGATTTAAATACTAACCAGCAGGTAATTTGTTCATGCACATGCATGCTGAATACCTAGAATCGAAGACATCGGTTAAATCATACCAGGCTTTGAGGAAGAAACTCAGACTTAAAAATTCTGTTTGGTTCAAGCTGGAGCCAAAAAACTGTAAACATCTACTGCAGATGAAAGAGTTTTCTCTGGTGAAATCCCACTAGGTGTTTTTCCAATAGCAATTCTCATTTAACAAGTGCACTCTGCCATGCAGGTGGGACCTGTTACAAGCAACAGCACATTGGAACACAAGCCTTGCATAATTAATATTTATTACTTACGAATATTCGTTTTATTTATGTCTTTATTGCCAGCCTCATGCTCTACTAACAGTAGCAGGAAAGCAGTAAAAGTTTCCACTAGTTATATACACCTTCCACTTTCTAAAAATATCCCTAAACACCTAAAACATACATTTATTATGAGATTATTTTAAATAGAAAAAAATGGACTGATTTATCACTTTTCATAAAAGAAAACAAAACAGTGAGTGACTCCAGATGATGAATACACAAAGATGTCAACATGAGGCAAATTAGTCTGAAGGAGCAGCTCACAGACCTGATTTGCCTATGTAGCTGATATTACTCCCCAGTAAATTTGATGTGAGCCTGCTTACCTGCTAATGAAAGGAAAGCGAGTTGCCCTGTGAACACAGGTGGGCAAAATTACACACAGCTTATCCACCTCGGTCAGAGCAGCTGGCAGGCTGCTAATTACTCACCAAGTTACCCCAAAGTAACCTGGCAATGTGTTTGCCTTCTGGACTCTGAAGCATGAGCAGCTGAAGGCACCACAAAGCCTCTCCACTTATTAACAGCAAGGAATGGATTGTAACACAGGGTGGTGATTTACAGCTCAGGCTGGTTCTTCTAATAGGGAGCTACTACAAACCTGAAGACATTGTCATTTTATATGACCTGGAGTTTTGAACCTAATTTAAATATCTAAATAGCCCCTTAACCCTTTTTGTATCCTTACTGTACTACAATAATTGTTATTCTTCTCTTTTCCTATGCAATACACCATGATATTTTTCATAAATAAAAATAATGAGTATGTGTGTGTGGTTCACTGTTTGTTGTTACTGGTAACTTCCCTTCCCTGATAGCATTTTTGGTGACATTTGTCTGGCTGTTGGCATTTAAAGAAACTATGGTTGGGCTCTGTAAAGCACTTAACTACCTAAATTTGATTCTGCTGTAATCAGTGAAGCATGGTGTTTGTACAAATGCTTTGCTGAACTAAGGCATAATTAATATAATGAATTCTGAGCCCCCAGATTTCTACTTCCACTCCAAAAGCACACTCACTCTCTGAAAGGCCAAAATAAATCTGAGGTATGTCCTACTCCAGTGGATGATAAATATTTTTACTTTTTCTCATCTATAATAAATAAAAGTATATAAAATAACAAGCAAATAAAATAAAAGCAAATTTAAATAAATAAAAGTATATAAATAAATACTGATATTTAAGAACCAACGTTGTCATAAAACATGCAGTATTTGTTCTCCCACTTGCTCAGCTATTTTTATTTTAATACAGTTTTTGAGGATATAGAAAAAGCTCTAAAAATTAACACTACCAAATTTTATTTATCAATATTTCTTCTATATTTTAATAAGGACTGTAAATACAACTTGGGCTTTAGAGCAATTTTGGATATCAAATCACCCAGAGAATTTCTGTATGCTTCTGTGTCAGATGGCAAGTTCTACCACATTACTACCAGTTTTAAATTGTGAAAAATTTCTATCAGCTGTCCATACTTCTATGATTATTCCTGGTTGACTTTTGCCAGGCCTGTGCTAAGTATAGAGGAAATTAAAATTCGCTTTATATTCAAGCTATGCTTCTGCAGTTTTTAAGAAAAATATTGCTTTCAGAAATTAGATAACACCATTCTATTAGCAAGATTTGGGAAACTGTGATATGATATAGCACTACACATGTAAATCTGTTCCATAAGGTTTTAGAATCTGTCATCATCCTTGGGTTTTTTCCCCAGGACATTTTTATCTGTTGGAGGACAATGGGTCAAGTAGCAAAAACTAAGCAGTTACTCCAATATATACTTCTCAGTTATTTGCCTTCTGCTTTTATTTGCATTCAAGGCTAGGAGCAAGGAAGATTAGAATCTAGTACATGGATAGCTTACGAAATAACTTACTTGGGAAATCTCACATCAGGACTGCAGAAATGAAAATTGTGGAGAAAAAACCCAACAATAAGAACCTGAACAAAATAGTTTGAAATGTATATTTTCCCCCTTTCTCCTCCTATTTCTGTCCCATGTTATTTATTACTAAATATGGAGCACAAGAAACCTGATGCACAGTAATGTAAATTCAACTTTAATGGTACACTGAAAAACGTCTTATTTTTACCACAATTGGCATCTTTCTGGATATAAGAGAATTAACAGAGCACTGAAATAAAGCCTTAAATCCATAATACTTTTCCTACGTAAAGTAAAGGCTGATTGCTAAGGACAACAGAAACAGTATTTTGGTGAACTACAGACCCCACTTGTCATTAGTGGTCAGAAACCAAATTAGATCTCCCAATATATTTTTTCTGTATGTATCCTAAACAATCTTCCTGCTATTTGACCCATGTAATTTGAGAAAATAAGCTGAACACTGGTAAGTTTGACAAAGCTGCAGTAAATCAGACTGCCCTACAGCTTTGTTTCTGATATATTCCTAGATTAAAATAGCTGATAATTTACGTCCAAAGATGCAAAATAAACAACTCGTGAGGCATTCAAGTTGGAAGCACAACTCCTCTGCAAACCTATGAATAACTTATTCACTAGCATCAACAGTAATTTCATCTAGATTGCAGTCTTTACATTGTAGGCACTGAAGGGATATTAAATACAACAATATTAACTTCAGCCTTTGTCATCAAGCAATACCTCTTACTCTTCGAAATTGAAAACAACAGCACAAAAATAAAAGTAAAGAAAGGACAACACGACCAAAATTAATTCTGAAAATCCAGAGGATATGGGTAAATGTTTGTGAGCCTACTGAAATGCTTAAATGAAAACCACTGTAAGCCTTAAAAATACAGCTAGATTGTAGCCCTACTTATAAAGAAAGAATGACATTTCTGATGCAAAATGTTAAAGCATGCTGAGTGAAATATATTACACTTGTTCCAGGCTGGAAATCCATAAAGACTGTTTATTCTTTACTTAGCTTAGATAGTTTTGAGAACTCTAAAAAAAGGGGGGAAATAGAGAAAGAGACAAACATCACGTATTCAGTATTTTACTATCAGCTCCTTGGTTTCATTTAGTGTTAACACATATGTGCCTTGGTGCTTACAAAGAGTTCAAGGAACATTGGGTGTTATTAGATTGATAACCAACTCATATCCCCAGCAGGTGGCTCATAAATACTTAAACATATGCAAATTAGTTGGGAGAAGGTAGTCTTTATTTGTGGGTTTTAGGTCATACTAATGAGATTTTCTCTTTCAAACAGAACTAAACAGATGTGTCAGAAGGGGTAAAATTCTTAATGGAAGAGAACACAAATAGTTTCTAACCTGCTGGTAAGGTCAGAAATGTCACGGGTCATTGTCATTACCATGGAACAGAGAGTTCTTCATCATTTCAAATACCTTTTCATATCCACAGGTAGTCAGATAAGTGACCATTACCACGTATAGCAAAAGGACAAACAGATGAGATTGAGTTCATTCATTTTTGCCTCTTTTGTACAGTTCTATGGTTTTCTAAGTTTGCAGTGGCCTATTGACTACATGGCAAGAGTGGTTCCCTCTTTTCTTCACTGAAAACTATATATATAAACCAGAAGGTATCACGTCTTGGAAGGCTACTTTCTCCAATTTTAAATGTTCTCATACTTTGAGACAGTCTGTGCTCGGCACACTACTGATAAGGGC
Organism: Corvus brachyrhynchos; assembly: GCF_000691975.1. Classification (NCBI taxonomy): domain Eukaryota; kingdom Metazoa; phylum Chordata; class Aves; order Passeriformes; family Corvidae; genus Corvus; species Corvus brachyrhynchos. The sequence continues at coordinate 12,845,687 of NW_008237239.1, read as the reverse complement.
ACAGCTCTGTCAGAGACTGAAGGCAGAATCAAAAGGAAGATTTAAAAAAAAAAAAATTGATGCTGTTTCTCTACATTATTATTTTTAAGCAAGACAAGAAATAGAATGAAATTAAAATTTAATAAGCAAAACAGTGACATAACCAGCTAATTTATAACACTGGCAGATCATAGCAGAATGCCAAATATGAGTCATGATATGATCAGGGTGACTGACCTGATGTATCATTCAAAATATTTTTAAGGACACCTATCACATTCAGTAAATCACAGCTATTAAAAATAATTCCTAGCAAAATAATATTCTATTGGATATGATTTTAGTCAATTCTTGCATTCCATTTATTCAATATGCCTCATATATACATAAATAGATATATGTCTTGATTGGTTAAACTTCAATGACCTTTATTGTGTCCAACATAAGACTGCAAACACATCTGCTTACAAAATTATAGAGCAGGGAAGTCAGTGGTGTGCACAGTTCATACCTAGGGTTGTTGCTGCCTAAGGACAGACAAAAACGTCTCTAACCAGACAACTGGGTTCCTTTAGGCATTAGCAGCATGTCTTCATTTAGTTTGATTTCAGTAACTGAGCTTTCAACAGTGAGTGCAGTGCAAGGTCGTAATTACGCCTCAGGAGTGAAAAAGCACCAAAGCTCAGGCTCTGCAAAGCTTTAGAGCTGTGCTTCACTTTCTGTGCTGCAAGGAAGCCCATTCATCTCCAGGAAAACACTGCTCCCTGTGCACACAAATACATTTGTAAGCCCTTTCTGGAATGGGGTGCAGGCTGGAATTATATTTCTGTCGTTTAACTGTGCACACTTGCCAATTTTGATCAAGTTTTATCAGTTCAGTAAAAATGAAAACTTTTTGTCACTCCTGGCTGAGACTAATGCAACGAACCCCTGACTTTTCTTGGTCTGGCAATAATTCTAGCCCAGAATGACAGTTTTCATACCACTCAAATGACAGGTCAATGGAGTAATATTTACATTGGCACAGATGGCCAGAGAAAGGCCTAGTGCACTGTACTTACTGGGCACCGAGGTTTGATATGATCAGCTGTTACCAAGAGCTCACACTGAAGAATATGGAGTGATGGGCACAGAATAACCATTCTGTGAGACCTGCACTGACTGACAGAAGGAGCAGGGGAGTGACTGCATAAAGGGACATGCATGCGAAGTCATATAGGATTCATCATTCCTAATCCAATTAGATGAATGACAGTGTTCCACTAACGGTGGCAAAGCAGCTTATCTTTCAAGCAAAACAGCAGATTTTTAGGCTAGGGGGTTACCAGGGAGGTAGACTGGCAACAGTTCTATTTTGTCTGTGCCAGAACCCTGTTGCTGTTGTGACATATGGAGAAGCAGTAACATTCAGGAGCCAGAAGTAATCACATCAGCCCCTTCCTGTATCCACCGGGCAATACTGCAAACCTATCTCTTCAGATTTCCTCCTTTATTCCAAATGGCCTTTCCACCCCAAATTTCTTGTTGTTCCCTTTTCTCTAGAAAAATGGTGCCACAGGAAGTACCTGGGAGGCTCCCATGCATGGAGAATAAAGGGAGAATCTTCTGCATCAAAACATTTACTGAGAGAAGTAAGAAACTACAGTATGTTGCTTATGACTCTGTAGATTATGATACTTGCATAAACTCAAAGAAGTGGTCACATTTCAAATAAAATTAGATCCGCCTGCCAGTCATGTTGATTCTTACTGCTGAGCTTCTCCTTAGTCCTTTCCTTGCGCACATGCTGCACGTCTGCACAAGCACCACACACATACTCTAAACTTCCCATGAAGGCAAGTCACTCCATCATTCTGTGAGGATGTGAAATTCTATACCTAGGTTTTAGGAGCTTTCTTTATGTCTGGAGTGCCCAGTGGCCTGGATTCCTCAATACCATTACTATATACTGGGGAGTAAATGGGAAAAAAATATGGAACTTGACATTTTCCCCAGAGCAACAGCTGATTTCTACCTTCACACACAGATGTCTCTTAGTATGTAATGCCCAGGAGTTGCACTGAAAGCTCTGGTTTGTAGGCAAGTCTGACACTGAAAGAAATCAAATATAACATCATAGCCACATTTAAGTAAATACACTACTAACCAAGTATTTCACTGAGCATAGAAGCAGAATGAGAAATACAAGATCTTTTTAACTGATTGTGTAGTTTTTAAAAATATCCTTGTTTTGAAATGGGAATTGCCTAGCAGGGGTGCTTAAGTTGCAGCCAGGCCAACTATCATATACAATGTATTACTGGAATACAGCAGTGTAAATCTAAATTGGAATTATTATTCCAGCTTTCATGGCGGACAAAAATATCACTACAGTCACATATGGAGTTCCCTTTAAAAGTTCTCTTTTCACCCATGATAATTTACTGGGGAAGATTATATAAGGGGTAGGGGAAGAGTAGAGACAGGGAGGGTGATGAAATTTTGATGCTTTTCCTGTAAGTAAATTACTTAAATTTTTTGGTCTGAAATACCTATCTTACAACTGCTTGATTTATAAGTGCCCAAGAAAAAGATAATTGCTCCTACCACACCATCCTCCATTATACACACTACTCTTTTAATTTTCTACTTACAGAGAGAACTAAAGAAAATTTATATAATAAAATAACAAAAATAGAAAGTAAGGTAGCTGCAAAATGCAAGCAATATAGGGGACAGGTATTGCACTATTACACTGTACCAAACTGTGTGATGAGTGCAATGGGAATTTAATATTCACACAAAGAAACCAATGAAAGTAAAAGTTTAATGTAAAAATCTTAGCAGACCCTCATCTGTAGTTACTAGTAGATTGTCTTTACACACACATTCCCCTTTAATATAGCTCTCTCCTTTTTTTTTTTCTTCTGAAATGATATCACATCATCCAGGCTATAAGGAATAGAGCTGAAGCTCTGCTAAAACATTCTAATGGCTTGTAAGATGTTGTCCTTTTCTGTTTTACCTATCACCACTTAAAAGTAAAAATTTATTTTATGCTGGTCATGTAGAACACATCTCTATTGCACATTTCCTCCTTTTCTTTTTCTAGCTAATAACTTGGAGTACGGATTTAAGTTAAATGGTTCTACACCTTGACCTCCATCTTGATGTGAACCATAGGTGGCAGAGACTGTATTAGAGTTGTCTCGGGGGTGTTATGCAAAAGACTTCAGTGCTTATATGGTAAAGAAAATTGTGCTCTAGTGTTAGCCTGCTGAGTATGCATTATAATTCTCTAACTATTTTCAGCTAGGTATTTTATGGGATTCAGTGATTTCCAATGCCATATATTTGGTACGAGGTGGCATTAAATTTTTCATGTAGAGTTCATTAGCAAGACATACATGTTAAATTTCAATTTTTTCTTGTTCTTTGCACACAGAAGTATGCCAAGTGGCTGACCAAAAATCTAAATCTTAGATCCTGAAACTAAATTCTTCTGGGTTTTTTTTAAAGAAATTGTGTAAACAGTGTGATTCATTATAGATGTGCTTGGAAAAATATACCATAGGGAAAATATTGCCTGTTATAAACATACATACTGTACAAAGCCAGGAAAATCTGCTAAAACCATTTCTGTTTTACTCAAGATCAGTTTTACAATATTGCTCCAGACGGTTATAGAGCAAAGACCTCACTTTAACATAATGGATTATGGGACTGGAGTTACTCTTTATAAAAGAGAAACCCTTTTTGAGAGCTTAAACTTGTCGTGAGAGACAGAACTCCTCATGTCCAACATTACCTCATCAGAACTTCTTTTAGTCACACCCAGGGGAATAAAGGCAGCCCTTTCCTTCTAGTAATTTACCCCCAATCTGTCATTACATTGCATAATGCAGATGCTTTCTAGAGCTGTCTGTGTAGATATACACAATCTCCTGTCCTGTGGTCTGTGTGCATATAGGTATATATATACATGCAAACACACACAGAGATATCCAGCCAAGTACACAAATGTACTTGGAATTCCATCAAACAGCAATTCAAAATCATGATTGATTATGAACCATTATCGAGAGGACTTCAAATTTGCCAAGACACTTTTCCTGAATATGATTTTGTGTTTCTTTGGGTCTTTTAGCCCTCAGCTGTTAATGTACTGATGAAAGCCCAAAACTTCATGTACACCATCCATTCAGCAGAGCTGTTAGTGCTCTGTCAAGGAGCAAGCACCCCTACTCTGCTTGCTGTGGCATTCATAAATTTTGTGGTTACTTTTGATTCTCAAACCTCTTACGGAAAAATGCAGAAAAAGAAAATCAGTTTAAAATCACCTTAAGTTAATCTTGATCTTAACCAGCTATGAGCATGGTAGTATGGGGTCAAAGGCTGGACTTGATCTTGCAGGTCTTTTCTAACCTTAATGATTCCATAATTCTGCTAAGCTAGTTCAAGAGAAGAAATGAAGAATGATCCTATTTCTTTTGGAAGCCAAAATCAGATCATTTTACCATCCAGAAATATTAATGCTTTTTTTTTAAATTTTAGATAAAGCATTATTAAAATGAATTGTACATATAATTCCTTTTAATATTCCATTAGGCAACTGGGCTAAATGCAATTTTATTTGCATGTACTATTAACAACCTACATGTACCAACGTCCTCCGGGGTTCATTTAACACACATTTAGATAGGAGGGAAGAAACATTACAACTACAACAAGGTGGTGTATTTGGAGAGCATAACCAAACTACCCAGAACAAGTGTTGAAGTCTATCCCAAAGTGGTTTAAGCTAAGAATTTAATAGAAGGAAAAAGACTCAGGGGTGAATAAAAAAAAGTTGTCTTAGACATCGATGCTATATTTGTTCAACTGAAGTATTGTATTTTCATTTTGCCTTTGGTACAATGACTCCCGTCATACATTACCCTACCAATCTGACATAATGAAGTAGGATTATGAATAATTCCTAGGGAATTCTAGATAGTCATCACCACCGTTGGCCATACATACCACAAAAAGAGCTTGGTTCAGATGTTAATTCTTCTTGTATCCATACAATTCTTCTTTCCAAGGAACATTACACCTACATTCCTAATCTTCTCTCTTCATCAATGTTTTTTTCCACCTCTTGGTCATCATTGTTTCCCCAGCCTTTCCCTGCTTTGTCCTGTGTGTCTGGTGTGTTCTTTCAACTATTCTTTTTCAAACATGATTGCTAGTCCAGAACATTTGAGAGTTTTATATCTAGCTCAGACACTTCCCGGCACATGCATTTCAGAATTTCACTGTGTGATTTTTAACCTTTGTTCAGCTTTTACTGCCAGGACATAAGTCTCAATATGTATCAGGTATTTTATGTGCCATTAAAATACCATAGTATCATATTAACTTTCTCTGAGTGTACCAGTGTTTTAAACGACATTCCACAAGAACAGTAGTTTTAACTGTCTTCTTACTAACTCTCACTAACACATAAGAATTTCCTTCACTCTCCCAGAGTGACTGCATCTTGGGTTTGGCTCAAGTGCGCACTTCAATATTATATTATCCCATTACACTGTAATGCAGGTGCCATACCAAGAGGAGGAAAAGTAATTAAACACCTTATGCACAACAGTTAATAGTAAAAAAATACTCTAGATTAATACCCAAAATCATAATGAGGGAGAATCTCTAAATCCGAGTTATTAAGGCAGTTTAAGGTTATCTTTCAATACCTCCTACTCAAAAGACACCCCGTTTCAGGGAGAGAGAGAGGAGAGGCATTTATGTGGATGCATGCCAGTGACTCAGAACAAAGCAGAGTAACTAAAACTATCAGTTTTAGAAACCTAAAACACCAAACCTGATTGAAATATAAAAAAGTAATTTTTAATGATTTCATTAAAATAATTGCAAATACTACACACAACAATTTACCATAGTTAGCTAAGATCTTGCAAAGTTAAAATTGAGGTTCATCTGTAGTAAGTGGCTTGGAACAAAACTGGCGTTCCTAACCAAATTTGGGACAGTTGAGCTACACAGATTCAGTTTATTTAATTAACTTACAACTGCTTCGTACTCATGGTAGATGGTCAAATGATATTATTTGCAACAACACTAAATAAAATAAATAAAAGAAAATGAGGCACATGATATATTACCAGGATAAATCATACCACAAAATGTAGGGAGATGAAAGCCTACAGCAACAACACTTAGCACACTTCATTTGATTCTCATCCATCAGCTTCAGCGCCAATGGCTCAAAAAAGAATGCAAAGGTAAATGAACACCAAAATATGATATACAGCACTTGAAAAAGAATAATACAGAAATGAATCAAAACTCCAGTGTTATTTTAGGCCAAGGCTTATTCAAAATATGGAACTTTCATAATAAGATGCTGCTAGCATAAAAAAATCACAGCACAAATACAGTCCTAAAAAAAATCCAAGTAAATAAAATAAACCTACTTCTAGCTAAGGCTCACGGGGTAGATTTTTCTTTTTCTTCTTTTTTTTTTTTTTTTGTTTGTATGGGTGGAGGGGTTTTTTGGGTTTTTTTGTTGTTTTTTTTTTTGTTGTTGTTGTTTGTTTGGTTTTGTTTGATTGTTTGTTTTGGGGGTTTTTTTGTATTTTTTGTTTTAGTAGTTAGTTATCTTCATTCTGTCCTTAAGACGATGATGCACAGTCACCTAAAATTTCAACTGTAGCTCATGATGCTGACCGACTTCTTATTTGCCTCAGTGTTCACAAACAAGTGGTCCTCTGTCTCTTGATTTTTTCTTTCAAGAATTGAGATAGGCTTTTGATGGGCTTACAGGTTGTATGCCCATGGGTCATAGCTCAGAGGGATGCAGTTAGGGGGACTTTGCAGCTAGAGAGGCTTCTTGCCAGCTCCTGCACAGCACGACGGCTCTCTCCTGTTCAGCAATACCTCATGCCAGACATAGCTTTTTGACAGGCTGGTCAACTGGAGGTTGTGCACAGGGCTATCCTTGCGGGAAAAAAGTTCAGGCACTCCTTGCTGAGGAGTGAGGGGTGTAATTGGGACCTATGGTAATGCCAACAGAGAAAGAGACCTGCATAAAACACAAGACCTGAAAGATCTCAGCATATGAAAAACAGAATTTTCCAACAGCCTGCTTGTCCTGAAGCAAACAACTGAGCTGCTGGCAAGAGTTGCACATGGCAGCAGAGAAAGCAGCAGGTGTTACCCAGACTCATAGAAACAAGGAGTCATTTGTGCAGAGGCCAATCCATCCTCCACCTTGCAAGTGACACCAGCTCACACTATTGCCCTAGAAAAGTTCTTGCACATTTGCTCTGCCTTTGCTCAAATCCATGAGGGATGTTTTCTCCATCTCTATTGACACTTTTTATGAGCCACTGTTGGGACATAGTAGCCTAATTAAATGAATAAAAGCTTCAGTAAAACCACCAGGTCTGAGAGAAATTTAAGGGGAAGAACAAACAAGACATGTATTGCAAGTTTGTTCGATGTGAAATGAGAAGTGAAAATGAGCCTTTGTACGCCATGCTGTACCAAGGTCAATCCTGCCTAGACAATCCTCAAGCAGTCACACTGTTTAGTGGTTTTGGACTATTAATGTTGCACAAGTATATCAGCATTCATTATCACACTAAGTTTCCAATGTTGATTGGTTTTGCTTTCAATAATCAGAGCTCTTTCTCGAGGTTAACTAGTCTATGACTGCAGCTTGAATGTTTGATTTCCTTTTTTCTTAATTGCATGTAGAAGAAACACATTGGAATGATTTTTGGCCACCTACTGCTATATCTCACAAGATTTATATCAAGTTCTTTTATTAACAGGCTGAAAAGTAGCAGCAAAGAAAAGCTTTGATGATAATAATAAAAAAACTCTAAACCTTATTTCATACCTGTATCATTCCCAGAAAGATATTTTCCTAGTGTTTGCTCCACAAATGCTTTTTATATTACTGAAACTTAAATTGTAATACTGTTGCAAGTAGAGATGAAACATTAACAAATTTAGGCTCCTAGAGCGGTATGAAGTTAAGATTATACATTTCAAAGGTTTAAATAGGTGTTTGCCTAAGAGCAGCAATCTCTATGGAAAACAAGTTTGAGAAAGAAAACACCAGTTGGATTTTCATTCTATTATCATTGAAATGGCATGGGGCCTTTTTTGTTAATGACTGAATAAATCAGAATTTCAGCTTTATAGTCACAGCATTTCTCCTAGTTATTCTATGTTTGATGCAAAACTGAACAGCAGCTGAAGAAATAACTCACTTTACAATGGAATGTAGCCTGCAAATTTGAATTGTTCACTTGGACTAGATGATCGTGCTAAGTCCTTTCCAACTAAAATATTCTATTCTTATTAGCTGAATTACCTCCCAGGAAAAAACAACCCCTAAATAAGTGTGATTTAATTTATCATTACAGCTATAATAATAAGAATCTGAAGATAGTGTTCTTGTAGATATGGTAAAGATGATAAGGATGATCCAGGGAATTATAAACTCATGATCCTCACTTACGTACTTAAGAAAATTGTTGAGAAAGTCATTACAGATGTCATTATAAAGTACCTGAGGCACAAACCAGCATAACTTTCTGTAAGTGTAAATTTTGTTTAATATATTAGAATCCTTTGAAAAAGTTAAGGTGACTAATGAAAGAAATTTAGATATACTGAAACTTAAACAGTTTATGATGGAACAACTCTCAGCTTTATTATGGTGAAATAAGGGTAAAAATTAGGAAATAAAAATAAAGAATTAAAGAATGAATCCTACAGCTTTTGGCATGAAAGCTATTAAGTATCATTTGGGTCCTGAATGCACATTTCCCCTTTTTCCATTCTGCTCCTGCCCTGAAGCACTGCATGGTTGAGCCATTAGGTTTATCTTAGGTCTTTGTAAAACAGACAGCTTCCACAATCTTTCTCTAGCAGAAATGCAAAGTCTTTTCCTGCTCACTATGAATTTGAAGCAAACCTTAATGCAGTGTCTCTCCCACTAGCAATAGTCCTCATAGGTTTTTAAAGAACGGAGCATAAAAAGCACCCTCAGAAAACACACCAGCACCACACAGAGATATAAAAACAAATTTAAAGCTCTTGGCTGGTGAGAGAAACTCTTCTATTGCTTATCACAATCCAGTATTATTTCCTATCTGAATAAAAATGCTGAAAATAAAACACCTGATGTTTAGGATTTGGTAGTCCTGCAGTCAACCGAACTGGCAATTAAAAATTGCATCCAAGAAAAATGATCTGTAGATACACACAAGAACTAGAAGTAATGATGTAGTTGGTTAAAATGAGAGAATTTGAAGTAAAACCTCCTGAGATGGTTAATGCAATCTGCATTAGGCTTCTTACAAAGGTCTGCAGGCTGAAGCTCTTAAAACCTGAATTGCAGCCCCTCCACGGTTTTTGCAGTTATTCAAAGCTACATGGGGCATGAGTACAGCTCAGATATGGCAGCATGTACACCCACATAGCACAGCTCAATGTTGACAGAAACCAGCTCAAGGCACTGTCTCATCCCGCTCGTCTCTAAATTCAACATGCTACTTTAAGACTAGAAAGCCATAAAAGTCATCAACTCTACTGCCTTAAAATCCAATGTCTATAAGAAGCTCAGAATATACTTTAATATCTTTTTAACTGTTTTAATAAAATCTATAATTAACTAAATGAGGATCATAAATGTTATGATGTTTTATATAAAATGTGACCCAATCAATATATGTAAATGGCTTGACCATTTTATTCTTGGTGAAAGCATCTGAGGTCCAGGAAAGTATTAGTAACACAGCAGCCTCAGTACAGTTTCCAACAGAAAATTCTGAAGGAGGAGAGCTATTTTATCGTTATAACCATTAACATGATTTACAAGCCCCAATAAAACAGGCAAACTCCGATCTATTTTAATCTAGTGCATTAATAGTCTGAACCATACTCAGAAGCATGGCACTGGCAATAGGAGAACCAGAAAGACTGTCAGATTCCCAGGAGATATTGTTCTTTGATGCTCTTCCTGCAGCTTCCTCCACAGGGCTGAAGCTACTGGTGCTCCTGCTGACACCAGGACTAGATGAAGCTGGAAGCTGGCCATGAGATTTCATGATCTCCTAAACCCCTCAGCAACCTAAATTACACCTGTATATGAAAGCAAGCAGTGAGGAGGGGAAGAAGTGGCAAACCAGCAAAGCTCATTGAAACCCCCATGAGTTTCACCATCAGGAGCTGGAGGTGTGGAGCTAAGTACAAGCAGAGAAGCCCTCTGCTCAGAGCCATGCAAATGATCAGAACTTAAATTGATGATACCTTCAAGAATGACAAATCCTAAACAAACCAGAGGCTGAGCCAATAACTCATAAATCTATCTTTGTCAAAATTTTTATGTCTGTCAATTCAGAAATTTTTGCACACAACTCAGTATGATAACCATTTTATTCATCAACACTGTCAGAGTACTGTCTCCTATACCTTGCTGATAATCGACTGTGTGCCCAGATTTAATAGTCAGAAGTCAAAGTCACATGGCACTTGCCCATCCTTAGCATGGAAGAAAGAACATTAGTCTCAAATGCCTATTGAGAACAGAGTAACTTTATGGCTTACGTAAATGTCTTCAATTTTTTTTTTTTACAGTTATTCTCTGAAACATTCAAGAGGGGAAAAATGACAAAAACAGCAATGAAAAAATCATTAGGAAAGCAAAAACAATATTTGCAGGTTGCAAAAATTAAAGGTAGGGGCTGTCCAGCTCCAGCAGAAAAAAGAACTAAACCCACAAGTGTTCCTATGAGTGGGAGAGCAGAGTACAACAAAAGGAAAAGAAAGGGAGTGAAAAATTAACAGTAAAGAAAATATTCATTAATTCTACTCACAATTTTGGAAGGGAGGGAGGGATCTGACCATTTTAAAATAAAGAGATCATAAGAAACTGTTATTGACCCCAAGGGATGGAGAAGAAAGCAGATCAGGAAATGTTTACATAGATAAGAGAGGTATGTAAAATGGCTGGTCTATTGCCCATGAGAGGTTTCAATTACTTCTCCAATCGGCACAACAGTGGGATTATAAAGAAAGTATTCATTTTCCTGGAGTTGGGACAGAGTCAACAGGTTTGAAAAGATATTCTGGAGTTAGTTTAAGGAATTAAACCAAATAAAATGGGCAAATATTTATAGTTTAGTGTTGAGAACAGTTTCAAATATACATGGTTAAGAATGCCTCAAACTGAAAAGCACGTAAGTAGTAAAAGTTTAACAGATAAAAATACTTGTGCAGATTAAGTAATTTAACAGAATTTGTATGTCAAATTTACTTTCAAGATCACTGAAAACATGTGCAACTCAGTTACAAGATAGTTTATAACTTGTACTTTGCTTTCATTTGTTCTCACACCCAACAGTATTTTACTTAAATGAGAAACAACACATTGTATTGAAAATCCTGTGAACCTGATGAAACCCTGTGCACTCTTCAGCAACATTAAAATTCTGCTACCAACCTTGCAATGCTCAAATAAATGAATGGAAGACACTGTTGCTCTCCAGGTCTCAGTACCTGAGAGACTTTAATGTGTAACATCATGCAGTTCTTATATTTCCAAGAGGCTCCTGCAAGCACCAACCTTTGCAATATTATAAATAGCACATGGGTATTGTAGCTGAAGGCCACAGTATGATATAAACTGAATTAGGAACCTCATGCTAAGAGAATTAGGAGCATTCATGCAATGCAGTATTCAAGTTGAGGGTACTACTTTGCAGGGAATGTTCAGCACTTTCTTCCATCACTTTCAGTTAAGATTCGGCACTCCATCTACACTTTGCTGGTATTTCCAAACCCAAGTTCAACAGTTCCAGAAGGTTCAAATTGCATTATTTTTCATTATTATTTCACCAGACTTTCATATATCCAGACTCTTAGTCCACTTTTCACTCAGCCTGCTGCCCTCCTCTCCTATTCTTCTTTGTCCCATTTCCACCCTGGATAAATCAGACTTGTACAGACTTTCTATAACTAGAGTTATACTACATTTGGACACAAATAAAGTACTCAATACTTTTTCTGAAAATGACTGGTAGTCTCAATGGGCATGTCTTCCTGAATTATCAGCCTCAGCTACTTTTCCCCTCTACATCCTACTGCCTCCAGTAGCATGTTGAACGTTCATATTTTAAATGTAACTTCAGACTGAGTAGATACTAACTTCTGTCTCTTAATCCCTGCTTAGATAAACTCTATGCATTTGTCTCTTCTAAACCTTCAACATGAGACAATTCTTTTCTTGTGGTGTTTGGCTGTTTACTACGTGAGCTGGCAAAGACTCAGAAACCCATCAACAGGAAAAGACAGGCAGAAATGACCAAAAACACCCCAAACAAAATAATATTTTCTCTGGCTGATGCGTTGATACTTCATCTCTGGCAAGGTTTTTGCTTCATAAACTGATCAATGGCCATTAGGTGAGGCACTGAGTTCCATTCTAAGTTCAAATGCACATCCGGCTATAGTAGAGGGAGCACTGCAGCATCTTCCAGCCTTTACACCAGATTTATTCACATTTTTTAATACTAAACTGGGAAATCAAGGAATCCAGGTGTAAGAAGTAAAGAATAACATCTACTTGTAAGTAGTAAAAAAGAAAAAAAAAAAGAGCAATCCTGCATTGATATGAAACAATCTAACTGGCTTAAGTGTCATTTTCCTTTCAAAGTTCAAGGCCAATTCCCTACTTGTTTTGGTAATGTGAAGTGATAAATTGTGTTCTCATGGGTTGTGGGGATACATTTGCAATTACTGGAAATCTTGTAATTTACAGCAACCAGTACTCAAACTACATTTGCCTGAAATCCTGTAAAGTGTGCTTAAATGGGCCTGTCAGGGCTTTTCACTTGGCAGCTCTGGGGCCACATCCTTGCTGCAAAGGACAGTTGAGCAATGAGTGGACAATCAGAGAAATTATAAAATTAACCCAGCTGAAGCCCAGGCTGGGCTCTCTGCCAGGGCTGCAGAGGCTCTGTGCCTGCACAAGGGCTGAAAGCTACTGGCTACAACTGCAGTGACACTGATGTGAGGGTAGTGTGGGACATCAGGGACAGGGTGAAGGAGGTGAGCCAGAGGCAGAGAGTGTCCTGCAGTCAGGTACCCCAAAAAAGTACCCCAGACCCTGCAAGCAGCGTGCGGAGAGGAGCTGGCCTGCACAGGGGCCTCCAGCATGGGATGCAGCAGTGCTAGAGCACAGGGCTTTGGGAGAAGGATTTTGGGGCTTGGTGTCCTGTTACCCTACTGCCTTGTCCCTGCACGGGTGATAGGGGAAGGGGGGGCAAGATTCCCCTTTAAAAATGGGCAGAATTAGATACTTGTGGCCTATTTGGCTCTTTAAGAAAAAAAAAACAAACTAACATAAAAATTGGAAATTTAGAATGAGCTCAGTTCTGTTCAGATCAGATTCTAAAACAGCATGAAGATTTTTAAGTCAATTAAAACACATTCATAAGTTCTTTGGAGCCCAGACAATGACAATAAGCAGATTCAGGTCCAGTTCTTAGATGTTCCCAGAAAGCTGCTCATATCAAGAAGGTATAAGATGAGAGGCATATGCAACTTCTAACATTTCTTTTTTTTTTTTTCAGAACCTAGATCACTTTACCAGATGTAGCTGTACCACAGGCAGGAATGAAAAACTTGCTCCTTCTGTGATGGAGTGCTTTTAGATATACTGACCAAAACTTAAAGGACTTTCTCTGTTCCTGGTGCTCTCTGGAGAGTTATACAGGATCCTCTGTTTATAGCTGTACCCCTTTTTCTTTTCCCTCTTCAGTATTGCAGGAAATTTTCTGCTTTTCAAAATACTTCCTGTGAACATATTACTTTCATATTTCCAAGATGAACCTAGTTTTTATATTTACAGGGCATGGTTTGATTATCTGTAAATGCTATTTTGTTGTTTCTTTGTCTTTCTGGTATGTTTCTTCCTTCCATTTTAGCATCAATTCATTAAGGAAATGTAGATTTATTCCCGTGTCTCTTTGATTAATAAAGATATGGAATATGTTTTTGCAAGAATGGATGTCATCATATTACAAAAGTATAATTGTACAAGTATCAGTAAGAAAAACACTTAAGAACAGCTTTTAATGAGTATAAGAAATAGCTTATAGAAAACAATCCATACTTCACAATATCTTGTGCATAGTCACATACGAGCATATATTTTTCCCTTACATCTAAATGGCATTCAGAAGATGAAACCGATTTAGCCCGAATTAGACAGATTATATTTATTCCTTCTCACCAGTTGTTTCTCAACAACATGCTATTTCCCCCACATTTGTATCTAAAATAATGCTCAGGTGTTCATCACAAGAACTTGTGACAGTGACTTATGCCAGTACACTTCTCACAAGCAACAGTAACTTTGATTTTTATACTATAACTTTGACATTTACATTGGTCAAGGTATATTCTTCATAGAGCACAAAGAGGAAAAGTTGTCCATGAAAAGATGAAACATCTAATTAGGCTCAAAGTGACAACAAAAAATGCAACAAAATATTCATGAGCTTAAATTAAAAAACTTTTAAAAAAATAGAATTTTAAAACTAAGTCTGGATCAGTGGATTAGACAGGCCACCCCATGGTGTGGCTATCAGCCCAGTCTCCCATAAAGGGCTTGGCCTTGTCCCAGCTCATCACTGAAAGGGACCCGTGCTGCCTTGCCCTTCCCAGGCAGGGGCAAGCCTGGGTGTGACAGGCACTGTTGAGCAGGTGGCACCAGGGCTCTGCAGCAGAGAGGTGGCTGGGGTGACAGAGGATGTCACTAATCACTCCTGCCTCACAGTGTTTCTCATTCACAACGAGGAAAACAATGTAAACACCACAAGGTACAGTGAAAGCTACCCTGTTATAGCTAGTCCTTCCCCACACACAGCAAATTTACTGTGCAGGGAGCAAGGACAAGGGAATGCAAATCCTTTTTAATAGTATGAGGTAAAAACAAAATAAAAATGAAGCATGTATTATGCTTGTCTTTTCTACGAAGAGGCCAGGAGTTTGCTTTTGAAGGAGAAAGGGGTTTTTTGTTGTTTAAGTCTGTAACGGTAGTGGTATTACTAAAATGGTTAGGCAGTGTTAAAAACCATGGCCAGACAAATATCCAAATCTGCTAAGGAAGTGGAGAGAGAAACTAAGGAATTAGCAGGCACATTCACAAGTTCATTTAGTTCAGAAGAGACCCCTGGGGACTGGAAAGTGGCTAACATAACAAAGTTATTTTAAAAGCGCCTGGAGACATAACAGGAAACCATAGACCAGTTAGCTTGATATAAAGTGGGGAGAAACTCCTAGAATATCAAATGGGAAAACACTTGAAGAAGCACAGCTTGATTAAGGATTGACAGTATAAGAGTGGAGAGAGGAGAGAGCTCAGGGTTCATGGTTCGCTAACTTGCTGGGATTCTTTGAGGAGATTTCTGCCACAGTAGTCAGAGAATGCAGTAGGCACCACCAAATAAAGCTTTCTCTCTATTAAAGAAAGCATATTCTCTACTCAGATGAGAATTAACTCCTCCCTTGATGGCATACCACCAACCTGATCATGTCCAGAGATTCCAAAATATTCCCTGATGAGTACCATCTTTTGGGGAAAGCTGGTCTTCCATAAATACATTTCTCACATAGAAATTATCTGAACCAAATCTAATGAACAATTTAGTGTTACTTTTCATCAGCTGTGTCTGGCAATATCACTAGCAATGCTGCTTATCAGAAATCCTTATTAATGTTGTAAAATACTTTGCAAGAAAAAATAAAAAGAGAAAAAAAAAAGAATTGGGTTCTGTTTTTAAATCCTCAAAATGGGAACAGCTTGAAGTTTGATTTCTTTATACTTTACATGAAAGAAAGCACATTCTCTTGATATGCCACAGACTGTAGATAATGAAGCAGGCAGAAAAGACAGCCCTGAAAGTCTGCTTTGATTCATGGGCTAGACAGGACAATAAAGGCAATGAATATGAAGCCATCTACCACTCAGTAAGCATTTCAAATCAGTTTCATGATTATAAATAATTGTTACCATATTTGTAAAGCCGAATACTAAATTCCTGTTTTTGTTAAAGAGATAATTGTCCAATTCATGTAAGCAGAAGTTATCCTCTTTTCTCTCTCCCTTTTAAGTAGCTGTAACTCATGCTAAGTCTTATTTCATGAAATAAGAGACCCAAGATGCTGATCGGCACAGTTAACTGAAATGGAATGCTACCCAAAAATGAAAAGTTGCTACAAAGGAAACATTTGGCAAATGCAGAAGTCAGATTGTGGTCATGCAGAAGCATTTTACGATTAGAAATGTCTCATTCTATTCTTCTGCCTGCCCTTGAAAAGCCAAAAGTAGCTTGGATTTTTGGCTATAGGTTGTGAGCTCCCAGAGCGGGATGACTGCCGGTATGTTTCAGAGGATCAAGCTGGTTGACAAGATGTGCCATTTTCAACAGAAATAGCCTGGCTACTACAGCAGTTCCAACACACATGAGTTCGTGTGCCAGAAGTATATCTGCATTACCAGCAGGAAGGCTGTAAATCATGAACTAAAATTGTTATTTGATTATGAATTTGGTGCTATTACTCTCACAATCAAGAACTTTCACATTTAAGAAAAAAAAAAAGTTGCAGAAAGGTGGGATAAGCTTGTCATGGCAGAATTATCCACTGAAATTCCACTGCTTTGCAGAAAACTGATGAGATTTTTGAAGAAAAGGTAGCAACCATAACAGAAATTCAACAAGCAAAGAACTATAAAGAGATACTGGGTTTTAAGACCAGAATAACAGCAAGAGTTGGAAACAGTAGATTTAAAAGATCAGCTGAGAAGAATCCTGTGAGCTATTTCTGTACTGCCCCGAAAAAAAAAAAAAAAAAGAGCAATGATAGGCAGTGAATGGGCTGCCAGCGATTACATGCAGATAAACCCAAAAAAACTACCCAAGTGGCACCTAACTGAGGACTAAAGAGGTAAACTGGAATCAGAAGCTTTGTATGAGAGTTTATTTTGCTTACATCATAGCCAACCAACACCACCTACCTTAGAAAAAAACAGTTAAAAAGTGGCAGCACAATCTGTGATTAACTTCTGTGTCTTGAGCATTGTGAACACAGCAAATGGAAAGACAGATTTAAACATAATCTAAAACATAACATTCACAGCTACTGGTGTTCATGACTTTTCTCAGATTTTCCTTATTCTTTCACCAGCCTGAAAAATATCGGGTTTCCACTCAAAAAGCGTCATCACCCTCTCCATACATATCAACAGCAAATTTGCACGTATGATACAGAGTGCCATGGTGTGCTTTGCAACAGCTTTTGCAGCCAAATATTTTCTGCTTCCTATTCTATAGTTGCTCACAGAAGTTCCAACATGGTGTTCTCCCCTTTCCCTTCCTCCCTCTTAAGAGAGGAACAAAGACACCACAGAGTTTCTGTTATTATCAACATAAATCAGTTGTCAAAATAATATCTGCCAGACAAATCCTTTAAGTGATGATTTTCATGATGGACTAAAGTCACCTGTTTATCTTCTTTTCCTTTAATAATAGAATCATTTAGGTTGGACAAGACCTTTAAGATCATTGAGTCCAATCTTAAATCTAAACCTGCAAAGTCCACCACTGGACCATGTCCCTAAGTGCCACATCTACATGCCTTGTTAAAAAAAAACCTAGTGGAGTTTGGCTGTACCTGCTCCCAGACCTCTGGATGTCACTGATTTTAGATGTTGTTCAAAAGAAATGAGAAATCTACCTCAGGCCAATCTCCTTAGAGCATGCAGCCCAGTCATCCCCAAAGACAGCTTGCTTATTTTCCATTCTCCACTGATAATTTTTTTCAGGTTTCAGCTCCATGCAACACTGTGCCCCACCAAAGAAAGGAGGCCTCTGTCTCTTCTTTCGTCTTACATCCAGAGATGTAGCCAAAAACTGGTAACCATAGCATTGCCTGCTTGCAAGAGGTCACAATTCCTATCGCTGTCTGCAGGTTGACACAGTCACAAATTTTCCAGCTACCTCTTGTCACCACCTGCAGAAAAACAGGGCAGCAGACAGCTCCTAATTTCTCCCTGCTCACGCACATGAGTTTTTAGAAGCAGACTCCTAGCTCTGCCCTGTATCTTTCTGGGATGATTCACATAGCTCAGCCTGAAAATCTGTAATTACAATTACTCCTAGCCCTGGCTAAATTGCTAGTTTGAAGGTTTCTCCTCCAATTATATTCCCACCGTTCAATGCCAAATTACACAGTACTATCTGAAATTTGGAGGCTTATCAAAGTTGGCCTAACTGGTTAGTATGAGACCCTTTTAATGAGATGATTAGCTACATAAAACAATGAAAAACCTTGAACCCTTGTATTTGGCTGATAATATAAATATAAAACATACAAGTTTTAGTCCTGGTAAAGTGATAAGTGGATAAAACTGGCTGCTGCTCTAATGAGATAACTACCTAGCTAGGACTTCTAAGGAACATTTAAATATGGCCTATGGAAATACCTTCTTTGTTCCATCACTTCTTTCCCCCTTTTTGCAAGTCTCCGCTTTCTTCCAAGTATGACAGCAGATGGCTTTCCCTGCACAGATATCTTCTGCTTATAATCTTCACACGAAACTCTGAGAATAGCCAGATAGTCATTCTAGATATAGCAAAAGGCACCCATCTTACCCCAGCTATATGAAAAATACTCCCAGGGTTCATGGGTCAGGTTGTTTTTCAACTGCTGTGTAGTAAATA
The DNA here is from genome assembly GCF_000691975.1 of Corvus brachyrhynchos. Classification (NCBI taxonomy): domain Eukaryota; kingdom Metazoa; phylum Chordata; class Aves; order Passeriformes; family Corvidae; genus Corvus; species Corvus brachyrhynchos. The sequence continues at coordinate 12,826,929 of NW_008237239.1, read as the reverse complement.
AAGTAGTAAATCAAACAATATTCAAACAACATAGAACACTGCATTTTTTAGACTGGCATGTCTCATAAACACCTTGTCCAATTCATTTCTCTCACCATCCTCTCTTAAAAAAATAAATACAAGTTCTTCTGAGGAATAGGAGAGCACATGAGAAATGTCTTGGCTGCATAGTGAAGTTGAAAATGAAATCAAACTCAGATTTATGGCAAAAAAGGCTAATTACTGGCTTAAACATGGAAACAATTGTCTCATATAATATATGGTGAGGAATCAGCAGAGCAGCCACAGGTCACAGGGGACAGTGTGAGGAATGAAACTGCTGCTTCTGTCAAGGGGTCACACTTCATCAAGAGAAAGATTATTTAGGGGAGACTCAACAATCCCAGAGCAGCTGCTACAAGAAGCTGGCCAGTCTGGAACAGGGACAAGACAGAGCTCCCTCAGCAAGGAACAGGCCCAGAGAGCAGGGAGAAATGTGTTGCATCGCACGGTATTAGCGGGACTAAAGCAACAGCCCCTTGCCCTGCCCAGCATGGCCAAGGCACAGAGCTGCGCCAATGGGCTGGAGAGGCTTCCCAAGACCCCAGCACCAACCCCTGCCCAGCAGACATGTGATGCCTGCTCATCTTGGACAAAGCTACAGACTGATGGGGGATAACCAGTCCTTGATTGGTTGGGGCTAAGCTGGAAATGCATTAATTGCAACTCTTAAATCCAGCAAGATGAAGCGTTTTTGCAGCTCTACTTGATTACCTTCCCATAAGACATGGTCCAGGTAACTCCCAGAGCCCAAAAGGCTGCTGAGGTTGTAAGGCCACCCAGTTGCTTCCCCAGGGACACAGCACACAGAGGTGCTTTAACAAGCACACAAGGAAAAGTCCAGTGTGTCCCACCAGTCCACTCTTTTTTCTTTTTCTTTTAAACATGAAAAGAAAAAAACCCTTTCACTTGATGTTACCAGTTTGTTTTCTTTCCAAAATCTTGCTTATGCTACTCTCATCTCCACTGCCAGGGGCATTTTTGGGGGCTTAGTTTCAGAAGACTAGTTGCTTTTTTACTGTTTGTAATTGAACAAAGCTTTGTCATTTGTCAAGGTCTGTCTTTTCCATTGTATTTCACTGATTTTCAGTATTTGTTTTTTTCACAGGTGTGGTACTGAATGGCAAACAAAAGTTCTCCCTACACTAAAACTGGTTATTTTCTTAAGAAAGTCTGCACTATTCCATAAATGATAATTGTTCCTGTCCCCATACCCCTTCTGAAAATTCCTTCCTCTTTATTTCTTTTTTTTAATAATGCATTTTCATCCCTCTTTTATACTGCCTTCTTTTAAAGTCTGCATAGTTTATGAAACTCAGCTCAAACTTTAGACTTCAGGTTTTTTCAGCCAAAGGGACACAAAAGTCAACTCCAAAGCTGCAGCAAGGCCTCAGGGAGTTAAGGAGAAGCTGTGTAAGCGGTAAGTTGGGTTTTTTCTGCATTGAATTCTTTAAATCAACCCTGACATTATTCTTCCCCATTCAATTTTATTATACCACTTAGCTTTCTTGTCACATTAGCAGGAAATTCCTATGCCTCATACCAGCACCATCAAGAAGAAAAGCTGCACTCTTCATTTGATCTGTTCCAGAGTGATCTCCCACACACAGACCAGAAACTCTAGGCCTTCTACCTAAACAGACCTTTCAGGATATTTGTGGTATTAGTAGTTGTATGAGACAGAAAAGCTTTAATATTGCAACAATTTTTTGGAAAAATTATAAAGTTCTAAGATATATTTTTAGCCATGTATTTTGTAGGTAGAGGAAAACTTCACCAGCTTTACCCTATCTTTTAGTAGAAAGCCTAATGTTTTGTAAAGAATAGCCTTTCTTGACAGAAAAGTCATTAAAAGTGTGCTCGAAACTCATTTTTCAGGAGAAGACATAAGATTTTGAATGAGAAATAAAATAAAAAAATGTCATGGAGGAGTTCTTCTATGCAGTCACTGTTCTAATACACTTAAAACTAAGAACTCATTCTGTTTAAGGGTCAGACATCAATGTGCCCCAAAATCCACAGCTCTGAAAGGTGATGCAACCAGAACTGAAAACAGCACTGGCAACATCCCATAATATAGTCATATAACACCTCCCTAGGAAAGCAATCTTTGCATAGAGCTGTATGCCTAAATATTTCTAAAATGGTGGATAATTGTTTTTAAAAGACTAAAGATCTCTTGTTGCAATGCTTGTGGAAATGCATTAGTGGCACGTGTCAACAGACTGTGTGGTTAAAAGGATTTCCAGTCTTCTAGTCTTCTCACCACCTGGGAAGCAAAACATGGGACCCTGCAGAAGCTAGTATCCATATGGATTAACCTTAGGAAACAAATGCCCAGCACCACAAAGGTATCTTACATGATAATTCAGATAACATAAGTGATTTACAAGAATGGACATTCACATAAAAACAAAAAGGGAAAGGGGAAAATAAAAGGGATGCCATCTTAGCCATTTTATTAATAGGTAAGGTTGCTTGCTGGTGTATTTCCTTCCTTCCTCAACCTTAATTCACAGTGACTCAGACTTCTAGAACAAAGACCAGAACAACCAAGGTACCACTGCCTCATGACACAGCTACATATCCATTGATGCATTCCCCTTAGTTTCATAACTATTTCACATACACAGAAAATCCTCACTGACTGAAATCAGTTTCAGCTTCCAAATTTCAGAAGACTGGATCACCAGTAGCTGCATTGACATCAAATTCCAAGATATGGTTTATTGGTGGACCTGACAGTGTTAGGTTTACAGTTGGACTCAATGAGCTTGAAGTTCTTGTCCAACCTAAATGATTCTATAACTCTTTTACTCCCTGCTGGTCACTAGCATAGTTTTTTGCTTTCCCATTGCATCCTATTTACACACAGTGTCTCAGTTTATGCTCATTTCCAACAGCTATCCATATCCAAGTGCCTTCATTTCACTACTCCATGTATTGAAAATAATCTTACACACACATACTATCATATAATTTTCCACCAAATACATTTGAAAGGTAATTTTCTCTTTCATTTAGCTTCAGTTCAATCACGTTTTTCTGCAGTCTAGCCATTCATCCCTTCCTGGCAAGTCAAAGTCCACAGCAGTAATATTGGCTGTGACTGTCCTGCCCCAGGAGATGCTCCAAACTGGAGCAAACTGAGCAGGCACAGCAACTTTACCAACCTCAAGGCAGCTTGCTGCATCCAGACTCTCTTTTCCATTCCTAACCACTTCCTTTCTTCGCCACTGGCTTTCACTGCCTTCTATTAATAAGACAGCCTCATTGAATGCACAAAGATCGTTGTATCACACTGACTGCTCCTCTGCATTATTGCTGATGCAGACATTACCATGAGCAGAGAGGCAGCTAAACTGCATGCCAGCATGGCTTGTCCCACTGCCATCAGAAAAATGACAATGTGCACTGCTGCCCTTTTTCAAGGGCACACATATGGCTGAAATGTGCTTTTTCCTTTCTGTCCATGCTAGTCCTTTTTTTACACTTTTTCTGTTTGTACTTCCTTGTCCTCAAGGAGAATTAGACATTACCATAGCAAAAAAAACCAAACAAACAAAAAAAACCCCAAAAACAAAAAACCAAACAAAAACCAAAACAAACAAAAAACCCCAAAAACAAACAAACAAAAAACAAACAAAAAAACCCTCCTCCTCTTTTCAATTAAATTTATCTTTTTTCCTCAGACACAAAAAACTTCTTAATTCTTAAAATCATCTAAAATTCTTAGCATCATTAAGAAAACTGTCTGCTCTTGAAGGAAAAACTGAAAAACAAAAAGATGCTTTCAGTTTTATTTATCATTTACCCTTCAGGCAGTAGCCATGTGGTTACCTGTAGCAGGCTAAGAATATGAGCAGCACAAAGTTTCGTAGAGAGAACCAGGGTCATCCCCCTGATGTAGCTCAGGATAAAATAGAAGAAACTCTTCTAGACTTGAAGCTTCAAGCTACTACTAATGTTAGGAACACCTGCTCTGAATTAAACTTACTTGTCTTAATTAAGTGCATGATTGAATGCTGACTAGCACCTGTGCCTGAAACAGGTTTTAAACATGTTTAATACTTTTTTAAAATTTTTCTTCTGTACTTTTTTAAAGAGGTGGAAAGAAATTTAGAGATGGTTAGTTACCATGGAACTAAGAAGATAAAGATTTCTGAGACAGAATCCTTCTATCTTGTTTTAATATCTCATGTATAACATTTTTGGCTTCAATTGTTGAGGCTCATTTGGCCCATGAAATTTAACACATAGACTTCTAAGAAAAATCCCAACTGTTACAGAAATACAGAAGTTTAGCTGGTGACTTCACTTTAGGACTTGATTGAAGAAAATTATGAGCCAGACCTGAGTTTGGTGCAGGATGCTATTGGAAACATCAGCTCTCTGACAGGATGTCTAAAATCTAGCAAAGGATTAGATTTTTCCCCTGTGTATTTCAGTATAAAAACTACCATTGCTCTTGACTGCTGCAGTATTAAGTCTGTTTTGGCATGTACACTAGTATATGAGTAGATGACTGTTCTGCACACCTACATTTTTCCATGCACTTTCAATCAGAAAGGCTGAACTACAAGAAGGAAATAGCTTAGGCATCATCTTTTTAGCAGTTCATAAACTACCAAGTAAAATAGGAGAAGAGTTAAGAAGGAAATAAAGCCCTCTGAGGAAGGATATGGAGGGGACTGAGAAATTCTCTGAAGACATATTTTTATTGAAGTACGCAGTTATTGATACAGTCTTGGAGCATACAGCAAAAAAAATCATATGTTCTGTCTATGAACTAAAGTGATCCTTTGAAGGGATTTCTCTATGATATCCAGCATAGAGGATAAATTGAAACAGATGCAAAAAACAAAAATCCCTTTTTACTCCACCTACACTGTGTAATTATGATATTACTGAAACAGGCTTTTATTTGAAAAGTTTCTGTCATATCTCTAAAAAGTGGATTTTATATAACAGATTTTTCTTTATGGTATTACATTCTTTCTCCTTTCCTTTACACACTTCTTATCTTCCTCTGACTATATTATTTTGTCTGTGTTTTTATTTTGCATCTTCTTTCTTGCTTCATTGCTATTACATTGTGAATACTATGATTTATTGTAACTAAAGCCCCAGCATCTGGAATTGACTGACCACAGGATAAGCTCAGTTTCCACACACCATAAATAAAACTGATTTCCTACAGTTTTGTACCCTTGTCTAATTCCTACCTGCAAAACACTACAATAATACCAAGTGCTTCTTTAAACCTGAAAATATAACTGGGGAAGAGACAGCAGGGTTGAGGCTAGTTTCAATGTGCAAGTACTAACAGGTCAGCTAGTTCCTCGTGCTTGAGTACTGCCTGCTCTCTTCTTAAAAAAATCCCAAAACTTTAAAATAGTAGTAGTAGTAGTAGTAGTAGTAGCAGAATTATTAGTATTATTAGTATTTCGTATGTATACTTTCTTAGCTTTTGTGGTTACAGAGAGAGCTTGAAGAAAAGGCAAGTTATAAGAACCATAACCAGAATTCTGTGATATCATCATGTGAAGAACTATTTCGGAACAACCACTATTCATACTATCACTTAATTGCTAGATGGTCCTGCTTGTGTGTATAAGGACAGAGATAGTCCCGTTACTCATCCTTCCCCCTGTATTAGAAATATTCTTCTGCCTCTCATTGTCACTCAGACAGAACCCCCACTTTCTGTCTCACAGGTGAGTGCTGTTACCTGCTCAGCTCAGCCTCCAAGCAAGCAAAAGAAAGCTTTTTTTCTTTAGTAGAGGGAAAGGCAGAAAACTGTTACAGCTCTGCAGGCAAGAGAGGCAGGGTACCCTTCCTACCCACTGACATTGCACAGCAGGGCTACCCTGCATCTCCAGCAGGACCAGGACCACACGGCAGCTCAGTGATTAGGAGAGTCACAAGTTCAGCCAGTCACCTCTAAGTGTCCCTTCTCAACCCTGTCTGGCACCTCACATGTATGTCCATCTATAGATCAAAATCTAAGGACAAGTGTCAGGTGAAGAGCAGCTGTACCTTGGAACAGAGGACATAAATGTAACCATCTGCTTATCAAGTCCCTTTATTTTAGGAAGAATGGTGATAAATATATTCACCCACAAAATAAACTATTGATTACTGTTGCTGCCATGAAGGTTAGTTTCCCTGTATGAAGAATATTTCATAAACTCAGGAGTACACTTTGATTGCCATAAAAACAAAACAAAAGCCTGCATGAAGCTAAGATTCCCTTATGCTTTGGAAAGCACAGTGAAAGACAAGTTTTACTTGTTCCACTGCATAGATTTTCAACAATGAATTAATTACATCTCACATAAATGGTAGTAGAATTTGCAAGGGAAATCAAGTAGTCCTTCATTTTTTTTTTACTTTCCCCACCGGTTATAGCATATTCCAATGCCATAGTAATTCTCATAGTGAGCTTGTAGCATTTTCCAAGCCAGAACAGTCCTCAGTCCTATCTCAGTCTAAGCAGAAAAAGGAGGGGTTTGTTTGGGACTGAAAATTACTGTGAAAAGAAAGAAAAAACTCCAGATGATAATTCTGAACAAAAAACAAAGGGAAAGAAATAATAGTAGTAATAATCTTCCTTCATTTTTAACACCTTTCACCTTGAAACTTTCTAAAGCACTATGAAAATTATGTATACAGCAGTAGCTTTGCCAGCTGCAGAACAGGAGTGGCACCTGCAAAGGAACACAGCTAGCTGCAAGAGATGGACTTGGTATTTTCTTCCATTTCCACTTGTAACCTTCCATGACATGTATCCCATACAAAACACCTTTTACAAAGCATATTTCAAGGCTGCTATCCCATTCTCTAGATCTTCTTTCAAGTCCTTTCCATATTCTTTGCAAGTATTTGACCATTCAATACAGTTAAGAGAAAAAATGAGTCTCTTTTCCCTTCCCTTGCATATGCCAACATCACAGTGCTGAAATAACTTCCACAGTGCAGCCACACCATTTTTCACCTGGAACCTCCCATTGTTCTTCACAGAGGCCACTGGCAACAGCAGGTATCCCTGATGGTTTGGAGTGTGGTGTCTTCCTTGGAGGCCCACGTATGCTCTGGAGGTTACAGATGTTTTGACTAGTAAGGTCTAGCTTGCCAGCTTTTCAGGGCAGGACTGATTTCCCATCGGGGCATTTGAACCAGCTCATTCCAGCTTGCCATCAGATGTGATGAAAATATAACAAGTAGAATAAAAAAATCAGATTAATGATAAATTAACACATAGCCAAAATTCATTTAGATGGAATATTAAAGTAAATCAAGATATTTATTTATAGAAAAAATGGTCCTGTCATTCCTTTTTCAAAAAGAAAAAGGGTAAATTTATAGAATGAATTATTTTGTAAAAGGTCTACAATAATACTGACATTCCTTTTGTGCAAAACTATTAATATTTTATTTATATTCTTGTACTGCCTTCAAACCTCAGCCAAAAATCAGGTTCCCATTATGCCCTCTCAGCAAATAAAGAGACAATCCCTGCTAGGAATATGTATCAGGTAATTAGATTTTTAGGGACTTTCTCCTTTTTTTTTCAGGGTGCCTTTGTGGAAGCAAAGTCTGCCAAAGACACCAACCTGGATTTTCTCTAAAGCCACCCAACTCTTTCTGAAATTCAATTCACTTCACAACTAGAAATTCATCATTTGTGCTTTTTCAAACCTACATCAAAGGACACTTCTCCTTTCCTAGTACTTTAACCATACACACCCCACGAAGTCAACAGGCAAGAAGAGCTGCACTACCAGCCAAACGCAGATCTGAAGAAAGAGTAACACACATGATCCTTCATCTCCTATTCTGTCATTCCTGCCACAAAATTTTAGACCTTTATCAAATTTCATCAGCAGACAATACTGCAAGATATAAAATATACAGAATCGTGAGCTAAACTAGTAAGGATCAAAAGATAAACCTTCCATAATTTTTTTAGGGTCATACTTGGATGGAGATTCATTACATAAAGTAATCCAAATCCAGAGAAATCTTTCTGCCTTGCAAAATGCTTTTAATACTCACCTCTCTCACAGCACTGTACAGGATCATTTTTCAGGTTATAAATTTGAAAGGAGAGAACAGAGGGAAATTTCACAGTTCTTTCATTTGCCATAAACTTTTTGGGGTGTTTACAGATCTTGTAGCAGAAACCACAATTCTCTCACTGGAATGTGACCTGTCACTTCTTAAAGTGGAAGGGAGTATGGCAATGAAAATGTCCCTATTTCCCTTTCTTTCCAGCAGCGGCTTTTCACAGCTTTCCTCATAATTGCACATAAATGATGTACTCCTTTCAAAGTAAAGCTGTCCAAAAGACCACATAAACAGCTCATGCATCTTCTTCTCTTTCACCTGCTCTGTTCTTCTTTGGACCAACGTTCACCTCCTAATGTGATGACTACACAATGTGTCTTTCTTGGATTTTTGTTTGATCCAATCTCTGTTCCAAACCATGAGATTTCCTTTTCATTAATTATCCTGAATTAATGGCAAGCAGTCAGAGGGTAGTACCCGGGATCCGTCATCAACAGTAATAGCAGGAATTCTGACTTCACACCCCTGCCTCCTACAAGATACAAGAAACCAGCAATTTAAATACATTCTTTTGAGGTTGTGGATACATGCAACACCTCATGGTTCAAAGACCATAAGGACTAAAGTCTTTCTACAACCAGTTTCAGCAACTACTTTTTAATAGTAAAATTTTACTTAATTTGATCTTGCTTTAAGGATACACTAGAGTCCTGTCAATATGCTCTACTCCTTCTTCTGATTGCTGATTACTTTTTGCATCAGGAATTTGTGGCACAACTGATTTCCACTAAGTTGTCTTCATCATTGGTTTATTAGATGAAGCAGCGGGCAGAAAGCAACCCCACTCATGTTCTCCTACCTAAGAATGTGGAGGTCCTGTCCCCAGCCTATTACCAGGGCTATGCCAGCTGTGCCACCTCTAGCTTAAAATTTCCCTCAATTCCTCCTCCAGTGAAGATGGACTTCTGCTCCCACACTGTGTACTGCTACTCCACTGAGGGGGGATTTTGCCAGTGCATCATCTACTGCTGAGCCAATATACTCACTATATATTATCAGTATCAGAAAGGGAGGGAACCTGTCCAATCTCATTATCCTGGACTACATAATTTGCAATGATGAGACATATCACAGACAGTGAAAGGAACTTACCTGATTTACATGCATTCATAAACACTAGTTAGATTTCCTCACAAGATACTTATGAATTTAAATCTGTGAGTTTGGAATTAAATATTGCTTTGGAAATAGGAACATAGCCTGAAAAATAACACAGGAGACATTCCAATGCAGAAAAATCAATGATAGTTACCACACAATCATGCTTTCAGGAAACCAGCCCTCTGTCTCCTGCTGCATGTAACAACTGTTAAATATGTAGCCAATCTCTACTTACAACATAGCCAGCCAATATCAATATTAATTAGACTTGAGAACACAGATCACAAAAAGAATTCATTTGATGAGTTCCACACATTTTGCAAATGTCACTGGTCTCTTAAATTTATAATTTTGCATTATTTCAAAGAATACATACTTCTTCACAGCTAACTAATGTTGAAATTGGTACTTAATTCATTTTGGTTTGTCACAGAGATCATCTAAGAAAAAGCTTGTTTTATTTTTGCTTTGTATGTTATAAACAACTCTCACAGAATGCAAGTTTTATATTAGTCTATTAAGTGAACAGGAGCTTTCAAGACAAAAAAGAACATTTTGTGAAGGTCTACACACACACATACTTTGAGTAATTGGGGAAAATGCACAGAGAACAGAATGATATGACTAAATAGCTGTGTAACATTTTGGGGAATTTTGATTGCATTTAATAGTGCAAATTTCAATCATATTCTGATGAGCAAAAATTAAATGTCAAGGGAAGAAAATAATGGAAAATAAAGATTCTCAATTGTTTTACTGTTTATAAGGTCTTCCACAGTCTCTGAAATCCCGCCAGGGAATCCTAGAGGTCACCAGGAAGCCAGAGACAACTGCTGAGAAGCCCCTTATCTCCAGGCCAGCTCTCGGTCACTCTCATTTGCTATTTGACAACATATTCCCAAACGATTCACACAACAGATTTTGTAAGTGAATTGAACATGGCTGTTAAATCATGCTCAAACCACAGAAGTACTTTGAGACAGGACCTGGAAAAGTGTAGAAGCCTTATGTTGCATACATCTCCTAGCAGACCTCACTCAGCAGAGGATGAGCTCTGGCCTCTCTGCCTTCTCCTCTAAAGGCTGCTCCCTTCCCCGTACTTGGACTTTGGAGTCTGAGGTATGGGGAGATGACTGCACATTCCATAGAAGTATCCATTAAACTTGCAGAGGGGAAAAAAGGAGAGAAAAAGAGACTATAATACATAACACTTCCATTGATTTCAAAGAAAAAGTCAAATTAACACCAGCCAATTGTGCCAGAGTGCAAACACTTTAGAAATGCAAAGTCCTGAAATCACTGTCCACCCTACTAAATACTTTATTTGTTCCAAGATTTAAACAAAAAAATCAATACTGAAAGTTTTCTGTTTATATTTGAGAATACACAGCAGCATTTTGAGATTTGGAAAAACAGTTTTCAGACAACTTTAATATTGAATAAGAATATCCCACATCACTCAGCAAAGACTTCTCCTGCACTATGGACAAAGTTTTTCATAAAAGACAGCTATTTATAAAAAATAGACTCAAATATACGTACTCTTCTCAACTCCTCACATCCTAAAGCATTCTGCAATTTATTTCCCCACTTTCATCTACTGAGATTCAGAGCAGCCATGGTGTGATCATATGTTTTTTCAAGAATAGCTGATGAATACCTGAAAACTCTCCCACTGTGGGACATTCTGTTTTCTCAGAAATGAAAAAAGCAGTCAGAATGACACATTTTCTATTTCTAAAAATAAACTGAAAGGCCGGAGAAATCAATGGGGAAAAAAAAAAATCACAGCACAAAACACAGAATACCAATTACATTTTGGCAATCTGGCTAATGAGATAGCTAATTGCCTGATTCTGATAAACTTTTTAGCAAATAATAATCTTATGGGCAATGTTTACTTCCTTTATAACACTGACATTTTTCATAATGAAAAAGCATACAGAGAACACATGATTAAAGGCCTCTCTACCTAAGTGAGCTTTTGGTTTATGCTGTTAAGAACTTGAAGACTCAACTAGCTAAGCAGATTATTGCTGGATAAAGAAACTGAAACAAGGGGTTGTCTAGGAACAGGTTGATCCTTTCTCTGTATTGCCTTAAATGAGAAGGTAATTTATTTTATGTAACCTTCTCTGCAAGGATTTCCTACATTTCCCTGCTCTACTATCTGGAAATCTCCAGGACGTCCAGAAAGGGAAGGATGTCTCTGTAATCCCTTTTTTTTTTTTTTTCCCCCCACATGATTTCGCCTACATATCCAGTGGTTACCTCCCAGTTTGATAATCAGCAAATACTACAGGATGAAGGGGTGGTTAATTCAACCAACACATGCTGTTTCAGAGAGTTGAGAATAAGAGTAAGTTTCTAGGGGGGTTTTATGTTGGTTTTTTTTGGTTTTTTTTTTTTTTGCAGGTTCCTGTGCCTGACTCTAATCAATGAACTCAGGAATGCAGAAATAGTTCCACCAGCTGGGAGCTTTTTCAGAGCACTGTGGTTATCCACACTGGATTGATGCCTTCATTTCTACAGGTGTTGCAGCACTGGGGTACAAGCATTATTCTGATCTTAAAAAAAACCCTGCTATCATGTACCCTCCAAAAGATTAATATTAATTCTTAAGAATAGTTCTTCTCTCATAGGGTTTGATTCATCACTAATCCACAGGGAACTCCTTGTCCTGGGAATGCTGGATATGGGGGAAGCAAGCAGCCAAGACAAAGGGGGATTGAAATCTAAGGGCAAGTAGGTGATCTGAAAACCTCCATTGTAAGAGGTTTCTACATGTTATTAACATTCAATCTAATCAATTTTCAGAAATGACATATAATATTGCTGTGCATCCCTCTGTCTGTATTCCATTGCTGTCTTTTGGAAGTTCTGTCTGCATGTTTGTACAGCCTATAGTACTCTAGTCTAAGGCAGGAACATCTAAGTGGTTTACTAATATACATCAGAACATGGCTTCTTGGATGTCTAAAGGATGCTCCAATTCACTTTTATTTCTGTCTGTCTGATATCATACTGAGCTGGCAATAACAGTTAAGAGCAGATATTACAGTTCCATAAACGTTTTTATTGCAACAGAGATTCCAAACAACAACTGTGCATGAAAGGTAAGGAAATTCTGTAGAAATCTTGCCCTGCACAGTAAACAAACAGCTGTTTATCATTGGCCTAATTACCAAGCTAATGAGATCTAATTTCTATATTCATAAAGTATGCATGAGCAAGCATAAGCATATACAAAGCAGAGCATAGTGACAAACACAATAAATAAAATAACAAGGTATTGGTAAATAGACATTAATAATCTTTAATCCTAAGAATCAGGTGATACTTTATGGCAACCTTCCATGGGCAATACATAATTCTAGTAAGCCTTGGTGTTTCTATATTAACAGCATTGAAAAAGTATAAAGCACATCATTTAGAAAGCAAAAACAGCAAATATACAAACATAAACTGAGGAATTACTGTGCTGGCAGCAGCACTGAAGAAAGGTTTGAGAGTAACAACACAGCAATAAAATAAGTCAAATTAATAATATGCAGGTGCTTCAAGAAAAGGAACATTGTCTGGGAGGTCACCCATAAGCACAAGCAGTAATTCCATTTTCCTCTGATGATGTCACGGCTGAAGTGCCTCATTAGGAAGAAGCTAGAGGAATTAGTGAGAACTTAAAGTTGAACAACAAAAATGCTGAGAGGTTTGTAAATTGTTAAGCTTTGTAGAAAGGTGGAAAAAAGCTGAATTCTTCCATTTAGAGTGCAAAAATTGAAGAGTAGACTGTAAATTCTTCAATTACATGAAGTATTGCAATGAGAAGTATAAAGACAGACTTTCTCCATGGTTCCTTGAGGAATTATGAATACTCAGTGACAGCAGTGGGGGCTTAATATATTAGGAAGCAGTTGTCAGTGGTCAAGCCCTGGACAATTAAGCACTGGAACAGCCTATGTATGAAAGCTCTGACACCCTTGCAGCTGGCAGGTTTTTAAGAAGTAGTATGACAACCATCTCCCAAGAGATCCTTGCTGTAGAGCAGGAGGATGAGATCAAATAGATGGTGCCTGCATTTCCTTTCCAGCCTTTCACTTCTGTCAAGTAGCCATTCTTTGCTGATTCTGTATATATGAAAAGTGAAGTGAAATAGTTCCCGAACATATATCATCTACAAAGAATGGAATATACTAACCTCATCACCCATAAACCCTTTTGTCCCACCTCTGAGGAAGGTGGGACAGTATTTTTTAGGAATACTGTCTGTGACATACAATTTCCCCCTTGCAAATATACATGCTTGCATGAGCCATATCACTGAGAGAGCAGAGGTATTGATTCAGAAGTTTTCTCTTGCTGAGTGGTGCAGGTGTGTCTGTGGGATGATCACTGTACTTCCACAATTGTATTGGAGAGCATGAAAAATGAATACCTTGAAATCAAATGCTCAGGATTATGTCAACTCTGACAATGTTCATCCTGGCAAAAATATGATAAACTTCAGGTCTTAAAAATAGTTGCTCCTTCCCGTTTCTATTCTATTCCCCTAAATTTGTTCTAAAAGTAGTATATGACAAACTTGCACTGGGAACAACATTACAAATCCTGGCATGTCAGCATGAGCCTGACAATAGCTGGCCACCATATGCCTAAAACCAGCTTGGAGTTCTAGAAAAGCACTTCTAAACTGTGGCTGGTTTCATCTTTGTAGCTGTCTTTTCTAAGGAAGGATGGGCAGCCATGGATCCTGATTGTGTGGAGATGGTAACTCTGTCTCCCCTCACACCCCCAAATTCTTTAACTAAAAATGCAAAAATTGTTTAACTAAAACTGAGATTTCAGTTATGTTGAAGACAATGGTTTTGACCAGATTTTATCTGGGAAATCCAGAGTTCTGCATCATTCTTCTCACCCTTTACCCAGGCTTAGCCTCCTTCTCTATGACAAGGGAAATTCCATCCCCTCTGCTGCTCCCAGGGGATGGCAAAGATAGAGTAAGTCTATGCCTCTTATGTCATGCTGAGGTGTTAATGAAATATCAGTAGAAAAGTTCATCACCTCAATAATCTATTTCTGGTTTTTTGGGGTTTTTTACCATTTTTTGCTTTGGCTGCTAAACTAAAAAATTGCGCCATGCACCCAGATCTGTAAAGTGCAGGTCATGGATTAGCTCCTACTCACAAGTAGCTGGATTTTTCAGAAGTTATCTTATTTATAGTAGTAATAATGGGGCCTAGGTAGTTTCTTCATAACTTCAGATGAAAGTAGCTCTGCATTATAAATCTTTTTTCTCCCTGTCAAATTATCCCCTTAAAAGGGCATTGCATCTTGGAAAAATTCTGGAAATCAGTCAAATTTATTTTTCTAACCATCATCATCATTTCAATCAGAGTACTATTTAAAGTAACGCCTAGATAGGGAGCTTTTTATCTAAAAACTTAAAATTTCTTTTACATACCTATCTTGAGTCAGATAAAAGTATTTAGATGCAAAGTCCTTATAACATCCCAAAGCTTACATATATATTTTGTGCATCAGAGAAGCCACACAAATTTCTTAAAATCATGTCAAACTTCTAATCTTTATTTCATTAAGGATTTACTGATGTAAAATTTTAATAGAAAAGTTTCTACACTTTTTATTTTACATCTATTTTTCTGCAACATTTAGTCAGGAAAGCAACAACTGGATGAACACCAATAAGCTATTCCAAACATTTTCATTCCTTTCAACCTTTAGGACATTTTTATCTTAAAAAAAAAAATCACATGGAAACACTTTTTAGATCCTATCATGCTGTTAGACAGAATACTTTATAATTTTTGAAGTACAGTTCTGGTTTCAATGTCATGGAGATTGTTCTATATTTTTGATGCATGGAAATCTTGTTTTCAGCTGTGACACAGCTTTAGTGACAGAAGTTACTAGAAAATATTTACTTGCATTACATGGAAGATACATTGATCTTCACCAGTTGTTTCAGCTCCTTGGGTCTGATGTATTTCTGCATTCTTTTCCTGTTTCAGTTTCTAACTTAAAGCTTTTGTTAAAAAATAGTAAAGATACCTTTTTATGTGGCTTATGATTTTTTCTTTCATTCTTTACACTGTCTCCTAGAGACCAGAAATTATCCTTCTTGCCCTAGTCTCTTCAAAACATTAATTTTGTTTAATATAACTGTTCCCCAGCTTAACTGAAGTTCTAGACTTTAACATCACCTATCACAGTATTTCACCTTCTTTTCTCTTTCATTTAGTTGCCTCTCAGTCCTAAATAAAATGTTGAAATTATAGGGACAGAGTAATTTTAAACCAAACCCCTCCCCTCCCCCCCCCCAAACTATTTATAACATAACTAGCTTTTAAATAATTCATCTACTTTGTCTTCTGGCTACCAAGATGACATAAAAATTTTAGAGTAGTCACATTTTCCAGTTATTTTTATGTGTCTCACATTTTCCAAAGTTAATTTTCATAGTTTTACTTTTTACCTGGAATTTCATGGGGAGCAGACACTGTCTCCCCACTCAACAGTTGTAGCTCATTTTTATTCAAACTATTTGCTATTCAGTCTCTATGCTTCCTGCCTCAGCTTAGCACTGTGAAGAATCCTGTACAGCCTCACTAAATTCTCCTAGCTATGAGATTGCTTTTTGCTCCTTTTATGAAAGTAAGGCCTATCACCAACCTAGCACCACTTCCATTTCTACTGTTCTCACGCTGCCTTCAGTCAACTGTCAGCATGCTGCCATTATCTATAGCTTAGATGGAGCTGCCGTCTTTTCCCTATTAAAAACCCTAATTAATCAACCAGAACCTGAATACAAAGTCTTGTAGCGACTATAAGTCACTGCTTACTATTGTGTATTCATTCTGTATGTATTGGTCTGTAACCCTGGAAGAGTGACGCTGTGACTCCATAAGGCTCCCAGCACTGTGAATTGCTCTGGAAGTACTGGCTGGCAGCAGGACTCAGGTGCAGGTGCCTGATGTAGGTCTAAGCCCCTTGAGCTCTTCCCACAGTAGCTGGCATGAGAGGCAGAATCTGCCCCGTGGCACCTTCCAGGAAGCAGCTGTGATATTCAAGCTCCCTGGGCCAGCTTTCTTGTCTTGCCACTTCCATCCTGCCACTTAAAGCCCATAGATTTTGTTGAGAAGCAGAAAAGAACCTGTGGTGCTAAGCTGACATGCTGACTGGAGCAGAAGAGGAAGGGATGGAAATATGCAGACAGCCCTTCTCTCATCCTGGAGAATCAGGAACCGCTAATGTTAAAGCATGGATCAATATGCAATCTGCCACAAGTGACTGCTGCTTTATGCAGACCTTGGCAAAGAAGAAAGAATTTCCCTCCCTTGCTTTAGGAAAGAGTTGATATAAAAACAATTGTCAAAACTTCATCATCCAAACATCTGATATTGATCCTTCCATGTCAGCCAGTGCTCTGGATGCTGCAAAAGTCAACACCCCCCTTCTAGCAATTGATCCTGTGCAGTAGCAAACTACCACACCTACCTGTCTGAAAATATACCTTTTCCAAAATGCACAGGAATAAAAATCCAACTCCCTGTAAGGAAAGATGAGGGGTAAGACACTTTGACCTCCTTATGAAATTTTGTCCAGAGAGTCTGATACTGTTGGTTTCTCCACGAACCAGAGTAGAGCCCAGTGTAGCTACAATGGTTCACAAGGCTGGAGGAGATCCCACAGCTACAGCCTCTGACTGCAATCCTATTCTATGAGGGGATCCCATTGATCAGCTCTTGTAATACACCAAGAGTTTTCTCCTCTTATCCAAAAAAATATTGCCCCTTGGCCTCCCTAAAACCACATAAAATAAATTCACAGGCAGTTTCCTGATTTTAAGTCTGAGACCTCCATACAAGAGACAAAAAAAAAAAAAAAAAAAAGAGCAATGCAGCTCAGTCCTCAAAATCCTCTGTCATGGTGACACAAAATAGGAAAATACAGACTGTGAGAATTCTCATTCTTAACCATCTCCTGACAAAAGTTGAGCTTGATGACCCTGTTGTACACAATCGTATTTAATAGGTATTTGAAGTGAGGTCTAATCCCAAGGGCTCAGGATGGCAATTTTCAAATCAGATATATTTTCTGATTTTTTGGCACACAGGAGGATCCATGTACCTGTTGTCTTTTGACGGCTGTTTAGCTGTTAAATGTCCTCTTCTCTCTCTGCTTGCAGCCTTTTGTCCATCTCT
Organism: Corvus brachyrhynchos; assembly: GCF_000691975.1. NCBI lineage: Eukaryota > Metazoa > Chordata > Aves > Passeriformes > Corvidae > Corvus > Corvus brachyrhynchos. The sequence continues at coordinate 12,809,437 of NW_008237239.1, read as the reverse complement.
TAAATATAGCAGGAAATTTTTCACAGCCTTCTGCATGGGAAATAAAATTCTCTGTTACTCCCTCCATGTGTGGTAATCTTGTTTCACTATTACAATAATTTAAAGTCATACTGCTAAATCTTCTACTAAATACTTTGACAGCTGAGAACCGACAACACCATGTTACTAAAAAGACTTAAAATCTCTACCAGGTGTGACAATTACCATTAGTTACTGATGATTTAATACTTTTTCTAAAATTGTATACCAAGGTTTACTGCCAACCATTCAAAAGACATTCAAAAACCTGCTTAATTTCCCAAATTCAGTGAGAAGCATCCACAAAATGCAATGAATAGTATCTGCAAATTACAAGTGAACCACAGAGAAGGCAAAATAGTATGCACAGATCAGCTGAGGGCTTTTGTTGGTTAAATGCCTAAAAATTCTGAATTAAGTGAGAGAAGAGTTGGATTATCAGGCAATGTGGTTTAGTTGTGATAGAAAGAAGCAGTCTGAAACTGCTGTAAGCCTTCAGGACTGGAGATTTTCCTTCCTTCAGCAGAGAAAGTTTGGAAGCTCATCGATAGGACCAGTTTCTGCAGAGCAGGAGGAGGCTTTGAGCAAAGAGCTACATGAAAATGTATGCCTGTCTGAAAAATGAAATGGAAAAAAAAAAAAAAGAGAAAAAAACCCCAAAATTTAGGGTTAGAATTTTTGTCCCTTGATTCACTGTTAGAGTTTGTTGGACTCAGCAAGAACCCTTGGAATCACAGGCTGCCACGACTGTGCCACAGGCAGGGATGCCTCCTGGCCATGCCTGTAAGTACTGTTGCCAGAATCTCCAAGGGCCCAATTATCCCAAATGATGAGTACAAACGGCTCCCAGTGAAGACAGTGAGAGCTACAGGTGCTCAATACTGAACTAAAAGTCAGTTCACTTTGAGTCACACATGAATTGAGGAGCTGAGCTTCAGGAAGCTGCATCTGAATATGTGGGGATTGGCTCTTTCATAAGATAAACACCAAGGAATAAATTCTGGCTTGAACAGATTACAATAAAAACTCTTCCCATTTATCTTTTTAAAAATAGGAAGTTGTATAGTTTTAAAATCATCTCTATTTATTATTTTTTCTTTTCCGACAATGCTCCTTGGGGGCTTAATAATCTGCAGAGAAGCCCCGCCTGGCAGCAGCAGGCAAGCAGTGTTCTGGAAGACACAGAGCAGAACTGATGGCAGAGTCATTGTGGAAGGTGGCAATTCAAAGCTCAAGCAGAAGTAACTGGCAAAAAGACACTGTCATGTGCCAAATCCCAGCACACTCCTTAAAAGGCAGGTTGTGTGCAGCTGTGAATTACATAAGCGGAATTTTCTTCCTATCTGCTAAAAACCTTTGTTGCCTTGTAAGCTGCTTGCAGTCAGTGGCCTCCTGGTGACTGGCTTTGCAAAGTTTACCTGAGGTACAATTTATATACTTGCAAACCAGTTGGTTGTTAGTTTGACTTCATGAAAGCTTCCTTATGTTACAGTTGTTCGCTATAAATTAAGTTAACATGAGGAAATCAAGTGCATCAGTAACAATTTGGCAACTGGTCAATAAGGAATCCATGCATAAACCCATTTCTATTATCTGACATAATCCATAGATGCTGGAATGAAGGGAAGTCTATTTTCATCATTCTTTAGGAAAGTAGTAGCCTGCTATGGTAGAAAATTGTGGTGAGTGCTTCCAACCACCCTCTCTATCAAGCAGGGGACTGCTCCCTATCCCTGTGGGCACATCAACAGGGCTGCCTGGGCAAACTCTTTTTTCAAAGACTGTTTATAGCCTGTTGTGAGGAAAACAGCTCTTTTTCCCTGGGGACTGTAAGAAAAGAAAGACAGATCTTAGCAGCCAGAATGTGAAAAATTTTTGGCTTATACATAAAGTTTAGGGAGGAAATGTTTCCTGAAGTTGTCCTTTTTCCCTTTTTTGCCCATCTTGCCCATCATATCTTAGTGAGCAGTCTCATGGATGGAGTTATATTAGAAATCTATAGGTAGTAATTTTATTCTGAATGCTGCATCATAGTACAGCTGGGTATCATTTAGGGAATTTCTTCTGGATTTATATTATTTCTATCTGTTACCATATTTGTAAGTGAATTTAAAAGACAGTTATAATTACTTATAGAAGATGATGGTTTACTTTTTTATCTTTTGCCTTTAGCTTCCCAGAGATCTTGAGTGAGTTTGTAAAATTGCTTTTAGAGCAAGCTCTGGCAGTGCAGTGTATAGTATGGGTTACCTGAACACTATCTAAACAATAGTAGCTGTCTGGCAAAAAGCCGACAAAGGTAATGCAGGCTGAGTCCATCTGCAGAGCAGTAATGATCTAATGACAAAAACTGAGAAATGCAGGGAAAATCTGGGGCCCCCAGATACAATTAAGGAGTAAGCAGGCTGAGATGCAGAGGAGGAACCCCAGAGGGAGACAGGCGAAAGAATGATGATTAATATCAGTATGCGTTATGCTTGATAGGACCAGTCACAGCAATTACACCAGTGAGTCTAAAAGGGGGGCAGGGGCATATGGTTGCACATAAGGCTCAGAAGAGCTATTATATTCAGATATCACCTAGATCACTGTGAAATAGTACCTGTAAGGATTGCACCACGAGCTGTCCAGGAATTCACATGCATGGACAGCACTACAAAGTTTGTTATGCCAAAACTGCTGCATTACTATTAAAAATGCAATTTTTACAGCCCAAGTTCCTCTCTGGCTATTACAACAAAAGCATCTGCTCAGTGCTGCTACTCAAGACAAGACTGCCAGCCCTTTAAGTGAATGGGATTTTCGGAATAAACAATCAGGATGATTATGCTTTCCACTGCTGCAGGGATTTTTATTTACTTCTACAGCTTATTAATATAGACAAGAAAAAAAAAACAGATAAACATTTTTTGGTTGTACTAGATGGCAAAAGTATATAATTACATCGCTCAATCTCATCAGCTCCCATCAGTCTAAGCTACTTTATGAACATATTTATAACTGTTGAGTATAGAGCAATTACAGAAAAACATTCTCCATTCTGAATGCATCTGCACATTTAGCATGGTCTGATCTAATTAAATCTCACTTCCACTAAAGTCAACTGAAGTATTTTCATTCCAGGCTAAGGAAAAGGCACAATAGGAACAAGAAGACCCCAGTTCCTACAGTCAAACCTTCAATTCTAACCGAGGATATTTCTAGAAATTATCTAAAATATGACCTGAATAAAACCCTCAGCTGAGACAAAGTTTTTGGCTTTATTTGCTCAGCAGGAGTCAAAAAACATCCTACTTAGTTAGTGTACTTAGTGTGGGGTACAATGTAGGAAACTGTACTCTAAACAAATACCATTTGGGCAAAAAAAAATTAGGGGGAAAAACAAGAAAGAACATTCTTATTCAAGTATTTACAGACAGATGAAATCAATCTCAATATTTTTCTCAAGTACTTCTTTTTCTCAGAGACACAGTGAAATATTTTAGGGTTTCCTGTGCCCTAAAATCTCTATCAGTGCTAGTATCTGGGAGACAATTGAAAGAATTTAAAGGAAAAAAAAAACCCTGCATGAGGTTTGATAATGCTATTAAGATAGACTATTGGATTTTAGTGGAGAAAAGACAAAATATCTGAAACACTTAAAAGTGAAAAGTTAACATGACATGCAAGTTTAACAGGCTTAATTCATAATTTCATATTAAATTCATATTGATTTTTTTCTCACCAATACTCCCTTTATCTAAACAACCTTTGACTGTCAAAAGCCTGGGGAAATTGCCAAAGACCACTTCATTAATACATTCAATGGGAATTGTTCAGTCTCACAAATATAACTAGGCTATGTTTATTTCGGGACAAAAGGCACAGTTAAATATTCCAGCTTGAGCCAGCTGGGGAACAAACTTTATGTTGGAGGTTTGACAAGTGGCAAAAATTCCTTTGCTCACACGACTGAGAATACTTAGCAGAAGTTTTTAATAGCTGAGCAGAAACTACACACCGTGTCATTGACTTCAAAGGCCTCTCACCTATATGGAAGGAGAAGCTTTTTCTAACACACTGAATTTGTTTTCTTTAAAGGAAAATCCATGGAATGTGTCTATTGACCAAATGTCAAGTTAAGTACAGATGGAGATTTTTTTTCTCTCTATTTTAAGCCAGATTCTTCAATGATAAGCTTAATTCTAAGTGTAATTAGAGTACAGAAGTGTCAAATCATGTCCTTGGTTTTAAAAAACTAGATTGGTGAGTAACTTTCAAAGAAGCTGATTTGATCTTTAGTTTTTAAAATTAAGAAGGCAGAAAACATATACATACTGTGTCACAAGCACAGTGCTGAGTACAGATTTTTAAAAAGAGAAACAACTTTGAACCATATTAAGGAATTAAAAATTTTAAAGACTTTTGTGACAATTTAACATTACTTTTCAGGACACATCACTATCTTCCATTTTCTTTCTCTGTACATTACTAACAAAACATCCATAAATTTAAGTACACAAACAGAATTTGAATGATGTAATTAACTGCCTGGCACACCAGAAGAGGCTGTTTCTCTGATTGCTCCAGAAAGAAAGGAAGTGCACAACTAATTATATAAATAGAAATTCATGACCATGAGAAAGCCACTTTAGCCTTGAAATCACCAACATGGAGTGAACGAAAACTATCACAGTAGTGACACAGACTGAACCTAAGAGCAACCATACATTTCACAGGGAACAAGCACGAAAAGAGTTGGCACATGAGAACTAAGCCCCAAAATGGATAGAACTCAGTATAGGACTTTTAACAACAAGCAGAAAAATTCCTCTTTCTCTTCTTTTTTTTCCAATTTATTTCACATTTGAAGGGATTTCTGATTTTGGGGTATTTCGCCTTTTCTTCTTTGTAGTAAGTGTTAGGTAAATTTAGGTCTTATCAACAAGAGTTATGTACACAAATATGTAAATAAGACAGTGAGGAATATGATTTGCATTCTTACACAATCACATTACACAAGCCAGATTTACATTTAAGCCCTTCAAATAAATAAATCTAAAGAAATATGGAAAAACATACAAATAAAACTGGAAAGCTGCATCCCTGTTCTATGCAGACATATACACATACTTCTACACACCTACAGTTTCTTGATAACTGAGTCATTATTTCTCAGTAATTAAGCTAGCAAAATTATTTTAGTTACATACTACCATGAACCTTTCCACAATTTCTGAGTCCCACTGAGTTGCTGTGAATTCCTACCAGAAGAGGATGTAACTCACAAGTCTTTACAGCAGGGAAATATCCTACTCTGACATAGTCAAAAATTACATAAGACAATTTTCTCCAAAAGGAAGGATATCCCATGCTTAAGACTGGATTGATAAAAGAAATCAGGTTATGTTCCTTACTATTTCACAGTCTTTCATTATGGCCTGAGGCAAGTGGTTTAACCTCTGTGTATCTACTTGCTATGACTAAAATGAGTATAACAACATTTTTTTCCCTTTATTTTTTTGTCTGCCTTGCCTTTGGGTATTCTCCATCAAGGTATGTTTTTTCACTTTGACTTCAGTCCTGCTAAAGTTCCCACACTTCAACAGAATTATCCATATACTTACTGCTGCACACACTGAAGGCAACCTGCTGCCCTGGGAAAAGCACCTACCCCAACAAATCTTCAAAAACACTGTGAAATATAGAAATAAAAAATATCTGCTTGTCAAAGCCATTCATGTTTATTACATATTTTTATGAATAACTTTATTAAATATTTATGCCAGTGATATCTGTATATTATAAAAAGGAGTCTAGAATAACAATGGAGAGTTGTGATAATTTAAAGGTACTCAAGCTTAGTTTCAGTGGTTTTACATATAATAGCAAAGTCACATGAGCTCTAAATATGCAAGAACAAGGTGAAAGTACTAAATAACTTAGGGAGTGACCAAAATCATTAATTCAGCAGGTCTAAAATGCTTTGCACAAACAACTATACTTTGAAAAGCAAAATCTAAAATTTGGTGTACTGTCAACATTGTCTGAAATTACCATTTTATACAGAAAACACACTAATCCTATAATGTAAAATTTAGGTACTTATTGTTACTGAAATACTGTTACCTCACTTTATTGACATGACTCAATTAATGTGTGGAAACAATGCACTGTAGAAATCATTCCGCTCCCATAGCAGAAAAAAAAGTGTTTACATGAAGGACACTTTTTTCCAGACTAACAAAAAATTAATGTATGGCATGTCTCAAGCCTCCGGGAAATTCCTGACCCAGAATGTGCATTACTTCATTTTTTTCTCTTCTTTTCTTATAATCAGCTTAGCTTGTAAACAAACTGCAATATCATTATCAACAATATTTGTTAAATAACATCTATTCACAATGCTGTTTTCCTAGTTGACAGGGACTCTATCACTGGCCATCACTGCTGCTATTACAATATATTCCTTTAGTTCTTTTCTGCTGGTTTAAGCACGCTGCCCACACAAGCATTTTTTCCTCACTCTCCCCCTCTTGTGCTACCTCAGATCAAACATCTTTTGTCTCTCCGTTTTCAGTGCTCCATAAAACAAATCTGTAGTCAATCTGAGGACACCTGGCATGAACTTAGCAGTGGATTCTTTGACCTTTTTAACACATGGGGGTCAAACATCACCATCAGCAGTTGGAGAGAAAAATGTGAAAGATCAAAGTCTTCCACTCCCACTACTGTTCTTGTTTTCCTTTGTTGATATGTGCACTGCTGACAGAAACCAGAAATTTTTAGCTCAAAAGTGCAAATATTTGATAGGAAACTGAGGCCAGATGTATAAACCTAAACCAAACAGCAAATATTTCTGTGATTCTTTTAACAGCAGTGGAAAAGGTCCTTTTTAACAAACAAAATCTTTCTCCTGGAGGGAGATGTTTGTAAATCAAACACTGTAGGTTTTATTAGTTGATAGACTGTTGATACTAAATAACAGCTGACTTTAAGCCCAAGAGCAACTGCATAGACTCCTTTCATTGTTGAGCTGAGCTATGCAAAAAATAAACACCATAAATCATGAAAACTTTGCTTTGTACAAATATTTCATGCTAGTAATATACAACACTTTGGTAGAGAAGGCAATGTTTTTTAAAAACCACTTTTTTTAATCAGTCCCTCTCTAAATCTATATCTCACAGAAAATTATTCATTTTCATTCACTTTGCTTGAAACAAAATTTTCTTTTTTGTTTTTCAACTACTACTTTTCTCTGCTGACCTTTATGTGGCCCAACTTTTAGAGGAATGTAATGAAAAAGCCTTCAAGCATCTTAACAGTTACAAATTGTTCATATTTCAAACTGACTCTATCTCAAATCAAATGTCAATATACATTTGGTCTCTTAAAAAGGCACAACATTGTTTTTGAAGTATGTTCAGAGAAGTATTGAAGGAAGAAAAAAATAAGAGTACAGAATCAGAAGGACATGGATTTGGTCTACAGTTGTACCTAATTTGTCTTGTAAAGTCAGACATCAAGTTCTCTCAGCTATTCCCATTTTTTTGCAACTCAACACAAAACTGAATGAGTATAAGGTGTGAAGTTGCCACTGAGGCAGTAGCGGATAAAATTTTAGGGCACCCATCACAGTATCACCAAAGTCTGATACAATTCTGACACAAAGTCTCTTATTTCCTTAAACTTTTTTCTTTTGCACCACTTGAATTGTCACATTGAATGTCACATTGAATGTCACAGTCTCACAATGTGCTAATAATCTGGGAATCTTATTTAACAAGGATTCTACACATGTAATTACAGTTAAGCTGACTACATGAAAATAATATAATTTAGCATCGAGGTTTGTCGAGGACTTATTGTTTGGTGGCAAAGATCTTTGGAAAAGCCAAACCCTTTGTCCATGTCCCTCACTCTCTTGGTACAGAAACTAGAAAGGTGCTGCATGCCATCTCCTACGTGACTTAAGAAAGGACTACTGCTAAAGATCAAGGCCTCTCTCTCAAGTAGACCCAACACCCACACAGGGGTCAGAATAACAGTCTAATTACTGAAAAGGGTAAAATCTAAGAAATCACCCAGTTGCTGAGTTCCCTTTACACACTGCATACATAATACCTACAAAACCAGGCCATGTACATTACAAAGAGCTAACTTGTAAAATTTGTGGGTTTAAGTCAAGTATCAAAACAGAGCACATGTTGAAAATCACTGGATGATTTATCAACTAACCAAAATATTTGAACAAGTCCTTGGAGGATTATAAGGCAGAAGCAATTTCCACACCAACTTAATCAATCCCCGCTACAATTTCCATGATTTGATGTTTTTAGAGAATTTTGATCCAGTCTTAATTCCCATAGCTTCGCCATCTGCACAGCATTTTTATGAAAGGTAATTTTATCCCCTCTACCAACCTGTTAAATATTGTCATGGGAGGATTTATTAGTTTCCATGACTCCAGACAGTATTTTATTCTTCCTCTGTTGTCAGCTGGCAGACCCAAGTTCCTAATTTTATCAATTGAAAGCACTGAAACCATTCATCAATAAAATACTCTAATTTACCTGTTCTATCACTCAAGAGCAACACTTGCCTTTCAGCCCAGAGCTGACAACCTCTTTCCCAGAAAGAGAGGGAGAAGAAGGACGTTTTTCTGTGTGATGTAAATCTCTGCAAGTTTAGGACTCTAGGTAGAGCTCCCCCACTTTCTAATGAGAAAATCCTTCAGAAGTATGATCATAACAGAAGTCTAATTGGTACAATTTGTCAGAGAAATGTAATATTCCATTAAGGTCTAAGCTTTTTAAGGACACTAAACTCACTTTACTCTTAAAATTCTACACACACTACTGATGATCTTTAATTACGATAGTGCAGTGATTAATAAAAGTAGCAATGAGATCAGCAGTCTAAGCACACATGAACTGTTTCTGCTTTAGGGAAGCCTGAAATGCATGATAGTGGATTTCTTCCAAATGTATTTATGAGAAAGCTGTTTATCTTCTGTAGTAGAGCTTGATTCATAGTCATTGCATTTGTGTCAATGAATGCAGCACAAGGCCTTTAATACTCCCTGGTTGGGAGCTAATGCCTTTAGCTTTCCATTAGGTAATTTGAAAGACCTATTCATTTTTTTCACAGTCAGCTAACTAATTCTTTAACACTTCATTTCAATACCACTAATACTTACTAAGGGATTGACTTCACTAAGTGAACAATCTCAGCTGTCTCAACATTTCATCGTTACCTGACATATATAGCTGTGTCTAAATCAATGAATCACACTGAGGTAGGTCTATCCCCTTAAGCATTTTTTTTTTTACATCTAGTCCCAGTGCTCCTCTTTATTGTTCAACATGAAACTTCCAAGATCTATGGGGAGTTTGATATAAACTTGCATCTTACCCCCCTTTCTATACTGTCCTTCTATCCAAATTAAAGACCATCAGCTCTACATCTCAGGAACCAGGACTGCATTTCAAAATGCTTCTTCTCTGATGCAACTCATGGCAAAGGTGGCAAAGAAAAGACTGTTTCTTCTTTTGCAGCAAAGACAATCACATATCATGATGACAGGCAGAGTGGAGGAAAGGTGAATTGGGTTCTCCTTTTACCCCAAACTTGTCAGAATTCATTCTCTTCCAGCACAATTCTATCAGATACACCAAGGAAGATTATCAGGCATTAACTCATGAAAAGTTTTCAAGATGAATCAGTGAACACACTGTGAGTTTAAATTTCTGTTGGCATCAGCTTAGACTAAAAAAATGCAAATGTAGTCATTTATTTATTCCAGGTGGGCTTTAGATAAGAAAAAAATTATAGAATTGTATCTCCTAGCATGTCTGCCTCATGCACAGCAGTGTATGAAAATTCCAAGTAAAAGATACAAATGTACATTAGAAGTAAAACATCACTGTATTTAAGCTAACCTTCTTTCAGTGCCTTCACTTAAAGTAAAAAAGGCCCTACCAAAGTGCAGAACATGTGACTTCTGTTGCGAGCTTGCTTGAGCATGGTGTCTTTGCAGCTTCTGCTGCTCTGAAGAAGTTATTACCCCTCAACTGCAAACTTGTCAGTGTCTCAAATACATCACCACTGGGTGTTGCAAGAAGTTACTTGATTTGAATCTTTTAGAATCTCTTTTGTAGTTGAATAATGCCAGAATTTTAATTTTTTAATTCTAAATAGCTTATTAGTGGCACACACAGGTTGTATGTCACCTTATTTTTGGCATAACCAGGTTTGCATTACACTGTTTAAAACAAACAAAAACAAACAAACAAAAAAAAAAACCAAAAACAACAAAAAAACACAAGAGAAAAAATAACACCAACTGTGTCCTGGGAGGAAAAAAATCAGATGAGAAAATACTGTTTCTGGAAGCTTCTTAGTATTAGTTTAGTGATCCAAAACATCAAATGATCTTTGTCTTTCCAGAGGAATGTCAGCTGAGGAAGAAATGCTGGTGTTTGCCTGTAGGATGCCTGTCACTGTGGTTCCTCCAGGGCAGCTCTAAACTCCTTTGTGAATTTCATTTCTATGAAAAGCAGAAGGGAACATGTCTCAAATAATCAGCTGGTTTTGTGTGCCGAGGATCAACAGTCACCTTTCTACCCAAGTCTGAGTGAATTCCTTTGCCAACAGAAAGCAGGTGTCAACTTAAATCCTACATTAACAAATGTTATAGCAGATATAGTATACTTTGATGTTTTACTGCCATAAGAAATTATACATTTATGTAATTTAAAGCTGGCTTCTCCACATTAAGACTTACAACACACTATCATGATAACTAAATAATTTTCAAACTTTTGTATTATAACTAAAACCTAATTTAGGTACCTAAAGGCATCCCAGTTTTCAAAGATAACTACAACTAAACATGACCAGAAGCAAGTAAGAAAAATGCAGAAAAAGTAAATAAATGCAAATAAATTACATAAACTTTTTCTGAGTACAGAGTAAAGTACTACTGTACTGAAGAGTGGGTATATGGATGTATTATCTTGGAATTTCCTCATTATGACAGATTTTTATGGTGAAAAGCAATGAAATCTCGTATAAATCAGAACCAATTCACTTCTTTCATGACTGCAAAGCCTCTTGTTACTTTTACTGTCAGAAAAGAGAATCACTTCATAGGAAATGGTAGAACCAGCTACACATGTTCAGCATTGGAACACAGAAATCACATTATAAGATTACTATTGAGTTCTTTTAACTCAGACAAAGCCCTCTTGTTAGCAAATGATACTTTTTATTTGGCCACAATTTGTAAAGGCAGATAATATTTTCCATTTCTATCATAAATTTCATCACTGGATATGAAAGTCAGCTAGTGGTTATTGGCTGCTTGTGCACCATATGATTCTTGAGAGATTGTCTGGTTTTTTGGGTACAGAGATGGAAGCACCAAATGAACTATTTTATCCTCAAGGCCTGTGGAAGTACAGGATAGGAAACCCAGTCTTCCTGGATCTCAGCTCCTGTGTCCTCACTACCAGAACACCTTTCTTAACTTTAAGCACCCTTGTTACCATGAAAAGGACAGGCAGGAAAAAGAAAAAACGGAGTTAAAAAGAGAGATCATACATTAGTCAAATTATTAAATAAGCCAGTTTTGAATGAGTGTTGATTTAATTCTGTCTCTCCTAATTTTCCAGAGTATATTTGAAGAAATAAAAGGAAAATCATCACTGCGATTGTCTGTAGGATGAAGAATTGGAAGTCACCTACATTATTTTGCAGAAGTCCTACATAAATAAAATGGGTTTGGAAGAGAATATGAAACATCAAACATCCATCCTCCAGTCTCAAATAACTCTGTTCCAGTAATTTTTAAGACTTTCATAAATTCTAGAAAACAAAGCTGAATCTCAATTAAGGACTGCTGAAGGGAGAATAGTGTCCTATAACACTGACATCTGGACTACTGCTAGCACATGTAATGTATATCTGTCACTGACAGCTTATCAGGTTATATATCATTCTGAGTCATTAGTCCTGTCCTTCTCAGCAAGTACAGGAATCTGCAAAACCAACACAGACATAGAAGAAGTACTCTGAGAAGACAAACTCACTTACATGTAACAATCTTAGAAGGTAATCATAAGCCATTAATATAATGCAGACCATAAATGTCAATACAAATAGTCAAGTGTATGTCAACAAGCAGGGTATGGACATGACTGACCTAAACAGTCAACTTATGGCAAATGATAGCTTTGTAAATATCCCCAGCTATGGATACACATTTAATCTCCATGTGCTAAAGATCCAATAAGAAAAAATTCAAAGTAATTTCATGGCTGGGGGGGGGGCAGAATCTGTTCCTATTTCCATAGCCCTGTAAAAGAGCTCCTGAAAAACGTCCAAGAGGAATGTAGTGTGCCCCAACACAAACTTATTCAAGATGTAACTAGCAGATAAAACATTACACATGACACCAACTGGTTAAACAGAGGCAGGCTCCACATGCCTTGTCATTTGATCATGATAGAGATTGATCATTCGTGTTACTGGACTAGACTGTAATGAAAAGCTTCATGAATGTGTTAAGGCCATTTTAAGAGCTCACTAGAGACTCAAGTGTGGAAAGAGCATGCCTAAGCCAAGTTCTATATGCAGTCCATACACCATCATGAATAATGAAGTGTTTCAGGCAAAAAAAGAAGATATTACAATGAGAATTTTTTTCCATCGCAGGGATTTTGGAGGAATTCTACTGACTTGATAGAGAGTGTCTGGACTGGGGAATACATTTAACCATTTGTTTGAATCCATAAACTGAAGAGTAACTTAGTGGAAGAGGCAGGGGTTTATATAATATTAGGACCAAAAAAAATGTGAAAGAACCTTATAAAAGACTGCTGTGGAGGGCTGCTGTTTGCAAACACTTAACTAGCACAGCTATTAATTCCTTCTAAAACATGGCAGGTTTGTTTGCCTGTAAAAACACAGCAAAATTGTTGTCAGGAAATGTACAGCACACAGGCTTTCCCTGAGTTTTGGAAGCATGACAGATATCCATAAGTTTAGGATAATATTAGAAGACACATATAAAAACCAGTAACTCATTTATTTTCATAAGAAACTTTAGTCCTTTTTAACTTTTATTTAGTTACTAATTAAATGCTTTCATTTAATTATTAACATTTCCTCTTAGCATCTGAACACACAAATTTTAGAAATTACATACAACTTTAGGGGGCTGTGGCTCTGCTTAAAAATTTCACTTCTGAAGTATATGCATTCAAAAATAGAGGAAAATAGTTTATCAGAAGAATTAGACCTCCCAGACTCTATTCTCTCAGTGTCATTATCAGGCCATGCCCATGTTCCTCAGTTCTGCCAGTAGTGACAGTCTCATTATCATAGTAGAATAATGACAAAAAATTAGACAATGTAGGGACCACTGAAAATTCTGAAAAATAAAAAATTGTTTCAGTGTGAATAGTGTTTTAAGTGTTCAGAATGTGATAGTTAATCCTTTATTAAACAAAATTAAATATTGAAAAAGAATTTCAAATGTAAGTAAAAATATTTTAAATAAAAATACTTTTTAATAAATTTTAAATGGGCCATTGTATGAAAATAAATATGATTTTATTAAATATTTAGTTGTAGCCAAAACTATTTCTTATTGAAAATGCTAGAGTTGTAAAATGTTGTCCCACTCTATTGCTATATAGGGGGAAAAGTGGTAAATGTACAGATAATACAAATCTTGTGGTGCATGAACAAATGTGGTCTGTTCCCCAGAATCAACCAGATTCATAGTATCACATTTTTATAATACAATGTGTTGTAATTGGTGGCTTTAAAGAACTGACAAGTTTTGATTAATGATCCTTATCACACTGTTGCACATTTGATTTGACGCAGTGTGCTTTATTTGCTGATAGTATTCAGAACTGAGATTATGATTTAATTATGATCAGAGATCTTTCCATTTTGCCTAGAACATTAACTACAGTGACAGAAATCTTAAAAGAAAAAATAGCATATGGCTAATTGGCTGGCTGAATAAACAACTGCCCTTTTTTTTAAAGGGCCTTCTACCAAATATTCAACTGATTCCTACTAGCAGCAGCAATTCACCGGGTCTCTGCTCACAGCATCAAAGAGAATGCAGGAAACAGATGTTAACACTTGCCTTGATGCAGAGGAAGTGCCATTCTCTTAAATGCATCCCATAATATCATGTGGATTAAAAGCCAATTCAATACATTTTCATATCCAATGAATCAAGTCTAAACCAGAAACAGAGATGTGGGAATTGAGCCAGCCCCTTTTGGTGAGGAATGCCTTAGAAATGGCCAGCTAGAGCAAAGTAAACAGCTTGAGTGTGGGTTCTCCCCAGCCTGCAGGAGTCATTCATTAGGGGCCTTCAAGAGATAAGGAGAGCACTGACATGGTTGGGGATAGCAGCTAAAATTATACACTCACTCTGCACTCCTCAGACATTTGTCACCACAAGATATAAACATTTATGTCAGTGATAACAAACCACTTACCTTATTTGACTATTTTGAACACCAGTGGAATATAAGGAATATCATAGCAGTGTGATATGTTTCTGCTAGAGAAAAATTATATCACAACTACAGTGGGTTTAGATGCTATAAATCAAATTGCACAATCTCTCGTGACAAAAGTGCAAGACTCATAACTGCTACACAAGTATTCTTGATCACTACAGTGTAATAAGGTGACTATAATACAGTAATTAACTTTCTGTACAGTGTGCATGTGACAGAAAATTCAAGATTTTCACCTTAAAGCCAGCAGGAGCTGGTGATCAGCACTTTAGTTGTGTCTCCTCAATGTTAACTTTTGAATAATTCCTAATACTAATTCAAATTTTCACACTTGCCTGCAAAACAATAAACAAGTAAGAAATTTAGCACACTGAAGCTTAAGCCAGAAACGTTGTCTAAAACTGAGTAAAGCAAAAGCATATTTGAGTGATGAGGTTTAAAATTAGAATCACTTGACTTCTCACATTTCTGAAAGGATTTCACCTATGAACACCAAACAGGATTTTTAGCCTTGCAGGATATATAACAAACATTTGTTGAGGAAGTTCATCTTTCAAATTCTTACCTATAAAGCAAGTTTGTTAGCACTGTGAGGACTTGTATTTACAAGAAAAAAATATAGTTCACTTTCAAAAAATCCTTTCAATTCAAAAATAAATAATGTGAACACAAAGTGTCTGTATGGTCTGGCGATGCTCTATGCCTTTAGTATTTGGGTGACATTTCCTGTGTATTTGCTTACTCTAAAGTATATTTGAATGTTGGAGCTTCTACAGCGTTCTCTTAAAATGCCACTACTCTGAAAAGTGACTTCAAAATATAGGATTGTTTGATGTTTGTTGTTTCTTAGTGATTTTGGTGCCAAACATGTTTCAGTTCAAAGTCAAAAAGATTGCTTTCTTTCTGATTGTTAGATCTGCAATTTGATCCAAGTTCCAAAGAGTCAAGAGGCCTCCATTGCTAAAATTCCCATTGGATTTCCATGGTCTGTATTTTGTTGCAATTATAGTTATTGAGATGCCAGTGTTGTTCAAGGAATCTGAAGTCTATCAATATTATTTCTTGATGATGCAACATAAAGAATAGCCTTTTCTCTCTGCTTTAAAAATATTTTTTAAAAATAGAGTTTATCTATTCTTCAGCAGGCAGATGAAATTTTTTTGCATTGTGATCTGTGAAGTGAAAAAACCCACCAAACTTTGAAATAACTAAGTGATGCAGCTACTAATTTTAGGGATCTTTTTGGAACCAGTTTTAGATAAGTACAGCACAATATTAAGACAAAGTTTCTTGCACTGTTGGTTTGTGGATTAGACAGAGGGATCTTGAACACACAAGCCAATTAACAGGTATGGGGGGATCCCACAGTGACTCAGAATATTTTTTCTTCGCCTTTGCTTTGAGGCTGCCCCATGCTTTTCCAAACATGGCTGATTTCTCAGGGTTAAAGTGGAATACACTTCACTACAAAACATTTTTCCTGTACTTGTAGAGAAGCTTTTTAAACACAGTAAAATTCTGCCTGTACAAAGGAAACAAAGTTTGACTCATATTGTTCACCTTGAAACTTTGATTACTGAAAACTGAAAGAAAATTTATCAAGACTGTGTGTTGGGCAGCGCATTACTAGGGTAGTGCATTACCTCATTTGGTGTAGTAACAAGGAAAATAGTGCCAACTGAATTTACACTGTAAATGACTCTTGATCTGTCCTTGATAACTACACCTTATCTATCATTAATGATCTGTTTACTATTCGAACAAAGCTAAACTCCTCCATTTACATATGTAGTAAACATCTCTTCCCTTAGCAAACAGATTTGACTCAGTCTGTCCTCACCTGCACTAGACTCCTTAGTACACACGAGGCTCAATTTCCTCTTCAAAAGAAGGTTATTCTCTAAAGTCAATCTTTTTGGTACAAGAAACATCCCACTGTTCTTTTAAGAACTTAAGTATCTCAATCTCTTACGTAGCCTCATTGTCATGTTCAATATTTATTATTTGGACTCTTACACAAGAAAAAGCAGCCCAATTTCTGTTCAAAACTCATATTAATAACACACTGCTTAGCAGAGTTCTGTGTCAGAACCCACAAACAGACATTCAAACTAAAATGCTGTTTAGTGATTAATTTTTCTCTTGCATCACCTGTAGAGTCCTGTTAACTTTGCTCAAATCTCTGCGGCAAGGGTGAAAGTAATTTTTGACCCTTGCCTATAAACAGTTAACCCAGTAATCATTTCCCCTCCTTGTTGGCTGTTTTTTAATTTTGGTGTCTAGAAGCTATTAGACTTCTCAGCTACACCACTTCCAGGTTGACTGGATGATTTTTAGATGTTTTCTACCTAATTAGGCAGGGATTTACACTTTCTCCTGAATGCCAGATATCCAAGTACACCAAGAATTCTATACAAGAGAGAAGTCAGTACAAGGCAGGTATAGTCAGATACAAGTATACCTTCCCCTAGAAAGTATAAAAAATTGCTGAGATAAGGCAGTTTATCAGTAATTTAAAGATAGAAGTGCTTATAAACAGTTGAATCTAGAGAAAATAAAGTCTTGCAGGCCAAAAAATGCATAGTTTAACTTAACCTGTATCAGTATTCCTATCATCTGAGCATTGTTTATCATTGTCATGTACTTGAAATTAAAATGCTAAAGACAAATCTTAGAATGCAAAGCATTTTCCAGAAGATAAATCCAAAAGGAGTGAGAAGAATTAAATCAACAGGTGAGTTACATTCATTATTGCTGGCGCAGTTACAGGCTGCACAGCAGTCCTCGAGAGGATGAGAGTGGATAGAAAGAATATGTAGTTTCTCAGTGAGACAGCATTTCCTGTAGGGTTGCTTTTATCTTACCCCTTAAAACTCATGCCCATGAAATTCTGATTATGGTGAACTAGAATTATATTAAATCCTTTCTTACTTTATGAAACGGGTTCAGTTTCTTTGTTAGTGTACACTGTAATATTGCTACTGACTTCAGTGGTACTAAACCAGCTCACTTTAGCTTAGGCTGGCTAAGTAGGTATTAAAATTCTGTTGGTTTTAATTCATTCTTAGTCTAGAGGTTTCCCCATATTCCCTTTTCATCTGTTAATTGAGATAATTTTTATTAGCTATTTTTCTCTCGAAAAAATGACTCAGCATCTTTTTCATTCCCTACCAATTAACATTTTATTGTTGTGAATATTGACACAGACCATATTTCTAATTGTTCAATAAATACCATGCCATACAGAAATAAACAGAACAGTAATTTCTGGGAAAGTAAAAGACTATGAATCCTTTGTGGAATCTCATTTAAAATGGATCACAGCATCCTATTGTATCCTGTTACAATATCAAAGGCATTATGCTTAAATTAAAGAAACAGAAATAAGGGAAACCATCCAGACAAATGAAAATACTTGCTCAGGGGAATAGCTTTATTCTAATCCTGAAATTGTATATATATATATAGAAAATCTTCATTATCAAAAAAAAAAAAAATCCTAGATGTTGTGACAAGGCTTACTCTAGTAATGCACAACTGAAATTATTTCTGGTAGTCCTCTGGGTTAAAAAAAGCCCCTTGGCCAATTTATGTCATAGGAGTATGATCCAGAAAGAAAAAAAGTCTTTGAGGATTTGAGGATTTACACTACTTTAGTATCTGTACTTTTAGCTTTGCTTTCCATGTCATCAGCTTCAAGAGACTAAGATTCATTACCCTCTGTTCCTTTATTAACTGTGCTATCAAAGGCTTATGATCCCTGCATGACTTCAAGATCTCACTTCAACATCAACTTGGTTCAAGATCGATTCCACTTTTTGTCAATATTATTCAAAGACTCTGGATGTGCATCTCATCTTTTATTTAAGGCATCTATGTATTTAGTCATGCCATGGTAAGTACAGGTCTGATAAAAGCAGGTACAATTCTACTAACTTCAGCTGAACTGAATCTACTGAAACTAGAATTGAACATGATCAGTTGGCATTTGAATAAAAGTCCACCCATATGGGTAAAATCCATGTTTATTCTATTGTCAGCTTCAAATAATATGTCATCAAGCATATTTTGAATAGAAAGTTCTGTGCTATGAATAATTATAAGATGTGATCCTAAAACACCTTAAGAATTTAAGTTAATGATCTTTAATCATTGTTGAATCCAATTAATTCATGGTCTTCTATATTTACTGGCTGATCACAAAAAAATCAAAATATCTGCCAACCTGTATTAATCAGCAGTTTCAAATCCTTATTGGAGTTGACTGTATGCGTATGAAATTTGTTTCATATACAAAATAAAAATCTGTCAAGAGGATCTTGAATAAATATAAAACTCACACTGGATTTTAGTTGTCTGATTACAGCCTCAGAGTGAAATTCCATGTGCCCATATTCCCAACTGCAACATCATCCTCAGTGTTCTCTTCAAACAGGCCACTGCCATTGCTCTTCCTGTTAGAGATCACTGTTGCACTGTCTTTCAGCAAAAGGTAAATTATGCCCCAAAATAAAAGCAGCATGTCAAAACAGCAATAAAAAAGTAGAATGAAATCACCTTAAAAATTCAAGTAGCACTGTCTTGTAGCATTTGCTCAGTTCTAGCTACTGACTCTGAGGATCACACCCGAGAACAATGTGCTCTGAAACTTTAACAAACAGAGGGATTAAATAACACAGCTACTTAGATAGAAATGAGCCCCTCGAATCTTCCTAGCAGGCTGTTGTTAATTTAACAGGTTTATTTCTCCATCAGCCTGATCCTGGTCTATCTCATCTCAATGCTGGGATAACAGACGGTGTGAAGTAGAGAGGTGAACATCCACACTAGAGACCTTTTGTAGCCATCCCCTCCCTGCTCGCTCCCACATGAGCCTCTTAACTTCACTGCACAGATGAAGCACATCCAGGACTGTACACACAGTCTTGGACCCTCATCTCTCCCTTTGTGCTGAGAAATAAACCACCAACTTAACGAAATCATTGATGGCATTTCAAAGGTTAAAACAGCAGTGCGAGTATTCCCTCTTACTTTCTCTCATCTCTCTAGAGAAGACACCACTAGTTCTTTGAAACAGTAAATAAACCTTAAACCTTTACGTGTTCAAAGGAAACGCTGGCTTGCCTCAGAGACCATTCCTTTTGACACAGCCTCCAAAAGCCTGCTCACTGGCAAGTTCATCCTGTTCCTCAGGCAAGACCTGGGTATTCCCTGCTGTGACAGAGCAAGCCCTTCTTCCCCTTCTCCCTCAGTGAAAAGTACATCTTCTTTCTAGCCAGGCTAACCTTTGACTTTGTCTAGAGCATAACAATATTCTCTCTTTTGAAAGCTTCCGGGAGGACTTCTTGCTTTAAAGCACAGAATTGCCCTAATTGGACCTCCAAGAATGACTGTCATCTTTTTTACACATTACTTCCAAACTCACTATGCTCCCCATCTCTCCACTCTGTAGTGTTAGATTTTGTTAGGTTTCAGATTAAAATAAATTAAAGCCAACTGCATGAGGTTAAAGGCACTTTAGAGTTTAAACCACTGTTATTGCAGTATCTCTCTCTCTACTGTGGCACTAGCATGCATCCATCACATTGTCAGTTCTCTTTTCAGGGTACAATTGACAGAGAACAAGATGGAAACAGTCCATCAATCTGGTGTCACAGCTGTAATAAAAGCCTGCAGAAAACCTCTAAAACTGCTTACACTCAGCTAGAGCACCAGTGTGCTGGCTGGTGTAAAGTATTCAACAGAGCTGCAAAGAGGTAGCATGTCAGATGGAAAAACTGCCGTTGGAGGCATTTTGCAAGTACTAAGTGCTTGCAGATACCTCCCTGTCACAACAGGAGAGAATGAGAACTGCACAAACAAACACTTCTGCAGTTCCCACACTGAAGCACAGATAATTCAGCTATGCTTTCTTCTGTGCTCCTGCATCTATTATACTCATTACTATGCAAAGGGACAGTCACCCAAGCCACAAAACACTTCTATAAGTAAACAACTAATTCATAGAGATTAAACATACAACTCTTCTCCATGAACAGATAATTTTTTATGTGTTTTTCATGTACACGATATATCTGCCACACTTGGAAAATTATAGACAACACACCTGAGGTGCATTTCTTGTACAAAAATACTGAAAGCCACAGTAAAGACAGGATTGCAAGCTGTCAGAATAAACACATAACATGTAAATCTCTACTTACAGTTCACAATGTACAAACATTCCATGGAAAACGTGTCTTAGATACTCTGCTCATAAAATGAAAGATCTCATGTACGAGAAATAAGAGATACAAACCCTGCTATCTACTATTATTCACATTCTTGGGAACAAATAGGTAAGTGAAGAGATAAAAGTCATCAAGAGGGTGTATATTTAGGAGGCAAATAGAGAAGCATAAGAAAACAAATACACTGACAATATAAGGAGGAGACTGTCTCTTAGGAAAGACACATGGAATAAATTCTTCTTCAGAATACAGTCGATTTCTAGAAATACATATGCATGTTATACTGATTTTTTTTTTTTTAATTAAACCTGATAGGAATTAGAGAACCACTTTTATTTTAAAGAGGATCAGGAAATACCTCCATCACCCTATTTACTCACAAGAAGAAAGCAGTCGGTATATTAAATTGCTGCTTTGCAAAGTGAACACTAATCACAGGGTATCTTTACGGACATTCTAACAGATTACTTTTACTAATAAAATAGAGACTCACTCTTTAAATTGTTTCTTATTTAAATGATTGGCTCTTCTTCAGTACCATAATCAACCACAAAAAAAGGTGGTTACAAAGCAGCTAAATTCCACAGTGTTGCGCAGCTTTCTTTGTAGCCTCTGTCAAAAATTCACTGGAGGAATTGTTTTGTTTATCAAATCATAATCAGATGTTTGCAGGGTGACCCATAATGTGAGCAGTGGCAGATGTGTCTCAGATTTTTTGTCACAAGATAATGATTTAACAAAAATTGTTTTGGTGAGGACATGGATCTTTCTATCATCACATAAGAGTTCAGCAATCTGGGTAATGAGGAGCAGCAAGAAAAGCAAGTGAGAGAACAGAATGAAAAATAAGATTTTTACTCTTTTTGATTCATTGAGACTAAGCCTTTAACTGCTCTAAGAAATAAGATTTTTCTTCTCAATTTTAAATAGCAGTTCCACTTCATCCTTTATGTGGACACAGAAAAGCCAAAACCAGAGAACAGCTAAAAGCTGGAATTTAGAATAATTCTTACCACATTGGAAATTGATCACTTTCTGATAAATATGAAGGCTTTTCTCACACAGGATAACCAAGAAAGACAAGGGGGAAGGTGAGGAGCCTTTTATCATCCCAGCAAACACAGTGGTTACATGTTAAAAGACCCTCAAAGCAAAGAAACCCTCCGCAACACAAAGTTCACACTTACATTATGGAGCTGACTTCTACACATAACCCTCTCCCTCCAGAGCCAACTGGAGACTGTGTCCATGGTTGGTTTGCATTGTTCACCACTCTTTGAGTATTTTGCCCCTGTCCACAGGGGAGGGGAGATGGAAATGGAAGTTTCTCCTCCTCCCTCCTCCCCTCCCCATTATCAAAAGTCCTCAAGTGCTGCAAAGTCAGCTTTATGTCATACCTCCAGCAATCTAAATAAGCATGAATTTTATGGAGCAATGGGATTTGAAAGGAATTTCAATGATTTCATCTCCCAGTATGTTAGACCATATGAATACACATCCTGTGCAGGACCCTACTTTGAATAAGGGCTGAATTCACCCTCCCTGATAAAAAAGATGCAGTGAAAGAGAGAGTAGTAAGGTTAGAACACCACCTTGTTAATAAAGACGACAAAAAGAGTCCACTAGGTTATTGCTTCCAGAGGTGAAATAATACCTACATGGCTCCAAAATTATGGTTTTGCAAAAGTAATGCATGTTTTCTCTGATGCTGCTGCTTAATGAGACCATGAAAGCAGGGCCTTCCCAGGTGGAGGAGGAATTATCATGCCTCAGCTTGCAGAGCCTCTGCCCAGGTAAACCCACTGCAGGTGTCTAAGTTTGGGACCTGGCACTACAGTGCTGTGCTCTTTGAAGTCCTCTTGCCTCAGCACTGTGACTGGCCTAATTCTCTTCAGCACAAGAGATCCCTTTCTATTTTGAGTTCCGAGGATCAGTCCTGATCTCCAAGATGTTGTATGATATTAAGAAAACATTTTCTGAGAAAATCAGTACCAAGAATTTCTGCTTTTCTACACTTCTTAGAAGAGCTGCACCACATCCAGATGTACATGTGCCTTTCACAGGTTCTTCATTCCAATACTTCTTCTCATATAGCAAAAATATTTGGTCTACCTTAACTCTGAACATGTGGCATCACCAACTGCTAAAAAGAAACATTAGCCCTGAAAGTGGTGACTGTCCTTACAGGAAGTGATTTTTCATTAAATCAAATATAGAGGAGAATTAACAGCAATTAGTGGACATTGCCAATTGTGTACACACATTTTGTATTATTTGGTGATTTTAATTATTAAGTCTCACCCAATCAGGATTTTGCAATTAGTCTTTTATCTATTTGATGCATTCTCAGCACAGTGTTAGGAAGGACAGCTTTGGGCAAAGAATGTTCAGATGTTTGTCTTGGATTAAGTAGGAGGGTGTTAATTGGCAAAATAGTTCATGATTTTCATATTAAATATGAGTACATGCGGCATATTTTCAAGTAAGGAAGTGGCAACTAAGTTTTGCATGCTGTGTTTTCTTTGCTGGTCTTGAAACAAACGATATATGTTCTTGCTAGTATACAGATGGTCATTCATTTCCATGCCAAAGTAATGGTAATTTTTTTGCCTAGGTTTTAACATCTGCCCTAAATTTATCTATTGTTGTGTTACACTTGGCTTTCTTTAATTAGAGTGAGTATAATTTGAAGGCTCTTTTGGGATATATTTTTGAAACTACCCCATAGAGTCTGACTCTTGAGAAGTTCCTGACTCTTCCTGACTCTTGAGAAATTCCAAAATCCTGATGTTATTTTGGCAGCTCCCATTTTCTGAGTTTCCTTCTTTTTTTCAGCAGACAATGCCTTTCTCCAGATCTCCCATACAGACAGCAGGCAGAACGCTAACATCCGGTATGGCTGCTAAATTCTAGTTCATTCAGTTCATGGATACTCTTGTTTCCATTTGTTTTCAATGGTTTCTGTGACAGTCCTTACCTCAGGGCCAACTCATGAAATAGAATTGTCAGCGATCTCCTCTGTCCATTATTTTGAAGATTTAAATCCTATGCTTGTTTGATTATACGGATATGGCTTTTGCTATTTCTAGATTTTCTACTTCAGTTGTTATTTTTTTAAATGGAGTTTATTAATTCTCCCTATACTCCCCTTTAGAGCATTATCTGGTACCTGCCTGAAAGCTTATGTTGAATTACAGCTCCAAGCTGCTGTAAAAAGCATCCTGTGAGGACACACTGTTTGGTTATTCATGGAGATGTGTTCTGCAGATTGTTCAGTCCTGATCTTTCAGAAACAGTTTCATAAACCAGAACTGTATTAGAAAGCTCACTCTCCACTACAGCAGATTATTTAATGCAAATTATCAAGATATTCTGCAACATTTCTAAAAAATATTTAGAGAAAATAAAAGTAACACCTTTCCATCCCGCTTATAAAACATTGCAAGGTCTACTCAGAAGTGCAATAGACTTCTTGTAAAGCCTTGACACCAACGAATTTTGATCATTCATTCCAGTTCACATGTCACAATCTTAAATGAAGGGATTTTGATTTTTACACAGCCAGTGCACTCTGAATTACCTTAGAAGTACTGAAAACATCCATTACATGCGTCCATTTGCTATTGCTCTTTATTATTTTATTTAGGTTTATTTAAAGTGCTCATCCATAGCTCTGTTACTTATTTGCTATTCATTTGCCTTAATCAGAACATTCAGTAAACAGTGTTGCTATAGCAATACTGCAACTTTTCATATGACCAAATTCTTGTCTACTGCAGTCTGCATAAAATAATTTTAAAATATTATTCTTAGCTAAAGAGGTCAAGAGGTGCACCTAAAAGGTCACCTCTCACTCCAAGAGCTGGCTTGTATGCTGGTACCAATTAAGAGTACACACAGGATATACTTTATTATTCACATAAATATATGATGAATTAAATAGAAGGCTAAGCATGAAAGGGGTTTCTCTACCTTCATGCACCACAGAGGAGGTTTCTTATTCTCAGGTCTTCAAGGACCAACATAGCCCAGTGTTAAAGGCTAGAAATAGGTCAGAGATTTGCCATTAAATATGTAACGACCCAAATTTCTGTGCAGGTGGTACAGTGTAACAGTCCCTGCTAGTCCAGTCTAGCGAGTAATGCAGAAATGCCACTCTTTGGACCTAGGTTCACAGGGCAGAAATTGTTTCCCCATTTTCCTTGTGCTTGACCCACATAAAGTCCTCTCAGTAAAGATTTAGTACTTGAATTAAATTCACTGATCCACAGTTGTATTTCTCCAGTGTGACTTATGCTGACATAAAATGAAGTGATGAGCATGGCCCTGAGGGCTTTAGGAATGATGGGGCCTTTTGCAGGCCTTTTGGCGTGGGATGAATTTTTGCCCACAGTGAATACATAAAATAACTAGCTAACTCTCCTACTTTGAATAGCAGTTACAAGACAGAGGAGTCTTCATTACTCTGCAGGCTGGGGATTGAAAGTTCCAAAATTAGAAATCTACTCAGGAAAAAAAAACATCCTGGGCATGCTATAATTGAACTGGTTATGAAAAGAGCTGTGAAGAGACTGTACAAGTGAGGCAGCAAATGTACTGCTCAACAGAACAGCAGCAGCAAGAGGAATAGACACTGCAAGCCATTTCTAGGCCAACAAGGCACAGAGGGGGATAGCAGCCAAAATAATGAGAACAAAGGAGAATTAAAAGTGCTTTACCAAAAGATTAATTTCAAATGTCTATAATATAGTTACACAAATACTTCAGTTAATTTATTCTTAAAATAATGCAAATTAATCATACTTTTATTGAGATTGAATGCTCTCTTATAAAGTTTGTCAGTGTCTTTTCAATAGATTTATTTTATTGAGATAAGCAGAGACTTATATTAGGGCTTTTTACCTGTGCCCAGTCCTTCTAGTCAAAAAAAGTTGTACTTCCTATTGCTGCCAGGTAACTCACTGATTCTCTGTGATTAATCAGGAAAGGGAAGGAACTGAAATGACGCAAACCTTTTTGTTCATACTTTGTTTGTTGAAAATATAATTTTTAAAGATTTGTCTAATTAAGGAAAATGTACAGCAATGTACACATCAGAGTCAGATGATGTCATACCAGTCACACACATTTCATGTCCTGTTCATAATTCAAGTGGTACAGGCCTCTTCCCCAGCTGGTTTTACTGACATAGCATTTCTGAAGGTTGTTCCAACAGCTTGGGAACTGGTATTATTTTCTATTCAAGGAAAACAAAAAAATTTTAGGTGTATCTGTGCTCCCTTAACCTTGTTATCATTAATTATTGCATCATTGGAATTCAAAATATTGTCTCTTTTCTTGAATTAATTTCATAGAGATATCAAAAGCTGGGTGGTGTGCATGTACTTCTGCCAAGCTACTTGTCTTAGCCCAGAGTAACTCAGCTGCAGAGCAGGAGGCTTTCTCACTCAACCCTCCTACTCCTTCCCAGCTGAGAATTTTCTTCTGTGCAATAGTTTGCTTTTTTCCTTTGCATCATCTATTTGCTATTCTCTGGGGTTGGCTTAAAAGGCAAGAACACATTAATCAAGTCAGGATTTTCTATAATAAGAATCCCAAAACTTGTTCTTTTCTAGGTTTTAATTCAATTACTTGTGGGTCTACATACAACGTCTACTGCATACACTCTTCTTAGCAACAAGGACACATGCAGGAGCCTAAGTCACCGATTTCAGAGGCAGTTTTATGTCAACTTTACCTGCCAAAGTATGTGAGGGAATGTGTCCATGACATACATGTGTCATACATGACAGCCCATGTATGATGATTTTTCTGTTTTTCTTTTACCTATCTGTATCATTAGAAGCAGTGATGAAAACTTTATTGGTGGTACACAGGATATAGAGCAACACACACACTAGTGCAATCTGGGACCTAGATTCTGTTTCTCTTTGGGTTTTTCATATGTCAACTCAAATTTCATTAGTACTGAATCCCCTAACACAGACTCCACTTACTTGCTTCTCCTATGCACTGTACATATTTACAGTGCACAAGCAGAGCAGCATCTAAGCACCACACAACTGGCATAAGGAATGAATCTTTTGTAAAATGCGAGGCCAGCAATCAGCACAGAAGAACAAACTCATTCTGAAGCATAAGTGTTAAGCCAATCCTACAGAGATGCACTTAGAGATGTTACATCTATTGGTATGCAGACAAATATACAAATATGCCATTATAGTGGATCTAAATTCATATTAAATAGTTCTCTTTCTTCTTATCAATTAAATCAATACCTCTTTCCTTTATCTGAAACAAAGTATTACATATCCCTGTACCTGGTACCCAGCCGAATTTTATGAAAGTCTTAACTTAATTTTCACTATGTACTACATTCAACCAAGACTTTGGGCTATATTTAGAATGGCAACCCTCCCCCATCCCCATTGATACACTAATCTGTTTTCCATAAATCTCACTGTATAAAAAATGGAAGTTCATTATAC
Source organism: Corvus brachyrhynchos (assembly GCF_000691975.1). Lineage (NCBI taxonomy): Eukaryota > Metazoa > Chordata > Aves > Passeriformes > Corvidae > Corvus > Corvus brachyrhynchos. The sequence goes on along the minus strand of NW_008237239.1, from coordinate 12,782,167 downwards.
ATATAACAAATAATGAATCCAGCTCAAAAAGTATGAATAAACTATGGTCTGGAGTTCTTCCAGTTTCCAAAGAATAAGAATTTTGTCTGAGAAATAGCTGAAGAACCAACCATTTAGATGTGACAAAGAAATTTAATATTGTAATAGGAAATTTCTAAAATCAATATAATAGACAGCCTCTGCTGGATGCACATAAAACCCCTGAGTTAAACGACTGTGTCACTGAAGCATTCAGAGACAGGGGATGGCTGGAAGCCCAGCATGTGCTTGCTGTAGTACTCTGCTGAAATGAAGCTTTTATTAAGCCACATATCTTACAGAAAGTTTCCTTACAGCAGTTACTTTTTCTTTGTCCTAGCTCTGTTTTCCAGAAGAACATATCCTCAAATTTCAGAGGCTGATACAGACTATCAAGTAGGGAAACAGGGAAAGCCCTGCAAGTCCCTTGAGCAATATCAAATGAAGCTTTGCAGTAGGGAATTTTTTTCAAAATTTAAAGTTGGGATTTGTCTATTTATGTTTAAAGCATCTAATATTGTGGGTGCCTATGTTATCTTGCAATGAATAAAAAAAAAGCAGATGATTTTGAGAGTTGCATTAGCAAGTAACAAGCACGAAGTTTGCAAGTCTAGCTCAAAAGTTTTTCCTTTCCCTTCATTCAGAATGTAATAATTACAGAACTTGCATACAGTTTATTCTGAACTACTAAAGTTAATAAGAGATTCTACATAGTGTTAGTATTCATGGACATCAAACAAAAAACTGGCTGAGGATGGCATATTTCCCTTCTAACAGGAAAATTGTTGTGTGAAACCGTACATAGTTCAAACAACTTCAAAAATAATGTTTAATATTTAAAGAAAAGTACTAGTCAAGGGTTCCATAACTTCAGTAGATTTTATCATGTATTATTTACCTATTGGAGACTCTGAAACCTGTTCTAAAACAAAAATGTAAAGATGGGTGCTGAAGTAGCCCTTCTAATTTTGTGAGAACACCTAAAGGAGGGGTTTGAGTTTATGATACCTTGACAGAAAGTAAGTGGTGGATTATGTTAGCAAAGAAAATATTTTATGGCATTATTATGTTTTTTATTCAGCTAGATTTAATTATTTTCAGTCACACCAGTTTGAGTTAGGTACTTCAGAACTGAAGCCTAAAGAGCAGAGAAAAGAAAAAATTACCCTTCCTCAGTGCCCAGGTACAGTCCTGCTCTCAGCCCTGCCTAGCCACTACCCTGGCAGACTGAAACAGAAGTCAAATTATACTGCATCAGGTGGACAACTCTAGGCATTAAAAAATCAAAATAAGTGGAATTAAAATTGATCTTAAACTCGCATGCAAAATTCTCCAATGAATAGTACAATATTTTAGAGGGAACAATACAACAGAATTTCCAAACCTTCTGGCCAGAGCTGCCATAAAGGAAAATCGAATGGGACAGAGGCACATGTTCTCAAGCATGCAGCAAAAGACAAGTTCAAACTCTTCTGCATGGCATTACAAAGGCATGTCCTGCACACATTTTCTGTGAAGGAGTCTCAAGGTATAAGGGCCAAAAGACACCTCTGAAATAAACAGTCATCTTTCTCTGCTATTTCCCCACTGTTTTTCTCCCACAGTCTGGGTGTTCCTGGCAGGTCCCAGGAGCTGCCCCAGCAGATGTGTTGCACACACAGCCCCGAGCAAACAGCCCCGGCCACCCCCGGCAGCACAACGGACAC